>NC_071576.1:47601540-47913926 GCF_024509145.1 Vidua macroura | reverse complement strand
TTCAGACAAAGATGGGGAGAGAAGAAAAGGGAGCAGCAGCCCATTGGCAGGAGAACTACGGAAATCTGTGTTCTGATGGATATTGGTGCCTAAGGGGGGTGCGATGTTAGAGTTGGGTGTACCTTGTGAAGGACCTTTTCCAGGTCAGAGAGATGGCTTGGGATTCAGCTTTCCCTCTGGCTGTAGCAACTATCTGATTGACACTGCCTGCTTCTTAAAAGCAGTTGAAAACAAGATCAAGGTTTAAATAGCTGAAAGAGGAAATCTTGGATAGAAGAATGATGTGCAGATAGAGATGCTGTAGTGCAGGGATCCCATGGAAGGGCAGGTGTAAGAAATGGCAGTTTAAATTTCAGGTCTTTATGGTTTGGGGTGTGGCTGGCTGGAGTCTCTTAGGATTTGCCTGCAAATGTTGCCTCTGAGATAAGAGAGCCAATAAATGCCCATGTGAAACCTGAACTTCTTCATCATCCAGTGGCTGCTGGGCTTCTCCTCACCTCTTGCTGACAGACTGAAAAGCAAGTACAGATCTTGAGGGACCAGCGAGCTAATCCTGGGGTTTTGTGAATATCAAAGGTGCTGTGAAAAAGTTTCTCAAAGACAGGTGATATGAAAGATAGGAGAGAAGAAGCATTTTCAGGTTGGGTTGCTGGCATTGTCTGTGTCTCAGTAGCTACCCATGGAAATGATCTGTCTCTCCAAAGGGAGCAGCAGTTATGTGTTTCCCCAGGTATTGTGGGACTCTGATGGTATTGTGGGAGGAAAGCAAGTAAGCTGATGGTAAATAATAAACACACATGAAAGCAAGCAAGCTGAAGGAAGGACAGGCAAGTGTGGTCTGACTATGCTGCATCTGTGGTATGCTGCTCTGTCTCAGAGGGCATCAGGAAAGTTCTCCAGGAAGAACCTGATGGTGGGGCTGGAGAGGTATCTGGCTGAAAGGACAAGGAAGGTGTTTAAGTGGTTGTTCACTTGTTTATATAATTTTTTTTCAGAACCCAGATCAGTGATCAGTGGTTTCTACTAATTGCTAATAAATTAAATGAGCTGAGGCCGTTTTGCTTTCCAGCAAATCCTTTTATGCTGTGGTCCCTTTTTAATGACCAGAGGCACAGTCAGAAATGACAGCCCAGTCTACTGAAGATGTTAAGACCACATGTCCAGCCTTGGGTGAGGAAAAAGAAAAAGGTTGCTGCTCCCCAAAATACCGAGCCCACATCCTGGGCCACTGGTTGGGGAGAGTGGGCTGTGTGGTGTGGGGTGCTTGCAAGTCCCACACTGCTCTGGGGCTGGGCAGGGCTTGCCACAGTAAAGAGGATCTTGCTTGAAAGAGGTTATGGATCATTCTGCGTCAGAAACTTGCCAAAGTGGTCCTTTCTGCACCATTCTCCCTGCCCCCATGTTCTTGGACCAAGAAATAACTTACTTATTTTGAAGCTCATATTTTTGAAATCTGTCTTCAGCGGAGCCTTATGCCAAAATGAAGGCCAGAGTTAAGGCCTCCTGAGAGCTTTCATCAGGAGATAGTGCAGGGCTGGTGCTGCGCTCCTGTAGGTGGCAGTTGTGCATTTTCCCTTATATCAAATTTGGGACACAAAGTGGTTATCTGGATAATCCTTTCATTGCAGGGAACCCCACCTGTGGAGGAAAGCTGTTTGGGCTTGGCATTGGCAGTCCTGGGCAGGTTTCAGTCATGAGTCTGCAACGTGTCAGCTTGGGTGGCCATAGCTGAGCATTTCATATCCTGAATAATACTTGGACTTTTGGTGTCCTTCTTAGGTTTAGGACCTGACATTTGATACTCTGGTTGCCTAAAAAAAGATATAAAATATAAAAAATATTTTTTTTAAATAAAAAAATATAAAAAAGATATAAAAGATAAAAAATATAAAGAGTGACTGAGTAGTGCTTTTTGGGGAACTGTAAACTTGATGCCCTGCTTTCATGTCACACCTGGGTTTAATTAATCATAACTCATTAGCAGAAGTGCCACAGGCTTAGTGCCTGATGTGAGAATGTTTCCTTTGGTTACTGAATAAAGGAGCAGCACCAGCAAGAGTGGAAGCTTCATTTGTGTCATCTGGGGATGAAACATGGTGATAAGGGATCTGGCAGGAAGGAAGTGCAGTGTGTGGTGAGAAGAGCAGGCTCTCAAAGGAGCGTATTTAGAATACAGCGGATACTCAGGGTGGGCACAGTATCTTCTAGGGATGGTTTGTAGCTGTAAAACAGGGGCAGCCGCTTGAAGCCAGATCAGTGGTGCAAAAGGGGCCCTGTCTCTTCAAGCCATGCTGCTGGAACGTTGTCTTCTCCATGGGACCTGTAAGGGGATGGAGGAGGTGCTGGAGGCTGCACGGCTGGGAAGGGCAGAACCAGGCTGTGCCCGGTCTGGGCTGGATTTATTGAGTGGGCTCCAAAGGGTCTTTGTCTCAAATCACCCCCTGCTGCTTATTGTTGAGAGTGAACTCTACTAAAAACCCTTCTTCAACAAGGGGGGGGGAAGGGGGGGGGGGGCAGAAACAATCTGGGAAAGCAAATATTTTCTGATAACAGTGAGCAACAAGTTTTTGTTTGCTGTCAATGGCAGGAAGTGGGAGAAACATGTAGTAGCTATAATGCAGCACAGGCTTTACTGCTGGAAAAGAGATTTAGTGCACACATTTCTCTAGCAGGGGAGATATCCTTGAGGAAGGGCTCCTTAGAGTGGGTGGGAAAGGCATGGCTTTTGTTTTGCTGCATCAATGCATCTGTGTGAAGCAGATGCTAAAGGAAGGTCTGTGGCCAAGATGAAAATCTAGGTCCAAGCTTACATGTGAAGTGGGAAACAGGGAGATGAAGTCTTTGGTTTGTATTCAGCCAGGACAAGATTGAAGCAACTGCACTTTAAATTAAAGGGAGGCCGTTGCACTCAACTGGCAGTGATGATAAAGTGTGAACCAGCTCTGATCTCTGTTCTCTGGAAAGATCCTTCCTGCTGAAGAACTTGATACTTTGTTAAGAAAAAAGGCAGAAAGCTCCATGCAATATTAGATTTGAAGACTTATCTGAAGGCCTGCAGGCATGTTCTAACTCAAGTAGGCATTTTATTCTTTCTGTTGGACCCATTTTTTACATTAGGGAAAAAAAGTTTCTTTCAAAAGGCATTTCACTGCCCTTAGATACTTATTTATTTGCAACTTCCCTTTTCCAAGCTTTCTTGCACAGTGCAGAGTCCAGCTGCCCTTCATTAGGATGCATTGGGGTCTCCCAGGTTTTGATCTTGGAACAGGAAGATTCATTTCCCAAGCTGCTGAGGAAATCATCATCCTGCTTGCAAATGCCTTTTGTAGCAGTTAACTGAAATTTTGTGTTTATAAGTGAACTGTTTAAAGTGAACTGTCTAGCTGTTGCTTTGTTGGGTAAATGTTAAAGCATTTTTAAGCTAAATGCACCTTTCAAGTTCAAAGTATCATTTTTTTTTTCTTCAGCTGAGTATGTTTTCAGCTAAGTAGAGCTACATCTTGAAAGGCAGGTGATACTTGAGTTGTGTTTGTTTGTTTCCTGGAGAGAACAGCATCTGCTGCTTCTTTTCTGGACAGCCTTGCATGGGCCTCCATCATACCAAATACTTGTCTTTATATAATGGCCACAAGTTCTCATGTACTTAAATTTCTCCCTCTGCTTTTTTAAACTTTCCCCTCTGCTTTTTATGTCATCCAAGAAAAGGTTTTGTGAGTTTTTTAGTTCTTCCATTCACTCCCTTCATGCAAGCTCTAGCTTTCACTGGAAAACCTTTCTCAAGTATTTCTATCAATAGACTTGAGCCTGCTCTGGTCCCCTTTGACTTGCTTTTATCCCACTTCAATTGCTGTCCATTATTCACATCAGAAATGCTGAAGACATGCAAAAAAGTATATGTTGGTAATAGATCCACTGTGTTTCTGAGCTTGGGCTTTTCTGGAGTTTCTTGTGTTGCTTTCTGAAGCATGTTTGATCAAAGGTGCTGAATGCCTCTGAAAACCTAAAAATGGAAAGGTGGCATCTGGTTTGATGTCTGTGTCACCCGGCTCCCTCAGTTGTATATCCCCTTGGATCCTGGGCTCCGTGGTGGCAGGCATCCAGCACCAACCCACCTGGTGTTCTTCCAGCACTCCCCTGAGCATCATTTCATTGTACTTAAATACAGAAACTGCTAGTGAAATAATACGGCATCCTCCAAAATGTTGGTACCATTTAATTTTTTGTCTGGAAAGCAGGGTCTGTCTTTCAGCCTCTGTGGCAGGTTTAGTTTTATATCAACCACAGTAAAATGCTAACAGCCAAATACGCAGTAAATTGTGAGATGTGTTTTGAAGCCCTGACCAAATGGGACAGATGTTGATTTCAGCACTGTTCAAAATCAAAAGAATCCTTGAGTTATTTTCATATTAACTCCTAATCTGGAAAGCTGCTTTTAACAGGGTATCCTACATGGCCATTGCTGTTTCATAAGCTAAAGTATTACCTCTGCATTAAGTCTTTACCTGTCGTTGGATTTTATAAACATGTTTTCCACTAAGAGAAGAGGGGAGGACTTCTTGTGTGGACAATTCCCTCAAAGGGAAGACAGTGACTATGAGGAGAGGAAACTGATAATAACAGATCTGGATCAGGCCTATGTACTTAGCAATTTCTTTGCTTCATTCTTCATTGGTAGTCAGGCTTTCCACATCTCTCAAGTGGGAACTGGGGAGTGAAGTCCCTCCCAATGTAAGCAAAGAGCCACATTCAAGACCATCTGGTGAAACTGAATAAGCACAAGTCTATGGGCCCTGATGGGATGCATTCCAGGATTCTGAGGGAACTGGGTGATGTGGTTGGCAAGTCATTTTCCGTCATTTTTGAAAATTCACAGTGGTCAGACGAAGTCCCTGATTACTAGAACAAAGGGAAGCGTCACATCTGTTTTTAAGAAGGGTAGAAGGGAGGACCCTGGTAACTACAGATCAGTGAGCCTCACCTCTGTGGCTAGGAAGATCGTGGAACAGATCCTCATGGAGGCAATGCTAAGGCACATGCAAAAGACGAGGAGGTGATCTGACACAGCCAGCACGGCTTCACAATGGGCACATTATGCCTGACCAACCTGGTGGCGTTCTCTGCTGGAGTGGCTGCAACACTCAACAAGGGAAGAAGACCAACCAGTGTCATCTACTTAGAGTTCTGTAAGGCCTTTGACTTGATCTCACATGACACCCCCATCTGTAAAGTAGAATGATATAGATTTGAAGGGTGGACTGCTCGGTAGAGAAGAAATTGGCTGGCTGGAGGTGGTCAGTGCCTCTATGTCCAGGTGGAGGCCAGGGACAGGTGGGTCCCTCATGGTTCTGTCTTGGAGCCGGCTCTTCATGAGCCAACAGTTCATGCTCATACACCAGAAAGCCAAAGCATCCTGGGCTGCATCCAAAGCAGGATGAGGGAGGGGTTTCTCCTGCTCTACTCTGTCCTGGTGAGACCCCACAGTGCTGTGTCCACCTCTGGAGTCATCAGCATGAAAAAGTCATGGACCTGTTACAGTAGGTACAGAGAGGGGCCGCAGAGATGATCAGAGGGCTGGAGTACCTTTCCTATGAGAACAGGTGGAGAGAACTGGAGTTCTTAGCCCAGAAAAGAGAAGGTTTCAGGGATACCTTAGAGGACCTTCTAATACTGAAAGAGGGCATAGAAAAAAAGAGGGAGAGTGACTTTTTACACAGGCACGTATGGATAGGACAAGGGTGAATGATTTCAAACTAAAAGAAGAGAGATTAAATGTTAGGAAGAAATTCTTTACTCAGGGGATGTGAGGCACTGGAACAGGTTGCCCAGAAAGTTTGCGGATGCCCCTGGAAGTGTTCAAGGCCAGGCCAGAAGGGGCCCTAAGCAACCTGGTCTAGTGAATGGCACCCTGTCCTTAGCATGGGGGTTGGGAATGAAATGATCTCCAGGGTCCCTTCCAACCCACACCATTTTATGATTCTATGATTTTAATGTTGTGTTTGGACACACACGCACAAAAGTAAAAAATCCTCCATTTCTTAAGTTGGGGTGATTTTAGGAGTTAACAACAAGCAAAAAGAAAGAGAAAAGTTATGTTGCAATTAAAAAGATTCCTTTCATATGACTTAAAAAATTATGTATCCTAATGCTATCCTGCATATAGTTCCAAGGCTGTTAAAAAAAGCTCTGGGAGACGTTTTCTCAGTACTTTCCGGTGTTGGATCAAATGCTTCTTTTCTCCCTCAAGTTTTCTA
This sequence comes from Vidua macroura, assembly GCF_024509145.1. Lineage (NCBI taxonomy): Eukaryota > Metazoa > Chordata > Aves > Passeriformes > Viduidae > Vidua > Vidua macroura. The sequence continues at coordinate 47,907,675 of NC_071576.1, read as the reverse complement.
TTACTGGATTTGCTTGCATGGGGCTTTGATAGAAGAAAACAAGTTAACAAAAGCTCATGCATTAGCATCTGGAGATGCTGTTTGAAGGTAATGCAAGTCCAGGATACTGCCAGTAAAATGGTCAGGGAGTGTCCTCTGCAGAGGCTGCCAAAGACAAATAATTTCTGGCAAAGGTTCTGTATTTGGAGGCAGTATGAGCTGATTAAACTCATTAAAGTGATTGAAGGAATGAGGGTGGTTCCTGGGGGCTGGGCATTAGTTGGGGTCAGGCTAATGGCTGAAGATCCCTCTCTCCTGAAAAAGAGGTGAAGCCAGAGGTTCTGGAAAGCAGTGTAAGACACACAGCACAGATCTCACTTTAACTCAACTTCTATATCTGCAGCATACAAGTAATTTGCCTCAATAATTATTTTGGACAAGTTTTTCACAGACAAGCTGCATCTTGTTAGTGGAGTTTTAACTTCCTACTCTTTTATTTCATTGGCTGTACCAGCAACTTTATATAATGGTACATTTGTTATTTCCTTGTATGTGTTTAAAAAAAGATGCATGTCTGTGCCAAAGACAGCACAGAGTGCTGGCAACATGGTAAGTTATGTTTGCATCCCTGTTGCTTTGGTTTTAGCTAGGGAACATCACTAGCTCCACAGTGCCCAAGGTGACATCTTGGGTATCAGCCAGGACATGTGTCCTCACCCTGCTGATTTGGGCACATGTTGGGAGTAGGTGGCCTCTAGCTGACTGTGCCCCACCAAGGTAGAACCAGGGGAAGTTTTAAATAGCAAAAGGAGCCTTTAGCTTACCCAAAATTGCCAAGTATAGCTGGAGGCGAGAATGACAAGGGAAAAGTAGCGTGTCCTGTATTGTTGCTACATGTACCATAAAGAATAAAATATAGTATTTTATGAGGAGTGCATGTCCAAGTGGAGAATGGCCATCATTGTAGCTTCCTTTAGTTTATGGTTAACGAAATGCAAACTGCTTTTCCAGTCTTAAGCAAACAGAACAAGCCAGTTACAAAGCTCTGTGTTGATAGAGTTCCCTTCCAGGTCAGTGCATCACCCAAAAAAAAAAGGATTTTTTTTTCCCTCTGGGTTTTTCTTTTTTTCCCTTTTTATAGACACCAGAATAAAAAAAAAAAAAAAAGGAGGGAATGCAGAGAGAAAATTAATCTTCAATTCTTCAATTCCCAAAAGAAGCACATGGACCTTTGCATTCTTCAGTTTGCTTATCTTTTTTCAAATGAAAAATCATTTAAATAATGATGCTTTAAAAAATAACTCATGCATCTTTGATTTTTGTGCAGTCCTTTGTCTGGATTTTTTTGGGGCTATTGTTGTCTCTAGAAGTTGAGCTCACATTAAAACGAGTTTAAAAAATGTTTGGGTGCTCTTTTATTCCCTGTGAGGTCTAAAAATAGAAGCTGACAAAGAATTGCTTATAGCCTCACTGCTCTGTTCAGAGGGTTTTGTCTAAAGCTGCATCTTCTGACTTTGCAACAGCTGAGCTGTGCAGAAGCACCAAGGCTGGATTTACTGAGTGTAAGCAGGGAGAAGACCAAATCTCTTGATCAGCCCTCCTGTTTATCTCCTCCCATCTCCATCCTTGGGGAGAAGAGCGCCAAGGCACAGCACCAAAAACATGTGTGAGAATGAGAGCGAGGTGTAAGTACTGGGAGCAAAGGAAGAGGGATGATGGGGAGAGAGTTCAGAGAGGTTTTGTTTATTGCTAGTGCTACTCATGTTGAGGGGTGGATAGCATATAGTTGTAGTCTTACATGGCTTTTTACTTATTGCTATAACTAGAAGACTTGGCCAGTGTATTTGGGTTTCTTGATATTGCCATAGTCTAGTAACAAAGTGTTGTCATCATTGTCACCACAGCTTGCAATTGTACTGTAAAAGCTTGGTGCAAATTGGGAGAATAGAGGCAAATGTGTATAATTTGCATATAATGTGTGTAAGACATTATAACCTACTAGGTGATAACATACATAAAATATAATCTATGTAATGGGTTGCTTGATTGTAATGGTGGCCACCTCTGAAAAGGTGTGAGGCCTTCTGCATTTTAGGGCCTCCAAGCCATTGTGTCTGGGTGCTGCAGAGGTGACAACAAGGAAATTCAGCACAGGGCAGCTTGGGATTGTGTGGTAAAGTCCATTTGCTGGTGTTTGTGAGGGGGATTGGAAGAGAGGTGGTGTTATTAAAGTGGCAGCTCATGACACAGGTGAGCTGTGCTTCCTTTGCCGAGTGCTTGCTGACTTCAAGCAGAGTGTCATGCTTTGGGATGCTGTCTTGATTTCACACTTGTGGAATTAGTGTGTTGCTTCTCTGAGTTGCTGAAGGTGAGAACTAAAAAGTTGGGTTTTTTTAAGTGATAGCTCTGTGTTGGGCTCTGCTGTCCTTTGGTACTGTGTAGCTAGCTGTTTGGATCTATCAAGGAGAGCTGCCAGTGCTGGAAGGTGGTTCAGGTGGCACAGCTCGTACCAGCTCTTCTACCATGCAAGTCAGTGATGTGTCTTGGTCTTAACCTGACCCAAGTCCTGAAGGAATGGCCTGAACCCTCCATTGCAGCCCTTCTTGGGGGCAACATAATCTTAGATGAGCTGGAATAGAATGTAATACTGTGCCTTTGGCTTGGGTAGGGACATCTTCTGCCTGATGAGTTTCCAGTGTAACGTGCCTACTGGTATAAAGGTGTGTTGGGCTCTCAGACCTTCACAGGAAACCGTGGGACCTAACCAGGGTGGAGAATGGCAAGAAAAACCACACTAGGGTTTATTTTTTTTTTGCAATGCATACAAGCGTAGTTTACTTTCTGCCATTGTATGCCCTGCAGTTACAGCCTATTCCTTCCCCACCAGCCCAAAGGGACCTGCCTTTCCTCTGTGTTCAGAGACCCCTGTGGTAAAGGATGGTGCCTTTGCTGTGCCAGAACTGGAAAACTGATCAACTTCTTATTTCCTTTGCAGTGAGCCTGGGGGACAAGAGAATGTGGATTGCCTCCTGCCTTGCCTCTTCTCCCAGCCACCTGCGGTGAGCTCTCACATGCCAGAGGACGAGGGTGGAGGAGAGCAGCCACGTGAAGCTGGGGCGGTGTGGGTGAGCCAAAGGGCTTTTGACCAGTGAGCTGTGGCAACTGGGGGTCCTCACCACCCTGCAGCACAGACAACTGGCTCCTGCCAGGTAGATGCCTTCAGGGGAGTGGACAACTCCAGCTGAACTGATGAATCTTGGCACCTGATACAAGGCTCAGGTAAGGGCACATTGCTTAGAGCTGGGTTGTGTTTTCATCCTGTCTTCTCCAAACTCACAAACTGGCTCTGGAGCAAATGAGAATCACACTGAGAGCTATCATATATGGTGGTTACACATGCTAAAAATCAGCACGATCTCATGGACAGTGATGCTGGTAGCATCAAAGTGAGTTGCAGTGGAGGTTCTCCCTTGGTGTTCCCACTACCTCTGCTGAGGGAGGTGACTGTGGTTTTATCCAGTGCAGTTTCAGATCCAATGCAAGTTTACTAAGACAGGAGATGATTTGAATTTTCTGTAGTACATCTGTGATTCATCTGAAGTGATCTATGGGCAGTCATTTTCAAAGACCCCAAGACAGTTAAAACAAACCTTCCTGCAATTCAGCTGGCTTAGCGCTCCTTATGCTTTTAAAACAAACAAACAAAAAAGCTTGCTTGTGTTCTCCTGGGTTATAGTCAAGGAAATAAATATGCAAACAGGATCTCCTGTATCTTGTTCATCCTGCTTGATAGTAATTTCATTCCTGAAGCTGTAATTCACTTTGTGAGTGCAGGTCTTGATTTCCTTTCTGGTAACAGGGATGTGATCATGTGCCGGATTTGAGCTAAGGTCAGGGATGCACAGTCCAGTGAAGTGTTTTGAAGCTGGTGCTGGCCAGGATTTTTGCAGTCTGGGTTTGTTAATGAGAGAGAATCTGCACATGGGGATCAGCAGAAGTCCTCAATGCAAGTGCATTGAATGTGTTGTCCATTTTGGAGTAGAAATTTAGGGGTCTAGTAAAAAAATGCTGCAGCAGCTGCAACACTGGAGATAGGGGTGCTGGCCTGTCTTACACCACGGCCTCAGGAGCAGGTTGACTTCCACATGGGGTTGGTTCTCACGAAGCAAAAGCTCTGCCTGCAGTCAGCAGCACGTGGCTGTCACTTCCTCCTCAGCTTGTCAACTCATGGGCACACAGCCAGGCGTGTCCGTGCCCACCTGTAACAGCCCACAGCCCCTCCTGGGTGCCTTGTGGGGCTTTGAGGTTTCCTCAGGCTGTGGCGGAGCAGTCCCAAAGCTGTGCTTATTTTGGCTGTGCGTGGTAGGTATGTGCAGGGGTGTAATGCCGTGGCTTTGCTTCTGAAAGGCTTTGAGCATGTGGGAAAAGAGCCTCTGATGACAGCTCCTCTTGGCTTGTAGCTGCTGACTGTCCCCCCACGTTCTACCAGGCAGCCAGGATGGGCAGGTTGCTTCAAGCCCTTAGCCTGTGTGGTTTGAAGCGTGTCAAGGTGCCTGTTTCATGCACTTAAAAAGCCCTGATGGGGCTTACTCAACTTCTCACAGCTTGCTTTAGTTGCTTTCACTGCTCTGCATGGCCAGGTTTATTACAGGGTGTGCAAGTGTGTGAGTCACTGTTACAATTAGTAGTAGCTTTACAAGTGAGTAGTAGCTTTAAAAGTGCTTTGCTGGGAGGTGGTGCAGACTGCATGTGTACCTTGTGAGAGGCTTTTGTCTCTTAGCAGATGTATAAGCATTTTCACTTGCATAGATGAATATGCTTCTCCTTTAAAACTGCTCCCCTAAAGTAAAAATTGCAGGCTGATACCGTAGATGGCTAAAGACATAAAATGCTGAGTTTAAATGTGCTTTTAAAATAGAACATGAAACAGGAACGGTGACTTGTTGTGTTTCAGCAGTGGTGGGTATGACTGTAGTATGTACCTTTTTTACTTTATTCCGCAGCAGTAGTTTCACTCTGATAGAGGCCAGAGTGGTAGTGAAGTACAGTGTGTCAAAACTTGCCTTTTTTTTCTTCTCCTAGCAGCAGTCCCTAATATTTAAAGTGGACACAGTCAGAATGAGAACACATTCACCTAAACCAATTTCTGCTTTTTCAATGACCTCCCACCAAATAGAAACTGACTACAAACATGTAGTCTTAATCTCAAATGGCTTGAGTAGATACTGTTCTACAGTACAAAATATTTAAAAGCTGGGTTCCAGTATATCCTCAGATCCAGACTGAGACTGAGAACATGTTGCTATGCTGTGTTTCCTAAGAAGAGATTTTACTGATATATTCATTTTCAAAAGCCCACCTGACAAGTACCGGCAGGGTGATTGCTGATGAAATGATAAGCGTGAGACATGGTGTTGTGGCTGGGGGTGACAGGGGACGTGTGTGTGTGTGTGTTGGGCTGTGTCACAAGGAGCACTGCTGCTGGGCCATGAGAAACGTTCAGTTCTCCTGGGCAGTGAGCAGGGCTGCAGAACTGGGCTGGTGGCTGGTGGACAGAGGTTCCCCTCTCCCAGCCAGGCTGGTCCTGTTGGGTGCTATTCCATGTGGGGCAATGGGATTTTGCCAGATCTGACTGGAAAAATATGGGGCTTATGGGAAGGGTATAACAGCAGATCTGATTTATGGGGAACAATTTTGACATGAAGTCTTGGATTTTTGATGCAGATACTTTCTTCTTGCTGCCAATATTTGGGATTCCAGCTGGTGAATTAATTCAAGGAAAGTTGCTTTCATTCAAAAATTGGGTATTTTATTTCAGGTTTGCTGATAGCTAGATAATGTTCAATACGGGTAGGCAGTAATGTGAAGTTTCATTAAACATTTTTAGGCTGATTGTAGTTGGTATTAATTTTTACTTCCTTAAATTGTTGACTGGAAGCTGCAAGTGTTAGTGTCAGATGACAGATTGTGGATATTTTCAACTCATTCTTTTCAAAAGGAGCTAGTTCATAACTTTGTTTTGAATTTAAATGTGCAATGGTTCAGGGCTTTCTGTTACATATATCCTAGTTAATTATCTAATACCATTGTTGCATAGTTCACATTTTCTCTGCTATGAACTATTCCTGTTCATAGCAGCTTTATCTTGTATGTATGTCATTGAAAAAAAAATCTCTTTGTTAAGAAAATACAGTACTCTCAGAAGAAAATTGAGTGGTAGGGTTGAGAAAGTAATTTGAGTGCTGTATTAAAAAAAAGAAAGTATACAGTCATACATAGGTATATGAAGAAGCATGGCAGGTACAGTACAGCCTGTTCCTATTTATAGGAAGCCTGTTTACATCAAGTAAAAAAATGATGTATTTCATCAAATCTTTCAGAAAATAGATCTCAGTAGTTTCCATGTACACGAGGTATCATTTCCCTCAAGCAAAAGCTATATAACATCATGATGTCAAAACTACTCTGGAGTTTGAGCATGTGCAGAATGAAATAATAAAAATACCCCTATTCAATATATACTGTTACAGAGCTAAGCTATGTTCTGTTCCCTCTCCAGAGTACTTTGACCACCACCTCGTTGAGCACAGCACTGTCTCTGTGCTCTCCCAAGCAGCAGCACTGTGGTCACACCCCAAGGCCGGTGAAGCCACTTGCCATCTCCATCCTTCCCACTGCCAGCAACCATTTTCTCTGCTTTCAAGTTTTTTCCTAAATTTGGACTTTTGCACTGTTATAGAAAGAGAAAACAAATATGCATATTCCAGGCATGAGATTAAAAGCTGGCTCCTTTGCGCAAGTCTGGTGTTTCTGGCTGCGGAGAGGCTTTTGCAGAGGTGAATGCCAAAATGCATATGTTCTTGCTGCATAAATCCTCCCATGGTACCAAGTTGCTCTTCCTTTGTTATTCTCTTAAAGTGTGGTTAGAGATGTTCAGAATAGCTTTCACTTTATAAGTGTCTTGAAAAAATGCCCATTTAATCTGACGTACAGTTTATTTTCCCCCTGTAGCCTGCAGAATATTTGTATTTTTAGCAGCATGTAAAAGACATTATTGGAATTTTTTGGCCTCATAACAACAACAACAAAGTGAGAATTGGAGGAGTGAAATTGCCTATAAGATGTGAGAAGGAGGAGATGCAGTAGTATTAGGTGACACGGTGAGACAGTTACTCAGACCTTGCTACCCCGGAAAATTAAGCTGTGATTAAAATGTACTGATCAAAGTTTACATTTGAAGTAGGAGCTGCAGCTTGGAAAAATAAAAGAACAAAATGCACTTTAATATTTTTGTCCTTGCTCTGTTTTGATTGTGGAGTCAATAAGAGGGGAAGATATACCCATTTCTGGCATGAATTTGAAGAATTTGCATTTTTCTGGTGTCTGAATGGATGAATGTACAGTGGTGCCATGCCTGTGTTGCTGTCTGATAACGGATCATGAAAGAACCCCCTTCCCTGAGGGTTTTGTCTGCCTATGTTTTCTCCTTGGTGTGTTTTGGTGAATGAGGAACTAGTTATGGCTTGACAGGAAGGATGCTTCTTTGGGCTTGTACAGGACAACACTCAAGTTATGTTTGATGTGGGAACTTACTTTGCTCATAGGTATGTGTATGGGATGAAGCAGAGCAGTGCCAGGGACCTAGACTGGGTCTTGGTTAGGACAAGACTGGTCCTTCTCAGCATAGGTGGGAATATCCTGCTGCTGTGTTGTTTCCTTTTGGAATTGCATACAGAAGATAATCACCTAGAGGCTAATTCACTTGTCTCATGCACATTTCAATAGGCAAAACCTTCTTTCAATTTCTTCTTTAATATTAAATCTGCCTCTGGATGCCCCTCCTGGCTTCAGAGCATCTCCTGGCTTCCCATCCATAGGTGGGGCAGGAGCATGGTGGTTTGCTGTCATCCATGTGGATGCTGTGCCAAGCAGCACCTGGCTGGTGCCTGTCCTGTGCTGGGCCAGCGCTCTGTGGCTGGTTTGTGTGTCTCGATTTAAAAGCCATGTCTTTCACACTGCCACGTGTGTGCCTGAGAACAAAGGCAAGACCCCCCACCTTGCTCGGCTTGGGCAGTGTCCCAGTGCAGGGAGCTGGCGGTCCTGCTGTGTGCAGGCAAGCTCCACAAACTCTCTGTACAGCGGCTGTGCAACCTCAGCCTAACTGTAGCTGTGGGATATGGCTGGAAGCTAAAATTGTCAGCAAATGTTTTTTGTATTAGCACTTTCCTAAAATATTTCACATGCTGTGTACACATTTACTTATCTCCTTTCCCCTCCCTCCTGCTTTTTTTTTTCCCTTACAGCTTCTGATATGAAGAAGGATATAGAGTCTTTAATAGCCCAGGAAAAAGCAGAAATCATCGCCAAATATGAGAAGGTACCAGCCTCGTGCCTCTCCCCAGCATGCTGGCTGGGGCTGAAGCTGCTTAATCAATTAGGAATGCATCAAATAAGAACTTTTGCCTCCCTGCAGGCATTGCCTCAGTAACACTCTTGCCATTAGGCTTCAGCCAGCTCTCCCTTCCTATACATCCCCTCTCACTACATCCCTGGAGTTTATTGAGGGTCCCACCTGTGCTCAGCATAGATACTGAAAGGTGCTGAGTTTCTGGTGTTTCAGTGCTCCCTTAATACCAGGACGGCTTATGCCCAACAGCGCTGTTTTTTCTGATGTACAGCTTTCCCCAGCCTCTAGCAGAGACAACATGGAATGCTGGATAGGCTGAACTTGGCATTTTTCTCTGCCTTGAATTTGGCTCTTCAGTGCAGGTTTTGCTCTCCTGGTTCTGTGCCTTTTATCACTCAGGAGAGAGGGATGTGGGCTTTGGGTGCATGATGCAGGCACTGAGGTATTCCTGATGCTGGGACCAGCTCACAGGTGTCCTTTCTGCTTTCAGGGAAGACAAGAAGGAGCTCGGATTGACCAGTGGGAAGATGCTGATTTCACACTCTACAAAGTTACAGACCGGTTTGGATTCCTGCAGTAAGTCCTCCTGCCCTCTCCTTTCCTCTCTGACCTGTGTGTGTGTATGTGTGGATCTTCCTTCTGCACTGAGTATGACTAGCCCAGCATCTCTTCCACAAGCTGCTCTGTGGCTTGGCTTGATCAGTCCCAAATGCAGGAGGAAAGACTAAATGGGCCTCCTTCCTCAACTGTGCATGTCCAGACAGTGATGCTTTGAATCTGCTGTAAGACAAGGCTCAGAAATTACTTCCTACCACAAGCCTGGCATCAGAAGGTGCAGGCTGGTGCTCCTGTGCCTCCATGGTGTGCCACAGAGGGAGAGGCCCTTGTGTTTGCACCTGATGATTCAGGGAGGTATGGGAAGAGACCAGACAAGGTAGCTGATTGTCTTTGGTTCCATTAGGAAATCTCTATCCTAACCAAGGCGCACATTAATTACACACCCTGTGCCTGGGAAGAATGCTTAAAAAGAACTATTTTTATTCTGATTCTTAACAGAAGTTACAATAGTAGGTGTTCTGTGTGTAGGAGGGAGGTTTTAAGCAATTGCTGTTCAGAAATTCTGCTTCCCCACCCTCTAAATTGCTGATCATGTGTGTATTGAAGAGGAGATATATGCCCAGGATTTCCAGTTATGTCCAGTAGCTCTTTTACCCCCAGAGCTCCTGTTGGGTGGTGGGATTTTGGATAGTGCTTCCCCTGCCTCTTTCATACTGGGGATAGCTGTGGGAAGGGCACAAAGTCCCCAGGACATAACCCCTCAAGTGTCTGAGGTGGTCAGTGAGCTGCAGCACCCTGTGCTCCCCCACACCCTTTCTTGCCTGTGGAGTAACCAGTGACCCCTTGCTTTTCCAGCGAGCAGGAGCTGCCAACCCGCACCGCCTTGGAGGAGAAGGTGAGAGCTGCCAGCTCTGTCATCATGGATGTGGCATCCTTCTCACACCAGCTGGGGAGGGAATGTGTTTTGAGGAAGCGAGTGAGCAAGTAAGAGCAAAGCAGCCAGCACCCACTGGTCACTGCTGCTCGCCCAGAGGTGGGGACTTGGCATGATGCCCAGCTGTTGGAGCTTTTATTTTGCTGAGTCAGACAACTTTCCTCCTCCACACGGCACTGAAAAAGCACCTCTTAAAACAATACCAGGCTATTCCCTCTGCTTTGGCACAGTGCTCAGCTGCTGTGGCTCGTAAAGGGGACTGCATGTGCAAGGGAAGATGGTGGAAGTTGTAGGTAACCATCACTTCTGTCCTCATCTCCCCTGAGATGTGAGCATGTCCTCTGGTAGGACCCTGCTAAATGGGACTGAATCACATTTCTTCTGATCTGATACAGTGATAGGATTTGAGTCTAGCTGGACCTGCAAAGATTTTTATTGTCAGGGAATACTCTTGGGAATGCTTTCTCTACGTTAAGCCTGTGTGTCTTGTCATTTTCACCAATGCTGCTTTTAATTACCAAGTGCTGAAATTACCAGTTTCTGCACGCACCTGTGGATTATTCCCATCCCTGATGTGAGGTCTTTGCATAGAAGTTTAAACCTTAGAGAACGAAGTTTTGTGTTTTCAAGAGGCATCTCCTGGGGCTTTTTTTTTTTCTTAAATTTGTATTTTCTTCTCCCTTGTGCCAGCAAAAACAGCAGGAAATAGAACGTGTGGACAAGTGGCTTAAGATGCTGAAGAAGTGGGGCAAATACAGAAACAGTGACAAGGTAAGGAGAAAAAGAGTGTATGGCTGGAAGAGTGGGTGTGATGGATCCTTATGATGAGTCAGGCTTTCAAAAAGTCAGTAGAAACAACAGAGATCTCTGGAACATTGCCTGATTCTACTTGTTAGTCTTTAATATTTTAAAGCTTTCCTAGAAATTTCTGGGTTACTAGTCGAGGTAAAAGTCCTGTTCTGACTTACACAGCTTTAAAAAGGGTTTCCTAAATGCTGCTGCCATTTTTGCACTTGTACCTGTGCAAGCAGGAGCACAGCAGGGATATTCACATGCCCAGCTGGCTCCCTGCCCTGTGAGAGCAGAGGGCAGTGCATGCCAGCGGTCTCTTCTGTGTTTCCACCTCCTGGAAATGATGTGGGAGATGTGACTGATACAGCCCAGTTGATGTTCCTTGTAATTTTCCCTGGGGGAAGAATTATTTGTCTAGAACAATACTTAGATTTTGTATTTTGCTCCTACCTGTGCCTGTGAGAAGCCACTTAGGTATTATATTGTGTACACCTGTCTGTGGAAATCAAGGATGGAGATGCCAACATTATGTCTTGGCTTTGGTGTTAAAATGGACTCTGCACCAAACACCACTTCAAAAAGGAATTGTTTTTAATAAATAGTATCTGTTATATATTCCTCTTACAAACCTCTTGAAACAAAAAACCCTTTGAACCCAATGACAAGACCCTTGCTGGGTAAGGAGAGGAGTGTTGTGTCTGCTCTGACCTGCTCTACTTGTGGTACTCTGCACAGGAGAGGGCTGAAGCCTGGCATTGCCTTGTTGCTATGGCCTGTGCAGCCTTTGTGTTTAGCAGGAGGAGTGGGGTGTTTGGCTGAACTGCTTCCAGCTCCTGCTGGGAGTCCTTGGGAGAAATTTGAGCTTGCTTAAAAAGGCTAAGTAGAAAGAAATATCTGAAGAATATCTGCATAGCTATAGGGACAACATTGAACAGAGCATCCTCCGTGCCCAGCTGTCAGGAGTCATGTCCAGTTCAGCCAGCCAAAGACCAGCTGTAGTCTACCTCTTTAAAAAAAAACAAAACAAAACAACCCAGAAACATAATCATCTTAATGACAGCAGGGATGGTGTAGAGGTGGGCTTGGGGTTTTATAATCCTTCTGTTCACTTCAGGGTTTTCTAATTACTTTGTTAATCAGTGCTGCTCCACAGGCAAAATCGGAGGCTCTCCTGTGACTTGGTTCTTTCTAATTAGAAGTTAGCACTAATTGGCTAGTGACCTTGTGGGTAAACCACCAAATTCCAGCGGGGTACAGGGAATTCCTTCAGATCCTGGACCGTGTTTGGGGTGGGTAATGATGAGTGGTTTTAGCACACCTTGACTTTCCTGGGTCAGATGGTGAAGACAGGCAGGATCCAGCATGAGTGCTGTGGAGCAGTAGCAATCTCTGATACCTGTCTGTTTTGGATTTCCCTTGATAATTACTGGGGGTGTTAAGCATGCTGTAATTGATGCCACTCAGATCTGCTGGCTGGCAAAGGGTCAGACCGGCCAAGTGGGTTTTGAGGGTCTTTAAGTCAGAAAATGAGAAAGCTCCTGTAATAGAATAAGGGATGTTATGAATAACAGCCTGTAAATGGTTGATGACTCTTGGACACAGAGATGGCATTGTCCCATGCTGGGAGACTGGAAGTGGCCATCCCCTCTCTCAGCAAATAGAGAAGCAGTGCTTGGCCCCAAGCGGGAAAGGAACAGTCTGGTGACCCTGGGGAGTAGAAAGGAGCTTTGGTTTCAGTCCTGTCCAGCCTGACACCCATTGCCTGGCACCAAGGCAAGTGCAGGCTGTAAGGTCTGTAGCAGCCACACACTGTTAAATGCAAAGACGCTGAGAGGCACAAAAGAAGTGTGCCTTCTTTTAATAAAAAAAAGTAAAATCAGGTTGTATCCTACACCTAGATGTGAAACCCCATGCTCTTGTGTCAGGAGCATGGGAGCTTCTCAGATATTCCTGCTGCTACAGCTGGATGCAGTTCAACTGTGGCATTTCAAGGGCCTTATGCTGGGATCACAGTCATGTCAGAGGCTATGTGTTTTGTTCTAGCTAAAGTAAATGTGACAAGCCCTTGATCTGATTTTTCTAAAGCAGAGTGGGTTGGTTTTGTTCCTTTTCTGAGCTCTCAGGCTGCCACATATGCATTGCATGTTTCCTTCAGGTTTGTTTTCACTACTTGGCTGACATGAATGTCACAAGACAGCCACTTTGTGTTATTTTAACAATGACTGAGGTGTCATCTTTGAAAAAAATCCTCTTATTGAAAACAAGAACCTTCCCTTTGATGTTAATTTTGATATGCTGTGCTTTATTAGAGGGGAAAAAAATCTTGTTGCAGGAACCACAAGCAGTTTCACAGGCAAGTTGCCCTGACTTTGACTGCTTGAATGATGTAGAAACCCATCTTATTTTCCAGACTAGGACTTCCTGGACTTAAGGGCCAGCCTTTTCAGTCCCTGTTCACGTGCTGGAGCTGGCAGACATCTGATCATATCTAGTGCTTGATGAAGAGGGACTTAGCAAGCAAGCCTTTGTGTTTTGCAGAATCTTAGTATCTGATCAAGGCTTAGGTAGTTGTCTCATGTTCTGTGTTGTGCAATGTCAGCAGGAGGAGCGAGGTTGTGTATCCATCCAGGGCATTGACCCCCTAAGCAGCCACCTGTCAGTGGGCAAGAAAGCAGCTTTTTCAGACCCTTGGCATGAGCCACCGCCAGAGAGCAGCAGGTTTGGCTTTTTGTTCCCCCACCCACAGCCTTTGTGCATCCTTACATGCTGCTGATGGCAGTCTGGGTCTTGTGACTGTCACAGATTATTGGAAATAAGGCTGAAAAAAAGGAGTGGGACCTTTTACAGTTCCTTGCCTAGAACGGCCTGGCTAGGAACTGAAATAATTTCTGGCATAACCTGCTTCAGGATGAGCAACAAATAGGATTATCTTAATTAAAGTATTGCCCTGGGGCTCCCTGTGCTCATCATTGCCTTAGATCTGTCTCCAGCTCTGTTCTAGACACATTTTGTAACAATCTGATTTAATTTCAAGATCAGCAAAGAGTGACACTCAGCACAATTCCTTGTATGGGTGGGGTTAGAATGATGCAATGGTGCCTTTTTCTGGATGAATTTCCACAAGGGAAAGGGTACAAAAATAAAGGAGTCCATGAAAGGATGACATTGCTTTGCAGAGTTAAGGTATGTCAAACCTGCAAAGAAGTGCTAAACTGTGTTATTCAGGGTTCAGCACAGGGAGGCTCACACATTCTCTTCAGTGCTGATTTGAACCCAAGTTAAAATACCAGCCTGACTCTGCTTGGGAAGATTAGGAAATGGCTGGTGCCATGTAAAAATCTATACAGTTCAGGCAGCACAGTTTTGCTGATAAAAAAGGCTGTGCTGTGTGTGCTGCAACAGTGGGATAATTTATTCATCATAGCCCTGAAATGGTTTTCAGCCAGAAGCATCAGTCATAGGAGGAGAATATGACCTCTGCATCATTTGCAAGCTGCATTTTGCTGCTGGCCGTGTGGGATGGGACCTTTAGAGAGGGATGTCTTTGGTCATAGATGTCTGGTTTTTAGGCAAAGCCTGCCTTTGTGCAGGGGGGAAGCCTTGTCTCTGCTAAGGTCACGGGAGTGCAGAGCACTTAATCCAGTGCATGCCAGCAAAGCGTTTTAGGATGAATCGGGGATCTGTATGGACTGACACAAACCCCCAAGAGCAAACAGTCTGCTAATGCCAAGGACAGCCAGCAGACATTTGTCGTGCCAGGGCTGGCTGAAGTCAGATCTCCTGCCTCAAATGCCATGGGAATTGCAGGGTGCCTTTGCCTGCTTGCCTTTTTTTTTTCATTTTGGAAAGTCAGGTAGCATTTTCCTCTCCTCCAAAGGAAGCCTGGGCAATAACTGTAAATGCCTGCCCATGGCTCACCAGCTTTAGGATTTAAATTTGCCCCTGCTTTGCTGGTACCCCATCAGGAATAGCTGCATAGGCTCCATATCATTAACCATATGGAAAGAAAGCCATGCATGCTGATGTCCAGTCTGCCAAGCATCCTGCATGGCCACATCATAAGTCAGCAGGTTTCGTGGTACTAAAAGGAAATTCTCCACTCCAGATGAGGATTTGCACAGCTCAGTTCCTCTAGGGCATCAGAGGACGTGAAGAAGTCTTTTCTCTTTGGAAGGATCACTCTTTGAGTCCTAAAGGAATTGAGGGAGGAGGATTGCCCCCACTTCAGGATGTTGGAGGCATATGCTGGATATATGGAAAGGCTTGAAAGGGATATCGCCATGTATACCCAAAACTGGGGCATTGCTCCTGCAATCTGTTCCTGGTGATCCATGGACATGGCTGAGAAGTTAACAGTGACAGACTCCAAAGTGTGAAGGTGAACTGCAATGTGTATATTCTGCTTCAAAAATGAACCCACCTCTCCCAAATCCTCTTTAATTTCACTGTCTTTACTACTGCAAAAAAATGTTCTGTCTTTAAAGGCATTCCATCCCTCATATTCAAGACCTGGAACAATTGGTTGGGTACTTCTCAGAGGAGATTGCTGGTGCAGGAGGATGGAGCTCAAGTCTATACTTCCATAGTCTTCCCCATCCCATCTACCTCAGAGAAAATAAATGGGGAGGGGAGAGATAGGGATGGGGTGATGATGGCCTCTGTGACATGAGCTTTGTATGTTAAAGCCTGGAGAGGGAAGATGATCCTATGGCAAAACCTGGAGCAAATTTTAGACACTGTGGTTTCAGTCCTTGGTTGACACAGGCTTTCTACAGTGTCTCAAACCATTGCTTTGTCCACCAGCATCTCCCTTTATGAAGCAGACTGGCGTTTGTTCTTTTTGCCTGTGCATTGGTCTGTCAGCCTGCATGAGACATGATCTAGGTGCTCTCTTCCCATCTATAAGGGCTGAGCAGTTTATAAGAGACAAAGAGAGTGACCTTGAGGGTTCTTTTTGACTGTCATGTGGTACAGGAGTTACCTTACCTCTGCCTTTTCATCCCATCATAAATACCACTTATATGGTAACTTCCCTGTTTTCCTTCAAGTTTCATGATGAGGAAAAGTTGTTCATTTTTTTTCTGGGTGACTCACAGCACTGAGGCTTTATCACTTTCATGTCTGGAGGTGGTGGGAGGAGGAAAGCCCTTGGATAAATAACAAGAAGGCATTTCATTTCAGTTCCATCTCAGCATGTTTTGTACCTCCCCTGTCCCTTTAGCACTTGTAAAAAAATCATTAGAGACATTACTATATACCACTGAGGGTTGCACTCATTAAAGTACAACAATACCAGCTCTGGAAATTCAAAACAAAATTATTTCCTTCCCACGGACCTGAGTATCGTCATATGCCTTGGCAGCTGTCAGTCAGTCTCTTGTAATCCACTGGAAATAAGTAATCTTCTCTGAATTAGTGTTCTTGTCAGAATTGGTACATATTCTACATATTCTTGATTCTGCCTCGGCTTTTGCTTCATAAAGGCATGAGTGCTTGCAGGAGCCAGGCTCTTGTGTGCACCTACTACTTTGGGGATGTGGTTCATCTAATCCTGTTGCTTTGTGTCTCTTGATGCATTGTACTTCTTTCATCCTGATTTAAGGACTCTTGGGAAATGGGTCTCTAATCTGTGGGGATGAATCTGTCCCACATGGTGTGAAGGTTTGCTGTCCTTAGAAGCACCTCCTTACGTGAGCCTTTGGGTGTGCAGATGGTGAATTAGTGATGTCCCACTTGAAATGCAGGATGTAGTTGAACAGGATGGTGGCTTTCCATGGGCATGTTTTGCTGGTGAGGTTGCTTTTAGGGGGCAGCTTTTATTTGGTGCATACAGAGAGAAGGGCAGGATCTGGTAAAGGATTTCTGCAGGATTTCATCCTGGCTATGCATTGGACCTTCACAGCTGGTGCTAAGCAATGCTTGGGGCAGAGCAAGCTTTTTGGGAGTTCTGAGGATGGCATTTTAAATGTTGAATGTCCATTACACTTTCAGGATCAGGATATGTTGCAGATACTTTCTCTGTCAGCTGAAATACTGAAATATTTATTGTCATTGAGTGGAAAAGCATTCTCATAGACATCTGGTTCTCCTGGTCCTACAGAATACAGAGTTATTTTATATACTTTTTTTGACTGGGATAGTGGTGTTAGTTCTTTGCTATCCCCTAGCCTGTCTGCTTGAAGCCCACCTCCTGTCTTACCTCCTGGTCTTGTAAGTCTTTGGGACAAGGGCCACCATTCCTGGGTCTTGCCCTCAGTAGACCCAATGCTGCCATGAAGACAGTAAGGAAATGGGAGCGTTGGTTTGTGTTCATGGAGGCCATGAGCCAGCACAGTGCCATGGTTGAGGTCTTAATGTCCTTGTGAGAGGCTGACCTTAAAAAGTCAGGTTGGAAATAAAAGAGCTGCTGGTTGAGGTGGGTCTGAAAGGAAAGGCAAGAGAAACAGGTGTTCAGCTGGGTGTGGCAATGGCAATGTGGCAGGCCCACATCCAGAAAACTTCTACTAGGATCTTGTGCTTCCCTGGGGATTGCAGTTCTTCTCTTACATCAGCCTGAATTCATGAAGCAGAATACACTGTGGAAAAAAGAGGGATTTTGAAGGTGGTTGGATGCATTTGTACCAGGCAGTGACAGTAGCTCCAGTTGATTGCCTGGTCAGGCACTGCCCTTCTAAGCTCCAAGCTCGTTCCCATGACTAGAAATCTGGCACCTCTGTCCCTTCCCAAGGAATTGCCTGGTTCTGAGGGAGCACCATAAGGCAACATAAATGCCCTCCATGGCTGGAGCTTGGGCATGTGCCAGAGGTCCTTCTGTGTACCCAAGGTTCCTCAGGAATCTGGGGGAGTGCTACAGTGGATTTTGTAGTGCAGCTACAAGGCATTTCACAGGTGGGATGAATGAAAGGAAGGAAAGTATTCAAAAAAGGATATTTTTCTTTCTTATGAAGCTTTTTCTTTTAATGGAAGTAGTCAGCAATGGGAAAAAAAAAAGCTTTCTTTTCTCTTCTGTTTTCCATGGAAATGTAATGGGGGCTTTATGACAAGAAAAGGGGAAGAAGCATCTGTGAGATGAAGTGAACTAAGATCTCTCTACTATGAAGACAGGTTGAGTTGTACAACCTGAAGAAGAGAAAGCTCTGAGGAGACCTCAATGTGGTCTTCCAGTACTTAAAGGGGGCTCTTAAAAACAAGGGAGAATGACTTTTTACACAGGCAGATAGTGATAGGACAAGAGCCTACAGTTTTAAACTAAAAGAGGGGAGGTTTAGATTACATGTAAGGAAGAAATTCTTTACTGTGAGGGTGGTGAGGCACTGGCACAGGTTGTCCAGAGAAACTGTGGATGCCCCATCCCTGGAAATGTTCAAGGTTCAGGCTGATGGGATTATGAGCAGTCTAGTGTAGTGAAAAGTGTCCTTGTACTTGGCAAGGGTGTTGGAACTAGATGATCTGTAAGGTCCCTTTCAACCAAACTGTTCTATGATTCTCTGGATCTATGATTTTGACTGAGTAGTTGTCTTTGGTGGATGCAGGTACTCAGCTCATCCATCAAATCGGAGGTGCCCTCTTTGTGCCAGCACAGGGAGAGGAAGTGATTGCCTGGGGAGTCTGCTCAGATGGCTTATTATCTGCAGCAGCAAACCATGGAGAAAATGTGTTTGCCACCAGCAGGACCCAGCTAACCTTGCACGTGTTTTCCTCCCTGCAGATGTGCCGGCGTGTGTACAAAGGGATCCCGCTGCAGGTGCGAGGCCAGGTCTGGTCACTTCTGCTGGATGTTGAGAAGATGAAGAAGGAGAATGAAGGAAAATATGAGGTAGGGGCTCTACCTGGCAAAGACAGCGGGAGAAGGATGATAGGGAGGTTAGATTGGCTGGTGAAGCTGGTTTGGTGAGGACTGAAAATGCAAAGGGTATCAAGTCTTTGTCCATGGGTTTATATCAAGCTGGGGTCTTTTAACATGTTAGTTGGCTGCTTTCTGTAATATGCTGCTTCCATTTATTCTGCTGGAAGTTGGGAGCAAAGTTACTGTCAGTGTTACTGCATCTTTAGAGAAAGATGCGGGGAAGAGTGAGGGGAAGCTTTCCATAGGCAGCGTGTGAAAGCCCTGGGTGGATAATTAACTTATTTTCCAAGCCTGTGTTAGGATTTATTTTGCATCATGTACCAGGGCGAGAATCAAGGTGTTGTGGAGACAATTATTTTTCAGAGGCAGGAGGTTGAGTGCTGCTTCCAACAGGTGTTTCTAAAAATCCTTGCCTATTAAGCAGGATGATGCTAACACTCATTATAGTTAGTCAAGCATGGATGTTGCTGGCAAGGTGCCGCAGGGCACATGCAGGGGCTTGGGGGAAGGTGGCCTGGCTCACCACAGTAAGCACAGATAAGGAAGCTCTCCCAGCATGCAGATTAAAATTGTGCTCCCTCTCTCAAAGCTGTGCTGCGCAGGCAGGGAAGCAATCCAAACAAATGAAAGTCGCAAGGAGTTTATCTGTGCTCCAGAGGGGTCTGCAATAAACAGGAGCTTCAGGGCTAATAGGCTTTGCTGGATGCAAACCCTCTACAAGATCATCTTAATCTACCTCTTCTTTGCTGCTGCCTGCTGCCAGTAATTAGCTCTCCCCTAATTTCCTCCAGGAGAGGCTCAGTGCAGGTCCTGGATGAGGGGTTTTGCTTTCAAGAAGGAACTAAGCCTCAGCCTCAGACTTGTGTCCTGAAGGAACTGATTCCAAGGCCACCCCATTTCTCCCTGGGGCATAACCCATGGTACAAAAGCCTGAAGGCTACCATGGGACATTCCACGCTTGCTTTTCATGTAGGTGTGATACTCTGCCTCCTCAGGGTTTATTAGCTTCAGCCAGAAAGCTTGAGGGGAGCTTGAGAAGGCAGCAGGAGAAACATATTGGCCATGGGGCAGAGCAGAGGTGTCCTGGCTTTTACGCACTGCTTTGTCTTTGGTCTTTGGGGTGGGAGTTCCAGCTTTCCAGCCTCTGCTCTGCCACAAGCTTGCAGGACTCACAGTGCTAATGAGGTTGACAGAGCATCTGTGGAGCTCCTAGGTTATTTACATTAGAGAAAAAAAGGAGAATAACCCATCCTGTGTTTCTTTTTTAATGTCTGCACAATTAGTAAAGCCTCCTGGGTGCATGGAAGTGACAAAGTCCTATGTGACCTACCTGCTATTCATGTGCAATGATTTAAAAATACCCAAAGTATGGTATTTACAGTTTTTGGGAGATTTCTGTGTTGTTCTGGCCGGGAAAACAAGAGGGCCTTTAGCAGAATTTGAACTGAAGTGACCCAGTGCATATGAATAGTCATATTCTCTCAGGTAGTCTGTCTGCTTTGTAGAGGGCAAGGAGCCATAGGATACATAGACCACAGTATTTACAGCAAAGAAATTATGTTGTTGATCAGATCTTCATTCCATCACCACTTTTATCCTCACTTGTCCTTTGTAGGCAATAATTCAAAATAGCCCGTATACTATTGCTCCTTCATACAGCTGCTTTCAAAGTTGGAGTTAATATTCCCAAGATGCTGTGATTGTCCTAAGTGTTGGCTGTACTGGACACATGTGGGTGCTAATGACCTTCTGATGTTCCCCAAAGGTGATGTTATCACCTTGGGAGGTCAACAGCAGCCTGGAGGCACCTGGTATCAGGCTGATAAGCATTCATAGGATGGCAGCTGCTGGAGAAGATAAGTATCTGTGCAGATGTTCTATTTTCTGTCTCCTCTGTGAGCCAGGAAGGGTCCTGACCCTAGGCTCAAGGCAAGCTGGGCTTGCTGCTCATCTCTGCTGCCTCCAACCTGCTGGTGAATCTCAGTGTGCCTGAAGACAGTCACAAAATGTATTTTCTTCATGCAGTTAACTCTGGAGACATTAAAGGAGGAGGGCATGATCACTGGCGCCGTCTAAAGGCTGTGAAATGAGATGCTTAGCTATAGCATAGTGGTCCTTGCCTGCAGTACAGAGCTGAACATGGTTGCAGATGGGACTGCAGTGAGATTTGTCCGTGGAGCATCTTCATTTTGGGGCTCTGAGGGCACAATTGGTTGAGGTGATCTTAAATTTTCATTTGAATTTCCATTTTTTTTGCAGTGGACTTCAGTCCTTTTTCTGTGTGATGCTGTCTTAAATGATTAGCCAGCCTGGGGGGAATATGGGGATTCTTGGCTTTGAGTTTAGCTTCCGTTCTGGACTCTGCCAGTTTCTTAAAATTTGTACCAGTCCAAGGGAATATTCCAGGACTTCTTTTCTGATGGAAACTCCTTAAACTGAAGATGACTCTCTTCTTCAGGGAAAGTAGTAGTTGGAGATCACAGAGTCTGTCATAACAGTTTGGACTTTATTATGATTGAGCCTCTGAAAAGCCAAGAGTGCTGTGTACATCTGTGTATTGTTTCCTTAAGGATCAGCAGAGCTCTCAGTGCTTTGTGACAGCCAACCAGGCAAAGAAATCAAAATAAATAAGAGTGGAATTGTAAAGGTTTTAGATTCTGAAAACTCAGTATCTGCATTGGAAGATGGGTGATGGCTTGGTTGGCAGCTGCTGCTGTCTTAGCATGTGAGTGTGGGGTCATCCCCCATCTCCCTGGGCCAGCGGCACAGACAAGGGGTCAGGGGCTCACCTCCAGGCTGCAGTTCATTGCTCACTGCAGGACATCAGTGTCCCCTGCTCTGGATAGCTCTGAGCCGCTCTCAAGCTGCCACTCCTGCTGCAGGAATCCTGCCTTCTCCCTGTGTGGAGAGGGGTACAGGCTGAGATGGTGTCTCATTCCTGCCTCTTGTCTGCCCCTCTCCCTTCCAGCAAATGAAAGAACAAGCAAAGAGTTTTTCATCAGAAATCAAGCAGATAGATTTGGATGTTAACCGCACCTTCCGAAACCACATCATGTTTCGGGATCGCTACGGAGTGAAGTGAGTATGGAAGGCTTTTGTGGCTTACATGGGCCATCCTGCCAGTGCATTTGTGAGGGATGAGCTGGATCAGCAGCCAGCAGTCCCCTGGCTCAGAGAAAAGCCATCTTTGTCTTCTTCTCAAACCATCACCACACACTGTGACCCACAGGTGCTGGGCTGCTGATTCTTTCTTCAGAGAGGTCCACACTGGAGCAGGCTCAGCTCCAGTTCTTGAGCCAAGCAACAGCCTGCTGCAGTGCCTTGTCCCCCAAGGCTCACAGTTGCAGAAGGCTTGGTTTGGGATGGCTGGGATGATGGAGTGGGCCCATCAGGATCTGGGAGGGATGGGGTCTTCACGGGATTGGGTTGGAGAGGTTTGACGAAGTGACTTTGTCACTGGGGTAAGTCACACCTGGCTGCCCTACACAGTCTCCAAGGAACAAGCTTTCCAGTTCTGTGAGCCCTGCTCCTTGCAAAAGCGTTATGTACCAGCTAGTTAGGTGTTTTCAGAATCTTTGCTCTCTGTGTGTATGCACTGGTGTGCTCACCACATGAAGCTGGAGACCTCATGCTCAGGTGTTTTAATATCCTTCTCTCTCCCCAGGCAACAGGCACTCTTCCACGTCCTGTCAGCATACTCGGTTTATAACACTGTAAGTAGTAAGTCTAGTTAACATGAAGAGCGTTGTGCTTTATATATTTTTAAAAGAAAAGCTTTATATGTGTGTATATTTGTATAGACATATTTATTTTCATGTGTATATATATGTAGTAACAGGTAATTTAGCCAATGGTAATTCCAATTTTAAGTCCTAATAGTGGGTTGTACAGAGAGCTGCAAGATTCTCAAGCAGCACAAGAATCTTTCCACAGTTGTTTCATTCCCTTGTTCATTTTGTCACCTGGTAAATGACATCTGGCAGATTATGTTTGGGCGAGTATCAGCAAAGAACAAGGGATTGCCCTTTGGCTTTTCAGCAACACTTGTTTTCTGGCAGTCTGTCATGTTTCTGACTTCTTGTCTTACACCAAATGGTATCCTTATTGAAAACACTTATTTACTACAGCAAACCAGTAATTTTTAGCTGAAGGATACTGGCAGAATATGCTCAGGGAGTTAGTTAAGGAGCCTTCCTCATGCCAGATAAATGTTTACCAGATTATTTACTGCTTAATTACTTCAGTGCTCATATGGCTGAAGGAATCCAAAACAGCATTGGAGCTACATGCTGTTTGTCATCCCAAAGATAGATTGGCCATAACGAAGACATTTTTTTACAATGGTGAGGCATGGAAATAATTGCTCAGAGAAGTTGTGGATGCACTATCCTGGAAGTGTTCAAAGTCTGTTTGGATGGGGCTTTGAGCAACCTGGTCTGGTGGAAGCTGTCCCTGCCTTTGGCAGGAGGGTTGGGTGAGATAATCTCCAAGGGTCCTTTTCCAACCCAAACTACTCCATGAGTCAGTGATGTGGTAGGTTCTGTTAGACATATGGGAGCTGTGAATTTCGACATAAATGGTAAAGACTTTGAAATGGGACAGACCTTGGAAGAGGAGAGGGGAGTACAGGCAGCTTTAGCATTATGGTGGGCTCTGCCAGCATAGCAGCATGTGTGCCCCTCTTGACCGTTGCAGGAAGTGAGCTACTGCCAAGGGATGAGCCAGATTGCAGCCATCCTCCTGATGTACTTGAATGAAGAGGATGCATTCTGGGCACTGGCACAGCTGCTCACCAACCAGCGCCACGCCATGCACGGTAAGGCTGGGCTGGGGGCAGGGGGTGTCTGCCAGAGGAAGGGAAGATTGTTCAAGTTGGCCAGTAAAGCTTTGTTTCTCCTCACATATTTGTTTAATTAAAGTGGGTGAGGCTGAACTACTTGTGCAGCCTGACTGGGGAGCTGAACTTACTCTTGGAGACAGACAAGCTCTTATCAAAAAAAAAGAGTTGTATCTACCTGAGCTTTAATGCTCAGTAATTAACACTTTCACAGAAGTGCTATCCTCCCTTCAGGGTTCCTTGCCCTTGGCAATCAATTAACTCAAGGTTATGAGTTTATAAGAAGTCTCACAGAAGTACATCCAAGAGTATCCACACTAAATGTAGATGTAATTTCATTAAGTGTGTGATGTATTATTTTACTTCAAACGCATTAGAGATCCTTTCATCTTACTTGTCGTTAGCAGTAATCTATGCACAGAGGGTTATTTCATGGGCAGAGAGCTAAACCTTATGGCTTGATAACCTTGGACAGTCTTAAATATGTGTCCCACTAGATTACAGGACACTGAACAAGCTTGTGGTGTTCAAACATCTTCGGCTTTTCTCTGAACCTTGGTAAGCACTGAGGTGTGTTTGGAGAGCTCTTGGCCATGCCAAGTTGCAGGCAGGCAGTGGGAGCTGGGTGAAAAGGACCAGCTGGGCTTGGTCTGAGAGTCCTGTTGCTCAGATGGGGTGAGGGGTGACCTCTGGAAAGGAGGGTGAAAAGGAGGTAGCTGGGCACCCTGTTGTTCAGCCAACTTCAACAGACAGTGCAAGAGATGAGTTTATAGATAATCAGACTATCCCTGTCACTGCTGCAAAGCTTACCTGATTTATTTCTCTTGTCTTGTCAAGGTTTTTTCATTCCTGGGTTCCCGAAGCTGCAGAGGTTTCAAGCCCACCACGAGCAAATTTTAAACAAACTGTTCCCCAAACTGAAGAAGCACATGGTATCTCTACTGTCAGTCTTCCTATAATAATGCCACATTTTAATGATAAAGCAGTTCATATAGTGTTCTGCCAAACAGATGCACAGCTGAACGTATTTCTAACTATATAGGACTGCTTCAGCTGCAGAGGCAGGCATTTATTAAATGGGTTGCCCAAATCTTGCTGAGGTGAATGGTAATCATTTGCTTGCTGATCATCATTAGTGGAGAGACTGCTAAAATGTAATGGTTTCCCAGAAGAGCCAGGAAGGCTTACAGAGCCTGCAGCAGGAGGAGCAGCAGTTTGGCTGGACTGTGTGCTTACACCAGCTGCAAGGCCCAAAGGCTGATGCTGGTCTGTCTGGAGTCTTATTCCAGCAATTATTAGCTCCAAGTGCTTTGATGTTGTTTTAAGTCAGGAGGCACATAAGATTTACTAGGTGTTTTGTTGCCTGGGCATGTCCAGTTGCTTTTCTCTCTAGCAGATGGTACAGGCCCATTTGGTGGCTGCAGGAGCATCTGCAGGGCACACCAACTCCAATCATCTTATGTCCAGGCCACTGTTTTGCAGCACCTGCTCTCTCCCTTTTTTCTTTTGCCTTGCCCCCCTTTGCATTTGGTGTAGACAGCTGGTGTTCACTGGCCAGACTCCTAAAGTTTTTTCTTATGCTCCCAAGAGGCTTGGTGGCCCCCATCTCCAGCAAAAGGTGTTTGTATTACCATCATCTGCAACAGCTCTTGCTTCATGCTGCAAATGGGTGTAAAAGTGAAACAGAGCCATGTTAGGTTTTCACTTAATTATAGTCATTTGCAGGGGAGGGGATGGGAATAACTCAGAAAGCTGCTCATTCTTCCTGTTCCTGAAGGCTCTCCAGGCTTGCAGGTGCACAACACCAGCCAGAAGCAAAGCTGGAGCTGGCCATTCATCCCATGGGCTTCTTTCTCTTCCCATTCCTGCTGCTTTATTGGCTTTGCAGCAGAGGTCATGTCAGCTCTGCACATATCCTAGCACTGGGCACCAGATGGCAAAGTGTTAGACTGAAGTGGTGATAGTGAGGTTTTTAGGAGCTTTCCTTAGCCTGTCAGGCTGTCCTGCTTCTGTCGCAGCCATGCCATGTAAATGAGGTGGTGCTTCCAAAGCTGCCTTGACTGTGCTCTGAGAGGCTCACATGGGAATTGCTATGGAAACAAAAATGGTAGTCTGCAAGGAGTGAGTGGTTTTTTATAAAAACCTTCCTCCTGGAAGGTTTTTATAAATCCCTGGAGTAGGTATTAGGCCAGAAAAGCTTCTCCCAGAAATCCCTTTCCAATACTATGGCTGAAGTCTGGCCACATTGAGGACCAGGTTCAATGGATGTCTTGGGCAAAGGACCAAAGCAGGGCTTCAACACTGGTGTGCAAAGCAGGGGTTTGTTGGGACATGGGAGATGAACCACAGCCATATCCTGCACCCAGATCCCAGAAAAAGTAAACCAACCAACTAACCTTCCCCAAAGCCTTATGAGCTGCTTGAACCTGCAGTAACCAGCCTGGTGAAATGCCTTTCTCTCTTTGCTGTCTTCCCCTAGGACAAGGAGCAGATGACCACCGGGATTTACACAACCAAGTGGTTCCTGCAGTGTTTCATTGACCGGGTGAGGATGCTCTGGGTTTTTTTGCTGCTCTCCTGTTTGCATGTGTGGTTAATCTGCCTGTGTTTTTTTTGTAAATATCATACTTTGAAGAAGATGTTAATATTTTATAAGGTGAGATATTATGCATACTCTCATAAAGCAAAAAAAAATTAATAAGGGAGAAGATAAAAATAACTGCATGTCACTGATGACAAGCCAGTTCCTACTGCCTCATCACAAGCTGTCATGGGGAGATGGCTCAGCATCAGCAGTATAAACTTCAGAGTCAGGAGAGATCTTTCTCTTGCCCACTGGCACTGCTGCAAAGGCAATTAACCTCACTTTGGCTCTGGAGACAACATAGAAAAAAGAAGAGCTGGGGGCACAAACCTCAACAAATAGCAGTGCAGCAGCTGCAGGCAAAAGGAGCGGATTGGGACTAGAAACATGTGGAAGTGTGAGAAAATTACTCTGATCTGTCCAGAGCTAATTTGCTAGTCCTGAGCCAAGACTACTTCATTTTTAAGGTCAGAATTGTGCTTACTGGACTTGAATTCAATGTCCAGACTTGCTAATATTTAGAACATCTGTGTGCTCCAGTCTGAATTTTCTGTTGCCCTGTCTTCTATAAAACAGTGGATGGCCCCTTCCCCTTGAGAGGGAACTCACTGCTTTTGCCACTAAAAGCTGTATAAAATGCAAAATCCCTTAATTGCAGTAGTGAGTGGTAAAAGAGCTGCAGTGGTGAGTTGTGCCAAACTCTGGAGAGTCAGTGCAGTATCTTAAATTTGAACCTAAACATCTCAGTAGGATTAATATTAATTTCTGTGTTGGTGAGGTGCCTTAGGTCTTTGCTGGGAGGTATGGGCTGCTCCATCACTTTGGGTATCAGTTCAATCCTGTTTGTCAGATTGGGTCTGGATGCAAATGAAAACCTTTTGCAGAGGTGTTTTTAGCAGGCAGAAAATAAGTCTGTATATAAGAAAAAACTCTTCTTTGGACACCAGATGAATGATTTTTTTAATGCTTAGTGATGTGTCATTGGGCTTTCAGACCTATCCCATAAATAGCCCTTCTGGGAAATCTAGATGGATACAGAAGTTGTTTTTTGTGCTCACAAGGCTGCAAGATGATGCTTCTCTCTCCAGGGTAGGGGAATCCACATGCTAGCATGTGAGGGAAGTTTCTCTTTTTTCTGCATTTATGGATGGATTTCAAATATTTCCCCGGCCACCCAAGTTCATTAGCTTTAAGGCAAAGCCATAGATTATAAAAGACATTTGTGTTTTAGATGAATTCCTGACTTGCAAAGCCTGTTGTGTGATTTGATGCAAGGTGATGCAGTGATGGCAGCAGCCTCTGTTTCATCATCCCATTTGTGATTTGTCTGTGTGTTTGAAACAGACCCCATTCACGCTGACCTTGCGGCTGTGGGATATCTACATCCTGGAAGGGGAGCGGGTGCTGACAGCCATGGCTTACACCATCCTCAAACTGCACAAAAGTAAGGTCCCACCTGACTGCATCACCTATGGCTCTGGTGGCGCCATGCTGGGCCACCCTTGTGCTGCTGACCTGAAAAGCCTTGCTGGCCACTTGCAGCCTCTTGGTGCCCTGCACTGGCCACAAAAGGCACAGTCCAGGGGAGGAAATGAGATGCCACAAGGGTTGAACTTGCTGTGCTCAGCACACAGAAACCACACCTGAAATGCTCCCAGCTACCTCTTCCTATGTACTATGCTGCACAAATTGCCTTTAGGGGCAATACAGACAGCAGCCCATCTGTCTGCAGAACTTTGTGATGGCTCAACTGAAAAGTCTGTAGAGGGACAAGTAAATCCACTAATACACTTCTAAAATTATCAAAACCTGGTTGTCTTGCATAACACTAAGGCAGTGATGTTTCTGCCTCAAGATCTTTGTAACTTTGACCCCCTTTACTCCCATAAATTGATAGCCTGCTGTGTCAATCTTTTGGCCTTCATCTGGGGCAGGAGTGCATGATGAGAACCTTTGGGCAGCAAAATTTATGGGACTGCATGTGTTGGCTTCTGCAACCAACCACCCTGTTCTTCCTTCAGTTAAATGAAGAACAGGCTCTCCAGAAATAAATCTTGACGTATCCTATTTGTCTGCAGAAAATGAGAAACTGGCAGGCAGATGTTTCAGTTTGGCTGTGAAATCTTACCTCCCTGAGGAATGTGTAGTGCGGGTTGACATCTCTTCCTACAACCTATTTCTGCCTGTATCCCACCCCTGTCTATCACCTCTTTAAGGGCCAGCACCTCTTCCTGCATTCCTCTGCCTGCTGGTGCAGGTTGACATCCCTGGCTGGTGGTGGCAGCTGCTGGCAGTGGCTGTTCAGCCCGATGCTTAGGGCCTGTCTCATGGAGTTTTTCCTCCTCCTAGAGGCAATGGTGAGAACTTCCAGAAATGGCCTAAACCCTGCATCCTCATCAGCACAGCTCCCAGCCCTGCCATTGTCCTGCCACTGAGAAGCTACTGCTCAGGTGGCATGGATATATATATGTATTGATGACCCTGAGCAATAGTGGGAAGGTGGGAGAGAGGCAAATGCATTCAGATGTCCCACTGTGGAGTGGGAACAGCAACAGAATCCCAGATAAAACCAAAGTGTGGTGTAACCCACGCTTGTGCTACCCTGAAATTTGTCTGTACCACTGCCATTACTCCTTTCTCCCATCCCCCAGAGCGCTTGCTGAAGATGACACTGGAAGATTTACGTGAATTTCTGCAGGAGAAAATTGCTGCTTCCCTGCAGTACGAGGACGATGCTGTCATCGAGCAGCTGCAGGTGTCAATGACTGAACTGCGAAAGATGAAGTTTGATCTGCCCCCACCAGGTGGGTAGAGGGGAAGGTGGGCAGCCCAGCAGGGACCCAGAGCATCCCGCTGGCATGGCTGGGAGCCAGGGCAGCCCAGAGGGGCTGACACCTGTTGTGTGGAAGCATCTGTCTTCCTTACATTCAGGGTGTTCAAACACAAACTGATGGGTTTTATTTTGTTTTCTCTGCTTCCAATGCAGCAAAGCCTGAGGA
This sequence comes from Vidua macroura, assembly GCF_024509145.1. Lineage (NCBI taxonomy): Eukaryota > Metazoa > Chordata > Aves > Passeriformes > Viduidae > Vidua > Vidua macroura. Next base: position 47,878,739 of record NC_071576.1, on the reverse strand, counting down.
GTTTCCAAGGAAACCCCTGGGCCTGGAGCTCTCTCTCAACCCAGTAGCCATAAAGGAAAACACAGCGGCCAATGGCCAGAATGGCCAGGTGGGTGAGCACACTCCAGACAGGGAGCCCCATCCCCACAGAGTTCCTGGCACACCAGGAGGAATGACAGTGGTGGAAGCGAGGATTCTCACCTTCCAGGGTAGTGAAGCAGCTGAAGCAACGAACGTGCCTGTTTTGGGTGGGTGGCCACTGGATGAGGAGGGTCAAGTGGAGCCCATTGTGGACACGCAGCCATCATCTCTTCTGAAGGCAAGCAAGATGCAGGCCCAGCAACACATCCTGCCCACAGTCCTGCCTCCAGAGCAGCCTCTTCTTGCTCCTGGCTGTGCTGTGGTGGACCATGGAGTCTCCCTCCATGGCCCAGCTGAGTACAGCTCCTTAGACTCCTCTCTCCAAAACAGGCTGGCTCCTCCCAACTCCAGCACCGCTGAGCTTTCCGCTACGGACCAGGCAGTGTGGCAGCCAAATGCCGCTGCCCTGCCAGCAGAACAGACATCTTCCCTGAGCAGAGGCGCAGTGCTCGAAGCAGCCCCCCAACCTCTGCCAGCCAGCTGCCGGCGGCTTTCCTGCACGTCACAGAGCGATGGCTCCCCTGAGAGCAAGCACGGGGAGGAGGTGGCAGATGACAGGTACTGCAGGGCGGTGCTGCCGGACAAAATGGGCCTGAAGCACTCGGCATCCAAAGCTGCATCCACAGGAGAGCTCCTCAGCCTGCAGCACAATGGGCTGGGCAGTGCCACCGGCACCATGCGTTGGCCCGAGGCCGTGGGTGCGCTGCCTGCGCACAGGCAGGCGGGGGGCAGTGTGCCCATCTTGTCCAGCAGAGAGCCGGAGGCAGCAGGGCTGGCTGAGGGCTGTCCCGCCCAGCGGGCACCATCCCCTGTGGTGGAAGGGACTAGCCCCTATGTCGTTATCAAAACCACTACTCCCCTCCACCTGGCCCATGCAACAGAGCAGGACTTCTTGAACAGAAAACAGGTGGCATTGCCTCTGTCAGAGACTGGACATCCTCTGCCTACCACCTCCATGCCACCACCTCTTATGCCAGACCCAGAGGAGGTAGAGGTCCAGAAAAGCCTCCAGAAACCATTAAATGCACTGAAAGCCCCACGGCCCCCGCTGAGCCCCAAACCAAAATTTCTGTTGCAGGTTGCCAAATCCTGCTCAGAGAACAGTTTCCTTTCAGGCTCTCCTTCCTTGGCAAAGCTGCCCAAATCGGTGACGTTCTAGTGGAGACGGGGAAGGGGAAGTTAAGGGAGAAGAAGTGGGTTCTGGAGAAGGACCCTTGCTCCATTTACAGGATCCCCTTCTGTCAGCAGGGCTGTCAGTGTGACAGCACAGCACCATTGCACGTCAAGCTGTGCTTTGGTACAAGCGCCCAATGAGGAGACGAAGCGGTGGCCACCAGCGCTAGAAGATACCAGCAGATTGGATTTGTGTGTTTCCTATGGACAAATTGGAAAATGCTTTCATTTTTTGTTCCTCAAAACTCCCCAGGTCTCATCACTTGGGGAAAGAGGCAGGGCTGGTGAGTTTGTTGCGTGTTTTCTCCTGCTCCTGTCTGCCGCGGGAACCCACAACCAAGCAAGCGGGCCCAAGGTGTCAGAATCCAAAATGCTTTCTTTACAATGCCCCATCGATGTAGCTACAGCATTGCTTTCAAAGGCCTTTGTAGCAATAGATCTTTATTTCATTCCCAGACCTGCAGTTGTAGGCAGCAGAATTTCCAGGCAGTGCCATGGCATCCTGGCAGGACACTGGCAGCCTGCTGCCCCCTCTATGCAATTCCACAAAGCAGTGCCTGGCTGTATCTGGCTCCTGCTGGCATGGTGGATGGTGTTTAGGACAGATTTAACAGCTGCTGAGTCCCTTGGACATCTCCTTGGTGTCACCCTGGTGAGGGACTGCCAGCCCAGGTTCTCAGGGTGACAAGGACAGTGATGAAGACCAGCCTGGTCTCTTGGGCTGGGTGCCCTCTCTGCTGGCCTTTCCTTCCCAGGGCTAGTGCAGCAAGCAGGCTTGCTGCCTTTCTGTTCCCCAAACAGGAAAAGGGGCTGCTGGCTCAGGAAACCTGCCTGCACTACCAAGCTGTTGGACGTGTGATGGCATCTAATCACAGAGTCCCAGATAAGTCCACTTTTGCTTTGAGTAAGTTAAGTGTCAAGAGTGGAAAGGACATAGGAATTGGGGAAGGGGGAGCACGTTGCCCAGAACCTGATCTTAGCCCTTCTGGTTGAGCCCACAGAGAATTAAAAACAGGAAGGAAACTTGGACATGATGGGTGCCCACTTGCCCGCTTGCCCTTCACACACCAAGTCCTAGAGGTCTGTCCATCTCCTCCCCATCCCAAGGTTCTGCACTGCCCAGGCCATTGGCTGGAAATGTGCAGGGATCTGGGGAGACACCCATAGAAAGAGCTGGTCCAAAATTTTGGTTACAGCATCTACTTCACCCCTAGAGGTGAAGGGACTTCATCAGGAAGCCAGATCAGTGAAAAAGCAGGAAGTAGTCCAGATATGCTGGATTTGACTTTGCTGTCCAGAAGGGGTAGCTGCAAGTGCCACCTTAGGTGGGACTGCAAGAGGGATTCCCATTCCTTCAACAGAGATCCTGAGCAAAACTCCTTTAATTTCTAAGGAGCCTTTGAAAACTATTTTTTTTATCTCATAGGCTGCTTCAATTGCCTACCTGAAAGCCCAGCAGAAAACTTCCACTAAATTAGTTTGTGGGTTCCAGGAGGTGGACTTGATAATCCTGGGGGATCCCTTCCAGCTCAGCATATTCTATGGTTCTATGATTTATCAGGGTTTATTTTGCCTTGTGTATGTGTGGTGGTTTATGTTTGCAGCAGGGAGTGTCAAAGGGAGCACTGGATTTCTGTTTGGATGTAGCCAGCCAGACCACAGCACCCTCAGCTTTCAATTGGAACCCCAGCTCTGTCCCAGGCCCCATCTTCCACTGAGCCTCCAACCTTGCCCATCCTCTCCCTCTGCAGAGCAGGGATAACCCTATTAGCTACCTCACAGGGGTGTTGTGAGGAGTCAAGCATTGCTGTTTGAGGAAGAGTGCTCTTTGAATGTTCAGTATTTGTGCTTTAAGACACCACAGGTCCTTTCTAGGACAATAGTGCTTGAATTGTTTTCAGTTTAGAGTATGTTTTTTCATAACTGTGCATAGTTAAACATTATTTGTGTGTTAAAATACCTGAGCAGTATTTCAGGATAGATATCCACTGCCTTTTGCTAGCAGCCCACTGTCCACAGGAGCTCACTGGGAAGCAACAACAAGCATCTGAGAGCTGCTGGTTACATCTTGACTTGGCTTCTGTAGCTTGGGGCTCTGTCCTCTCCTTGAAGCCCACATAGGACTCCTTCTAATTCAGCTGAGCATCACGTATGCAAGAGCTGAGACCTCTTTCCCCTTGTTTTAATCCATTTTTCCTCATTTCAGGCACACAGCCTTTGCACATCATGTTGCTTGTGCACCCAGACTCCTCACACAGTGTATCTGGGATGTTTTGCAGTATTAACATTTAAAAAGGTGGAGAGCTGTCAAATCCACAGTACTCATTGCATGGCATTTGGTGCATGATGTTCAACATTAATTTTGACGGGGAAAGGGGTGGGAGTTGTCCTTCCCTCCAGGCCCTAACGGGAATGAGCAGCAAGGTCCTCAGTCATCTTCAGGCCTGGGGGAACCACCAGCAACATGCATTGCTGTCCTTAGTGTGATGCTCTCATTGGAACACATCAATGCATGATCCCCAGGGAGATGCCCACTCCTGTCTCCTCCTCTGCCTCTTGCTGCAGACAAAACTGCAGCCATGGTGGGTCTGTGGCAGCAAGGCCTGGCCCAGCCTCAGCTCTTTTGATGGGAATAGGAAGGGAAGGAGAAGGATGAGGGTGGCAGTTCAGCAGGACAAATTACCTAACCAAGCCACTTGCAGCCCTGCCCAGCCCCCTGCAACAGTCTCAACCCCTCAGCAAAAACCACTCTTACTGTGAGCAAACATGGGAAAGCAGCTCCCCCCATCCTTGCTCTTGCAGCCCTGAGACAATGCTGGCCCTGCTGCCTTCCATGTAGAGGTAAAGACCAATGCTGTGGGTTTGGGTTTTTTTAGGTTTAGTTTGTTTTTCTTTGTGTTGTTTGTGATAGAGCGCTCTGAGTGGCTGCAGCACTGACAGACAGCATGAGCCATGGGACCCAGCTCCAGCAAGGGCCAGAGGTTGACCATGCACTTTGAGAGCCTGGCTACTGTCTGCTTTCCTTTTTATTTGCTATTTTTGTTTACAGCGTGGAATGCTTCTTCCATGACTCTTTCCAATGTATTATAATTATTACTTTTAAGAAAAAACATTTTTATGTCTGCTTTTTTGTTTGTTCAGTTTGGTTTTTTTAGAGGAAGGGTTTTTTTGGAAAAAAAAGTCAATCATTCCTTTTTATGCTGATCCAAATTGTCCAGAGTGTTTGATGCTGTGTTCTACATGGTTGTAGTAATAATGGTTAAAGAAGTTTAGCATAAATTCAGACTCCACAAGGTTTCTTACAGGAACAGAAGCTGCACCAAGACTGGTTGCCTTCTCCTGATGACTTTTAGCTTGGTTCACTGGGTATGTTTCAACTGCAACAGGTCCATCCTGCTCCATCTCTGCTTTCCTCGCTGCTTTTTCTACTGTAATTAAATCCAGGCAGCCCCAGCAGCAGTGGAAAGAAAAATGCTTTTTTCTACTTACCACTGTCCTCTCCCAGCTGAGCAAAGGGCAGCATCCCTTCTGACACACAGCTGCTGATCAGCAGCACTGCTGAAGCTTATTTTTTGGCCAAGATTTTGTGTTTGGAGTTTGTTTTCCTGCCTATAGGCAGTGTAGGGAGGGTTGGATGGGAGGGGGAGCGGGTGGACACAGCTCCTCACACAGCAGGTGGGTGGGTGGGTGCGACTCACACTAGTGAGTCAGGGCTGAGCTGAGTCACCTTTACAGCAGCTACTGGGAGTGTAAGGTGGTGCTGCTGACAGCTGAAGATGCCTTTTAAAAAGCTGTGTGTGAGCAGTACCTCTGACACACCCCAGATTTCATAGCCAGGGCTTCCTGGGCTTAGATGACAATGGTACTATTGCCTTTGAGGTGTTAAGTGTGAGCAGTGTTCTGGCTTGCCTGAGAGAAAGCTGCCACTTGGTGTTAAGCAGCATGTTTATGGTAAACACAAGGCATCTGTCTCTGCCAGAGTAGCACAAAGACTGACAGCAGATGGCAGGGTCAGAAGTAGCTAAATGGCACCCTAGGATTTAAGAGCAGTGCCTGAAATTGGCATCCCCATGTTTATTACCCACTGAGTGCTATAGGCTGGTTTTCCTGCTTCTATTACTGCCCTGCCACACCTAAGACGTCAAACAGGAACAAAAATTGTTCTCCAGTGGCCTTAAATCAGCTCATTTATATTAACTGGTTAAAACCTGGTATGAAACACCACAGAAGAACAAAAAGAAAGCCCCAGCACCACTGAACACCACAGTGTTTACTGTTACAGAAGCAGCCTGAGGATGCAGCTCTTGGCACACCTCCTGTGTCATTTCACACTGGATGCCAGCACAGAGATGCAGCACTGTGACCAGGGGTGAGATCCCCACCCAGGCTGGAGTGAAGCAAACCTGATCCCTCCTGTGTTCCAGGTGCTCACAAGCAGCCTCATTGCACAAGCTGATTTGTGTCACCTCCTGGCCACCAGCTCCCGTAAAACCTGTTGGCTCTCGGGCAGTACCAGGTGGGACCAGGTTTGAGCATCTGCCACGGTTGCTTACGTGACAGGCAGTGCAGGGTTTAGATATGGCATTTATCCAACTGCTAAAACAGCATTCCCGTCAAAGAGAGAGCAGAAGTGTCCAGAAGGGCAGCTTCCCCAAGGGAAGGTGAGTTGTACTAGGTTTCAGGGTTGTGTTCCTCCATTAAACAGCCTTGGTTCACTTGGTTGTTGAAAAAAAAAAAAAAAGAGTAAGATACTGCTTATTGGTATGCTTGATCCCCAGGCTCCCTGCATTTGCCTGGTTGTGGCCTTGTGGCTGTGGTGCTCTCATCCTGCAGGGACCAGGGACAGGCATGGCTCCACCACCTCCTCTGACAGCATCCCTCCAGCTAATGCAGGAGCCACAGAGGTACCCAGCCTTTAACTGGTGCTTGATGGGGCTCCCAGGTATGGTTTTGGGGTGCCAAGCTCCCACTGCAGAATCCTTCCCAGGGGGAGGAGACCACACCCTGGGACTTAACAACAGGTAAGCCTAAGCCCTTCCCTCTCTTACCAGAGCAGTGTAAGACCTCGGGGTGAACATAAGCCATGCCTGGTATCCAGCTTGAACTGAATGCCTGGCCTCCAGCTGCTGCCAGGAGCACCAGGTCATGGCATGTTCCCTGCAGCAGGGAGGTGTCAGCACAGGAGGTGCTCATGTCCCTGAGGTGATAGGAGGGTGCAGAGCCCCTGTGTCATTCCAGCAGTACCCCTTGCCCCCTCCTGTGCCCCCCAGGGCCTGAGTGCTGCTCACAGGGGACAAAAGTAGGATAATCCTAAAGCCCAAGGTTACAGATACCCATTTGATGGACAGCATTGGGACCAGCAGCAAATGAATGTCATAGATGGTGTTGAGGCTGCTGCTTAAATGCTAGTGGTCTTACCAGCTGGGCACTGGTCCTCCCCCTACCTCTGTGCACTTGGTATTTGCCAGTATTATCATCCCCCTTTTCCTGTCATCACAGCAGCTCTCCAGCTCCCAGAGCTGGTCCCCGAGGCAGAATTGCAAACTCCCCAAGCTGTGCTCAGCTCTGGTGCCCTGGCAGCCCCCTGTGGCTCCTGCCCTTCCTGGCTCAGGAACAGTCAGACTGGCAGCCCCAGGAGCTGGGACAGGCAGGAGACGGGGTCTGTCCTTGCTGCTCGCTGGCTCTCTGCCAAGCCCCAGCTGTGCTCGTCACCATCCCTGCCCACCTCCCACCACATAGAAAGCTCATCAACTGCTGTGTGCCTCCACAAGGCTTCAGCCAGTTGGCACTGAATAATTGATGCTAAGTGGAGCCTGGAGCAGAGAAACTGAGGGAGGGAGCAAGGCTTTGTGCTGCTTTAGGCTCTGCTCCCAGGATATAGCAGGGAGAGAGAGATGGGTGTGCTGTGTCTGGCAGCTTTGTGCCCCAGCCAGTTTGGCAGAGGCAGTTGGAGTTTGGCTGGGCCTGGGAGTGTTCCTCCTCTTGGGCTTGCTGTGCTGCTCACCTGCTGCTGTGTCCTACTGCCATGGCGGTGCTACTGTGGCACCTGTGGGAGCTGCACGCTGCTATCGTGCTCCTTGTGTGCTGCAGAGGAGACATGGCAGCAGTGGATGGGACTTGGGGAGCAGAGCAAGGGCACCCCCAGTCCCAGCAGCCCTTGCTAGGGCTGGTACCATGGCTCTCCTAAGCTACAGACCCTGTACTCAACCCACGGCACGAGCAAAGTTGTTGCATATGGGGCCAAGCCCATCTGCCTTTTCCCCTTCCCACCAGTTGCTGGTGGCCAGGATGGTGGCTGTCACACCATCCTCTGAGCAATGTCACCCCTTCCTACAGCACATCCCCAAGGATAAAGCAGGAAATAACAGCCTGGCAGTTTAAAGAGGCAGGTCTGACCGCTTCCCAAACCATCTCCCAAATCCTACTGCCTAAGCGGCTGAGGAGGCCCACATGGCATACACCAGCATCCTCTTCACCTAGAAGGATGTGGACACCAGGAGACAATCAAACCACAGCTGAAACATGTCACCAGGAGATGGAGCAGGCAGACCCATCCCACGAGCATCCTTACTCACTGGCAGCAGTTACAAAAGAGCCCAAGATGGAGATGGAGAAGGCTTAGAAGGCATACATGAAGACATGAGTCCAAGGGATTGGAATCACTAAAGCCTGGCTATTCCTTCCACACAGTAAAACAGGCTCCTCCTAAGACACATAGAAAAGTAAACTAACTTCCAATTTTATCCAAAACTGGTATGAGCTCCCTCAGAGGTACCTGTGGCTACACAGGATGCAATATCACAAGCCCCTCTTCCAGCCATCCCATTAAGAGCCTGGGTGACTCTGGTGCCCTGGAGGCCATTCAGCTTGGCCTCACATCAGAGCCCTGCTCCTGGAATATCTAAGCCTACAGACTTAGATAACCTCAGGCTTGGGGAAGCTGCTTCTTGAATGGTTTTGCTTACCTTTATGGTGAAGGCAAGAAGTGATACAGAAGTACTGCTTAGGCTGGAAAGGTTTGCAGCAGTGGCTGTAGTCCAGAAGGGAAACCTGGTCTGCTCCTCTACCCAATCACGCTGCAGGTGAGGAGGATGAGGCCAGCATTTAGCCAAAGGTGCTCTGTAATACTCAACCTTTCATTCAGCTGCCCCCACCACCACCCTCACATCTCAGGTCTCACTCCAGCACTGAGTCATTGCTGCCAGCTCCTGCACAACCCAGGTCTTTGCCAAAGCCCTTGGCAAACACAATGCACTCACCTGCTTTGAAGTCACCCTCTCTGCTGGTTTAGGAGAATGCTCCTGTGGAAGCCCTCACAGACCAAAAGGCATGAGATCTGTTCCAGCACTTGATCAGCATCTTTAAGGACTTGTAAGCAATTCCGGCAGTTGACTCAGCTGTGATGTCTCTGGAGCCCCAACCCCTCTGTAACAGGGTGTGGGGCACTTGAATGATGTGAGAGGAAGAACATGTATTATATGTCTGTCCTGAGATATCTGGACCTGACCGGACTAGAACAGACCTCGTCAGCTATTTTGTAATTTAAGTATGGGTTCAAAGGTGACACTCCTCCATCATGGGCTATGCAGTCTCAACATAATCAGTAGGATGCTGACTGAAGCCTTCTCAGAGCTGGTTTTCACGCTGGCTGGAAATCCACAGCACAGCACAAGTTTAGTTCAGCTTTGCCATGGCCAGTTGAAGAGATCACAATAGCCAGAAATGAACTATGTACTCAAATACAGCAAAAAGCTCACCTCTCTGGACTCTTTTCCAGCTTCAGCTGTGCAACAGGAATAATCAAAATACATTCTGCTTGCCTGAGCTCATGCCTCTGAAGCAGAACTGAGGTACACAACAAACTCCTTATCATAAGGGAAACAACTGCAGTGTCCGAAAACTTCATCTTCCAGTCCAGGTACCTCTAGAACAAATGTGCCTTGAATAACTATGGGGAAAATCAACTCCAAACCCCTGAATTTCTTCTCCAAACCTATATTCATTTCAGTGAAACTGTGATCCTGGTATTACTTTCAGACTCGTGAAGTTCAGCTAGCACATCAGAACACATCATGAGCTCATGTACCGACCTCCTGCCTGTCAGGGGCCAGCAAGATGATGTCCTGTCCCCAAATCATCAGCACCAAGGCAGCAAGTGAAAAAGCCAAGTCAAGAGTAACAACTCCACCTGAGAGAAGTGATACAATCTGTATTTTGCCAACAGCAAAGATCAGACCAAATCACAGCTGATGTATCTTGATCTGTCGTAATTTTTCTCCTGGAACAAAGATGTAGTATGACAATACACTATTAATACGTGGTTTTTGGAGAAGATGTATGGTATCAAGCTTTTAGCGCCTCCTTTTGCTCCTAACCTATCTCCAGCTTGTAGCATTGACTTAAAAAATGACCTGAGTCTAGATTTCTTGTGACCTAATGACAGCAAAAAACTAACGAGCTCCTGTGATGGTCTGTCACTGACCAGGACTGTCTGACAAGCTTGAAAATCTTACCCTGAGAGCAGAAACCTCTCTGAAAGGGAGACACTCTTACTTCAGCTTCCTGCTTCTCACCAAACTCTTCTAAGTAGTTTATATTCTGGCCAGTGCTGTTCTAGCGTATCCTCACCAAGATGTGCCAGTTTCTTGGAACTGCAGCTATTGCCTGCCCTGTGAGACACCTTGGCCCTGGCGCTCCCTGGAGCTCTTCAGCTTCCTTGACCGCAGCTCCCAGTACTTGACTGTGGCATTTGTCTCCCAGACAGAAATGGGAGGAGACTCTCTGTGGTTAGAGCCACCCAGTCCTTGAGAGAGCCCCAGAGTGTTACTTCTCTTCTGAAGGCCTCCAGATAGATCTATTCCATCCTTCACCAAGGGCCTGAGGAAGAAAGGGATAAGTGCTACTGCAGACAAAGAGCACCAGGTTCCTAGTGCAATAACACTACCAAGCAAAGGCCCCCATGTCATCTTATAGAAGGACAAAGTACCCCTGTCCTGTGGCCCACAAAATGCCAACTTTAGGAACAACACCCATACTTCCAGTCTTCACACTTGAAACAGAGTGGGAGGTTTTCTGGGAGTCTCTGTTCCAGTCCCACCATGTAACACCAGGTTCTGCATCTTCAGCAGTCCACCAGCACAGGGACAGACACTGCTGTAAACAGCACACCCAGCTAAAGGCAGGGCACTCTCCCCTCAGGCAACTTCTCCCACTCCAGGGGCCAGTATCAGCCCTTCTGCAGGAACAGGGTGCCAGGCAGCTGCAGCCAGGGTGGGGGCTGTGCCCTACAGCAGTTCAGAGCAGGCATTTACAGAAAGCAAGTCATTAGCACAAGTCCTCTCTTGCCCAGGCCAAAAGCAAAGACAACACCCCCAAGGAGCATGGGACTTGGATTCTGTTGCTTTAATTCTGCTGCTGCCTGGCATGACAGAGGGTGGGGAGTAGGATGGGAGGTTGCCTGCAAGGATGCTGGGAAGCCCTAGGTGGGCTTTGACTTTGTGCTGGGGGTGACCACGTTTCCTTTACTACTTTTGCCACGTGACCCTCGCTGCTCCCAACCCAGACCAACCTTGGCTGCCAAACCCAGCACCTCTTCAGGCCTGGGCTAGCCTATGCAGAACAGCACCCTGCTGCACTCAGCTGGATCACCTTCCCCCTTTGATGCTTCTAATTCTGGATGCCAGGTAAATTAGCCTGTGTAATAGCTTGGAATAGGGAAAGACAGTGAGTACCAAGCTGACTGAATACAATGCCTTGTCTTGGGGCTGCAAGTGAAAGGCATGTAGGTCAGACCTCAGGCAAAAACCCCCAAGGAGCAGAGCTGAGCAAAGACAGGGTTCCGAACAGATCAGCCCTTATCCAAAACACTCTTACCCACTCGAAACCCAGGGACTGGAAGCCTGAATCCTTTAGTCTTAGTTACTGAGCAGCCAGACAGCTTCTGCAGTGCAAGAGAAGGGTTCCTGACATGCTCACCAGTCAGGAAGCCATGCACAGGGCAGACGAGTATTTGCTTACCTGTACGTACTGGAGCAGCCCAAGGTGTATGTGCTCTACAGGTGTTAGCATAGCTAGGGCTGGAGGGGACCAAAAAGTCCCAATTCTACCTCTAGAGCACAACACATGAGGGAAGTCTTGTGCCAGAAAGAGCTGACAGGAAAGGAATCAGGGAAGCAACAAACTGGTATCAGCTAAGGTGAAACCAGCTCTCGAATCTCCTTGCTGATGCTTCTTCCCTTCCAGGCATTGCATCTGAGGCCATAAATCCCACAAGGACTAGGCTGAAAGCAAAGCACTCGAGGGGTGCCAAGGACAGGTTTGGACTGGTTGTACTCTTCCAGCCTCCCAAAACTTGGGGCCAGCAGAGTTCCAGGTGGGCTGAGGAGGACATGACAAAGACTTGATGGAGACAGAGACAAGCTGTCCTGCCCTGAGAGCTTGTGTCTCCCACCTCAATCACCTCCATGATCCACAGCATGACCTTGGTCTGTGGAGAGAAAATCTCAGCACCCTTTCCTCCCCACCATCCCACCAGCAATCCTTCCAGAGCACCAGCAGCAGCAGCCTCTGGAAGGAGGACACAGCCACCAAGGTGATTTGTTGAGACAATCAAATAATAATTTACTGTGATTCTATCTGTGGCTTTGTACAGTTGCCGGGGTGGGAGGAGGCCAAAGGATGAGGGGATGGGGATAAAAAAAAAAAAAAATGTCGCTTGCCGCAGACTTGGGTGAAGTGTGAGATAGTCCTTGGAGGGCCTCGTGCTCCCCCTGTCCTCTTCGTCCTGCTCCTCTCCCCCCCACAATATTCCTCCTCTGAATCCGTTGCTTCTTCCTTTGCTTCACCTCTTTCCTTGCACACTGCACAGTGGGAACCTTGCCAAGACACGGTCCAGACAGCTGAAACAGAAAAGGACACTCATGAGCACCCATTTTCCATCAGAACAAGCGGGGCTGTTCCCAGTACTCACCCCTCACATTTTGGGATGACCCTGTTAGTGCCCACAGAGCAAAGCAAAAGGCTACACAGGTCTTAGAGGTCTGGGCCTGTCTCAGCAAAGCATTTGTACATCTGCTAAAGGGAACAAGTCTTGTAGTCAGTGGAGTAATGAGTGAGCTTTGGGCACCTCACCAGACCTTCTGCCTCCTTCTGAACCTCCTTGTTGGAGGGGGCACTGTTTTGCAAGATCTTTCCACCTCCTCCAGGGATGACGGGAACCACAAAATGAGTCCAGGGCAAATGAAGCCAAATTTTGTTGGCCACAACACCCACCCTTCTTCTCCCCAAATCCCAGCATATCTTTGCCTCACTTCTCCTTTTGTGCCTTAATGTTCCTCCCTCTCTGCTCTTGGGCACTGCAGCTAGATTAAGCTGGGAGGTCTGGTTTCCAGTTTCTGCCTGAGCAGAAAAAGACATAGGCAACTTGCAGGGCATGTTCTCTTAACAGAGAGGAGTGTTTCCAAGTGACTCTTTCCCAGCCCTTCTTGCCCAAGCTGGTGCTGCCACCGGGCTGTGACAAGGATTGGGCTCCTGGCAGTCAGTGTAAGGGAGCAGCACTGGCTGCCAAGCCCATGCCGTCAGCTGTGAGCCAGAGCAGGAAACAAGCCTTGAGCTCATATCGCCATCTGGAGGAAATGCTCCTGAACATCTGGAGGACACAAACATCTGGAAAATCTCCCTTAACAGTGATAAGTGTGCTGGGCACAGCATTCAGTTCAGCCCCCAGCCAACCTCACACCCCTCAGCTGGGAGTGGAGGGGTGGGGCTCTGGGGTGGGTGTTTGCTCGTAAGAAGCAAATGTTGCCAGCACTGTTTCGTTGCATTTTTTCCTTCTGAGTGGGGGGCAGGAGGAAGAGCTCTGCTGTGCTCATGGCCTCTAGCTCAAAAAGCATCAGAGGAAACCTGCTGTTCATCTCCACCTTTATGAGACCCTATTAACACCATCTCTTGATACAGTGCACTTCTCTTTAGGACTCCAGCAGTTATTTAAAGGGGTGAAAGGCCAGTCCAGGTGCTTGGGAGAATCCCCAAAAGACATTAAGGGCAATGTTCATGCATGCTTTTGTCCCAGTCCCAGATGACCTTAGAGATAGATCTCCTTGGTGGACTTGTCCCTAGTTACCGCTCTCTAAATTTCTGCCATGAAGGAGTTTGTTACACAGACAGATGTTCCCAGGCCTTTCACTTAAAGCCAGCCAGCACATGCAGGGACAATAATATGAACTCTCCCTGACTGCTATCCAGCAGTGTTTTAAATACATTCATAATTAAAAAAAAAAAACAAAAACAATGAGGAAAGAAAAAGAAAAACAGGCAAGTGAACATAAACAATCTGAAAAATACTGCTTCTGGCTCCAGCACACACAATTTATAAAAGCAAACAGCCCCCTTATGGCTAATTCTCAACATTGCATCAGTTCCAAATATCCCAGGGGATTTATCTAATGGGGAAAACTCTTCTGAGGAACACAGGACTTTTCACAGCGAGACAGGTCTGCTCTAAAGCTTTAAGATGAGGCAATTTATGTGAGTGCATTAGGAGGCAATGCACCCAGCCAGCTCTTCATCTGAACCCTTCCAGATTCAGTCTGGTGAGCATGCAGTGATCTGTACACCTTCAACACCAGCTTAACTCCTCTTTTAGAGCAGCAGCATGGGAAAAAGCTTTCCTGGGGAAAGCACAACAAAATATTATTTTTTAAAATATTCTGTTGTATAGAATTTTGTTGCACAAAATGAGGGGGAGAAATAAAACCACCCTTTCCTGCCACACACTTCCTCAGGGAAGTGGGAATTTTGACTTACCTATGTTTTCACAGAAAAACGCTCTATCAATCCAAAAGGTGTTTCATTAAACAATACCTGCTGGTGAAATTGATCCTGTTGCACTTGTTTGCTGGCTAGTGCATCTACACTCGCCTCCTGCCAAGTTTCCAGTGTTCCCCCACTGCACCTCATGTCCTGCTTCCACCACTTACCACAGTCACGATACCACGCATTTACAGTTCATGCAGCCAGGGCCGCTCTCATCCGGAGGATTCAGCTTGCGCAGCTTATGCTGCCGGATCTCCCGCACCAAGGTGTAGAAGGCATCCTCAACGCCCTGGGGAAAAAGCACAGCTTGAAGCAGCTGCCCACTCTGAGGAGGGACAGTGGAGAGAGGAGAGGGCTCTGCTCCCCAGCAAGGTGTCCCTAGAACTCTGCAGATTGCAGAGATAAAGGTACAGAACCAAGCTGGAGAGACTAACAGGGACCTGAGTGTGGCTCTTAAACAGAGAGCAAGACTGAATGAACAACCATGAGGATAAGGATCTCTGAAGTCCCCAAGATTCATCAGCTCTCAGCAGTCTGAATGAGGTCTACCACCCAAGAGAAAGGCCACCGCTAGACCACTGAAGGTGTCAGTTCCATTTCTACCTCTGTGCTCTGGGAGCTCCACATGGTCCTTTCAGCACTGGTATATTCTGCCAAAATAGACCATGGATGAGGTTAACCAAGTGACCTGAGCTTAGCTGACTTGCAGTGACTATGGAAGTTATTCCAGACCCTTGGAGAAAGCCCTGAGAAGACATCTTCTCTTCACTGCTGCCACAGCATGATGATGCATGTCTCATGATGGGAGGCTCAAGCCTGGACTGGGAGAGACCACCCTGAGGGAGGGAGCATTTAGCCTTGAGGAAGCAACTAAGCCCAGCCCATCTGTCTGCAAGGTGGTGCCTACCCGTTCCTGCCCCTCCAGGGCAGCAATGGAGGAAAGAAAAGAAAAAGACCATTTTGTTTAGAAGTCTCCTCCTACCTGTCTGGTTTTGGCAGATGTTTCTATGTAGGGGATCCCGTAGCTCCGGGCCAGGTCCTGCGCTTGCCGGGTCTCCACTGTCCGCGCAGGGAGGTCACATTTATTCCCCACCAGCACCATGGGAACATCATCTGAGTCTTTCACCCTCTTGATCTGCTCCCTGCAAGAGAAGGCAGTGTGAAGAAGTGAAGGAGGAGGTCCAGAACATTCCCCCCCAGTTTCTTTGTTAAGATTTGACAGCTACCCCTCACTCATGTTGAATGCCTTGTGTTGAGCTTTCAGTAAAATGTAAATGACTAAGGCACACAAGTGAGTAAACAGCAAAACAGTTAGGGCACTTCTGGAAATGAAAACCAAACATACTTCTGCTCTTTAAATGCAGCTATTTACAAAACAGCTTGAATTATGACAATCTATATTAAGACATGAGCTTAAAATAGTTTAAGTTAAATAAAAATGAATTCTCAAGCAGTTACCTGTGCTATTTCCAACCTTTTAGGTCAAGTAATCTCCCCCAAATGGGGGGAAAAAATAAAAAATCACCTGCAACCAGAATTTGCTGAGCTGATAAAATGGCTTTTGGCAGCTGTAACCTTTTCTGCAGATGCACAGGCAGCATTTTCTCCCTTTCAGTTTAGTTCAGGTCACTCAAAGTTGAGAAACCAAATGGGAACTAAAAAAGCTGTAATGCTCACTTCTTCATTCCAACATTGGATCTAAAACTAGGTGGGCAAGGATGAGATCTATCACTTCTAAAAATCTTGAAGGCCATTATGACCACAAAAAATCCATTCAATTCCCTTCTGATAGATAATAACTTCCTTTGTTTAATACATCATTTAACTTCAGATGCAAAACAGTTTTTTTTTTCTCATGGGTCCAGAACATTTAACATGGTTTTAATTTAACAAGTAATAGATTTAAAATGCCAATTTCTGCATTTTAATTGAATGCAAATCTCCATCCAAAGGCAGCTGGACATTCACACACAAAAGAATCAATCATATTTTTCTAATGTAGTAGAACATAAAAATGAAGTCTGACTATATGCATGATATGCCATAAAGCCATTTAAATGTTCTGTGTACCATCCTGATCAGCAAATGCAAGTACTAAATTTAGTGCACAGGCTACACTTAGCTGAAAAGAGATACCTCCAAATGGTTACTAACCAGGGAGAGCCAGCAGTTCTCTGGGGAATATTCTTTTAAAAGTGCAAACACAAAGAGCACAGGCTAAAGGAGATGAAAGCTAGTGATTTACATCATGATGGATTGAAATCAAGCCATCCTTCAAGCAATTCACAGGCACCAGCCCTAGCACAAGGATGAATGCTGCTCAATCCCTCAGATGCTTTAGGACAATCCCATCCGTTGTCCTTTGGTTCAGCTAAAAGAAGCCAAATTAGTGCACCTGTACAGCTATTACACTGATCACACTTTTGAAGAGACTGAAACATCTCAGCAGCTCCAAGCAGCACCTCTGACTATGGGGCAAGGAAGGGATGTGCCTGTCCTCGGAACAACAGGATTACTGGGACCCTGGTTTATGATGAGGGACTGGGATACACAGTCCCTTGTGGGCAGTGACTGAGCAAGGACAGGCAGAGCCATCTCCTGCATCCTCTGCCTGCCATCGCAGCCAAGGCTCAGAAAAAGGCACAAGCAGAGTGATCCCTCCCTAAAGTAGCACTGGGGTAAACAGGGAAGATTCCTGTGTTTACATGACCCCCTTGACTCTCCAGCTCCGCAGGGGTGACATCAACAGAGAGGAGAATTGGGATGGGTACTGGGACAGCATCCTTGCTTCGTCACCACTTCCCCATACATCTGCTTCAGCAAATCACCTCACTGGAGCCCTGACTCCCCTTCTGCTCCATCTTTACCCTGGTTGAAACCAAGCTCCAGTGGGGCAGGAGTCTCTCCACACATGTGTGCAGCTGGAAGACCACAGCCTGGTCATGACAGTGGACAGCAGGGCAAGAAGGTCTCCCTGTCCTTCCCAGCCTCCTCTCCCAGTTCTCGGGCCAGCAGAAGTCGCTGAGATCGATTGTGCTAACAAAGCAATTCCACTAATTAGGGAGGGAAGGGAGGGGGGTCACACAGGATCAGCTCTCTCTTTAGTCACCATAAACACTTAAACATTACATTACCAGGTCCCCAAAGGCCACAAGCAATCCCTTCGGTAGGGTTTTATTGGAGTCACTGACATTAGCCGTTTGCTCTGTCTCTTCCCTGGGGAATGGCCACTTGAGCTAATTGTCTTTGCTGGCAGTCTGTGCTTCCACCACGGGGCCTGATCTAAAAGGGTGGGCAGGAGAGTGCAGCAGCAAGGCCTCCCCTCTGCACAGGGCAAGAGGGAAAGGGCCCTTCCCAGGATACTGACCTGTACTGGTGAATATCTTCAAAGGACTTGGTGTTGTTGATGGCAAAGACACACAGGAATCCTTCCCCTGTTCTCATGTACTGGTCTCTCATGGCACTGTACTCCTCCTGCCCTGCAGTGTCCAAGATGTCTAACAAACAGGTCTCTCCATCGATGACTACTTGCTTTCTGTAGGAATCCTGCAGGCCAGGAGAGGGAAAGAAAGGAGGATGCATTCACGGAGGGCTTGGATCTGGCTAAACAAAGGGATGTAGTGAGTGCATCCCTGGGAAGATGCCTGGTCATGCTCTGCCTGTGTTCAGCTTCCATTAAAGAGACGACTCAATCTCTTTCAAAAATGGGAGGGAAAGGAAAAATAAAAAATTAAAAATAATTAAAAAAAAAAAAAAAAAACCACACCAAAGGAGGCAGCTATGCAGGTTTCTCCTTGTCTGTCAGAACCACAGAGAAGACAGCTCTCAGCTTGCTCTCCCCATTCCCAGCCCTGCCTCTGGCAGACCAGGTGCAGCTTCATTTCTATCACACCGCATAGCCCTCAACAAGTATTGCCTAAGCATTGTTTAGTCTCAGCTCTAATTCCTTCTGCTGGATGAGGAAGGACACTCAGGAAAGGAGCTCTGGCTAGCCAGGGCTTCCAGTCACTATCTGTGATCTGCAGGCCTGGAAGGTGTTTAAGATAACCTGGAAATCCAGTGCCTCCAATGCATCTCAAATCAGGCACCGGAGGCAATACTGCCATCAGTAAGGTTTCAGACTGGGTTTGATGGTAAACTTTAACATGAGAAAAAGATAAAATAAAATAAAATAAAATCACACTGTGAACAGGGTGTTTCCCACAACCAGTCTGTGCCCAGAGGGCTCCATGAGAGGTAAGAACTATTCAGGCAGGCCCTTTGAAGCTGGGGGTTTTCCTTGCAGCAAAGGCAATCACAACTTGTCATAGATGTGAGAAGGTCTGGAAATCACCCAGAGCATCCCACAAAAGGTTTCATTTTCACAGCAGGCTCTTCAAAGCACTGCTCCTCCCCACTATGCTTCTCCCTGCACTCAGTCTCATCAGCAGCGATGCTGTGGGGTAGCCCTGCATGGAGGACATCCCTCATCCCTCTCCAACAGCCATCCCCTGTGGACAGTGCAGCATCTTCAGCTGTCAGCAAGAGAAGGAAGCAAAACGAAAGGTATGAAAAAGGTACAAGTCAGCAGTACAACCACACAGTGCTTTGCAGCCACTCGCAGAGGCTACGGCTGCAGTTTAAAATTAATTCAAATGTTGGCTGCTCTTCCAACGACCACAACAATGTTATCAGATGAGCTTTGCAGGTCTGCAGACAAACAGCTGACACAGCAAAGGGAACCAAAAGGACCAGCAGCAGCACAGAAAGGGAATGGGGCCAACATGGACTCTATCCTTTGGTTCATTACAACATCATCATTTGCTGGGGCAAATTAAAGTCTTTCCTCACCTTGCAGAGAGGGCTGTGAAATCAGAGATGAAATCTGCTCTGCCACGACCTTCTCAGCTGTGCCTTCCCAAAAAGTGGACTGCTGACCCATCGAGAATAAGCATGGAGTGAAAGGCTGGCTTTCAGCCAACTGCTCTGAAGGCAACTGGCAGGCTGCCCTGCAGGAATGTGCTCCCATTTCTAATCAATAATGTATCTGGAGCCTCCTGTGTGCAAGGGGACCTGAGTGCCTTCTCTGCCCCACAAAGCATGCTCCCACCTCTGCACCCTAGCTTGGGACAGAGGACCAGCCTCTCATCACACATGTTCACAGTTAATTGCCAAGTCCCCAGTTCCAGCACGTTTCACCAGCACCCAGCATGCTGACAGAGAAGAGATCCCACACCTCAGCTCAGGTCATCAACAGGCTACCCATAAGGCCAGCCAGCTGGCTTACAAGGCAGAGACATAAAACAATCTTGCAGAGGATGCTTTGCAAAAGACAAGCTCTCCCCATCAATGCTTTGTGTACAGCTTCATTCAATCTCCCCCTCCCCAGGAAGCTCAGGATGGCAGCTCAGCTGTCCCTGCCACACAACCAGTGACATGGCTGCCACTAGCCCACACCAGCACCCTGCAGCCTTAGCACTCCTCTGTAGACCTGCATGTCCCACCCCACCGTAGGCGGAGGGGAATGCAGGCAGACCCAGCTGCAAGCTGTCAGGCAGCAGAAACAACATGTCTTTGGGGTTCAGACTCAAGATCCCAGGCGGATGCTGGGAGCATCCCAGCTGTGCTGGGGGACCAGACCAAGAGGCCCATTTGCTAAGCACTACAGTCAGGATATGACCAGAGGTTTGGGAAACCCTTTACTAGCTAGCTGCTAAGAGCTGGAAGATGAACTGAAGAATTTCTCAATACAGTGAAACTCTTTATTCCATCCTTGCTTATTCACCATGGGACAATGCCAGTGGCATAGTTTTCCTTGCTGCCTTGGCCCTCCTGTTCCCAAAACAAAGGTCCTAAGGTGCCTTGGCAGCCCAAGAGCTGGCCTGTGAGAGTGTGCTGTAGTGGGCTGGACAGCATTGAGTTACAGAGCCAAACGTTTGGTCAATCAGAAGGTAGGAGGGGAGCAGATACCCAGTCAGGGTTTCTACCCCAGACAGGGGACAAACCTCCACACCTCCTGCTCTGGGGAACATCTTCTCAGTGCACCCCAATCTGCTTGCACCTCACTTTGCAGCACAGCCTGTGCCCAATCCATGTGGGCAGCGGGCAACGCCTTTGCTCCATGCACATATCATCTTTCCCCTCCCCCGCACTTTTATCCTGCTCGTTTCAGCATTGCTGTGCTGCTTGTTAGCTGGCTGAACAGTCATAGTCAGCTCCTGGACATGATCCAAAGCAGCTTAGTCACAGGAAGGTGGTTTGTTGGTCACATTTGGATGGCTGGCAGGTAGCTCTCAGTCTCTTAAATCCCCATAAAATGAAGCATAATTAAAAGGAATCACCCTGAAATGAATGAATAGTTGGCTGGGGTAGCAGGGAAAGCAGGGTATAACCAAGGGAGCTGCAAAGGCATTGGGGCTGGTGGTACCCGCAGGTGGAAAAGTACCAGGGGTGAGAAGGCTGAGGAGCAGCTTATGGCAGCTTTTGGAAGAGGAGAAGAACAGAATGGGGCTGGAGTGAACAGTGGAGGAGAGAGCAGGCGTCTCCCAGAGCACTGCAGAAGTGCATAGGGTGAAGAGGGTGTGCTGGGAAATGCCATGCAATGTTTACATTCCCTGCTGCCTGTTTACATGGAGAAAATTCCCTGCAGGGTACGTACAGGGAGCAGGCAGCTGGAGACAAAAACCACAGGATGCCAAAACCCAACACATCACTGTGTAAGAGTTGCCTCTGCCCACCTAAGGTCCAAGAGAGGATGCATCCTTGCAGATGTCTCCTCAGAGAAGATGCTCTCCATGAACACTCTTTTAGCAAAAACAACCTGGAATGGGTTTCTGAGAAAAGTATACAATACTACTGGGGACAGCCACATGAGGGGAGAGGAGCTGGGGACAAAGGCAATTGCTTCCATAAACAAGGAGACTCAGGAGCCCTAAATTAAATTCCAGTCTCTGCCATGGACGTTCTAGGTGACCTTGGCCAAATGATGTAATAGCACATGCTTTTTAAGTGTTTTCTCTCCTTCCTGTCTGTAGGATTGTGAGGCTATTTCTGCCCTTCTACCAAGCCTTGTCTTGCTTGTTTATGTAAGTTGTAAGCTCTTCAAGGTGGGGACTACCCATACAACACTTACCCGAATAGATTTCTCATCCTAGCTGGGGCATTTAGCCATTATGATAATAATAACTGCAGCAACCACAGCTGTATTTATACACATCTGGTAGAGAATCCTTTAGGACTGCAGACAGGGAGGTTATTGTCCAGGAAGCATGACAGAGTTGCAATTTGCCTTCCCAGGGTGAACTTTACTCCTCATGCAGAGCAGTGGCTACTGCCTACATCCCACCCAACAAAGGTGTAAGTCATGCAGAGGCTAATTAGCACATCACTAACTATGGTGAAAACAGATGGAGAATGGAATATATTTTTGAAAAATTAAAGAAAATAATAATAGCACAATTGATATTGAAGACTGAATCCCCCTCTTCCCCCATACAGCCTGTGAGGACCACAGGGTCCTTGCCTGCTTCTTCAGGCAGGGTGCTGAGCTAGACAGGTCAGTACTGCCATCCACACCGAGACACACACATCAGCCTTTAACTCCTTGTGAAGAAGCAGAGGCAGCACTCTGGGAGCCACAGCAGTTCAGCTGCTCAGCACATCTTGCTCAAACTGCAAGACATACATAATACAACCAAGCTCTGATAAAACCCATTTCATCAGTAAAGCTCAAAACATCCTGCAGAAAAAGTCAATACATTTACTCTGATTTCACAGGAGGAGAAATGGAAGCACAGGCACAAAATGGCTCTTCAATTCCTTTAATCCCTCCCTGTGTTGTCATCTCATCAAAAAGGAAGACTTTTGTGTTGCCTCTCAGTCCCTGCCCTGCTCTGCCTGTCTCTGCTGCCTCCCATGTCACCTCTCTTCAGCAGACACCACTACCCTTCTGCAGGAGATCTTAAGTCAGTCACTGCGACCTCTGAACACACACATAGTGACTCAGAATAGCTCTGCGAAGCAGAGGAACATCCCTGCTCAAGTTCAGACTTGAGACCAAACTGAGCATGCTCTGGGTTAGAGACAAGGTGGAGAAAAGCAAGAGGAAAACATGCAGACAGACCAACCCCATGCCCAGAGCCACTCACCTCTATCGTGGGGTCATATTCATCAACAAAATGGTTCTGAATGAGTTGTATTGTCAAAGCACTCTTCCCAACACCACCTGCTCCCACCACCACCAGCTTGTATTCAGTCATCTTCCAGCTGACCCCAGCTCAAGACTTCCAGGAGCACCACCACCTGCAAGGACAAACATGGTCACTATACTAAGAGAGGTTGCTTTAAAATGGGCAAAATAATCCATCAAATTGAATACAAAAACTCTGTTCATCCTGTGGTCTGTTGCAATCCTTCAGCCTGACCATCTGGATGCAAACTTCACAGGTTCCTTGAGCAAACTTTAAGAGGTAGGAGAGCATTACTGATGAGAAAACAAGAGGTACAGGCTGTGTACATCAGCCCCTAAAGTAACCAGTTTAAGAAGTCTGGTTTTGCAGAAATGCTCAGCACTGTCCCCAATTTACCTTATCTCAAGCTGACGATCTGAAATCTTTAGATACTTGGCCAATGAGGTTGGGATGTCAATTCCCACAAGAGCAGGGGAAAAGGTTCAGCCCTACCCAAACATGCTGTTATCTCCATGTCTTCACCCTCAAGGCTGTGTCAAACCTCAAACCACACAGTAGGGTTGAGACGGTGGCACATCCACACTGTCTGCCTGTTCTCCAGCTAATGGTGCTACTATTGTGAGAGAGAGGACTGCAGAAGGGGCATCCCTGCTCCCTGAGCTCAATTTGGCACACCCAACAGGGAGGAAAGAGATGCTGGCACAAAAGGTACTGACTGCCAATGAGGGTTGGGGTCAGGATGAGCAAACCACATTTCTGCAGTACTGTGTACTTCCCATGGCCCTTCAGCAGCAGAAGATTCACATCCCCCCCAGCTCCTCCCTTAAATTTCTGCTCCAAGTCTGCTGAGAAAGAGGAACTAACTCAGGAAGATTACAAAAGCCCAACGGTTTAAATAGAAATCCACCCTCACTGGACTGCAGACCCTGCCCACTGAAAGTCACTCCAGGGTCAGATACTTGTTCTCAGAAACCATCTGCAAGCTCTGGGGAAGCCACCCAAAATGCAGCAGGTAGCAGGAAGACAAGCTCACAGTTCCCCTTGTCAGACACCGTTCTGTGTTCACGGGGATTAGAACCATCCAACTCCATCCTCCCACCCCAGACAGTTAAATCACTCCACCCTCCTCCCCAGGCTTGCCAGCCCTGCTCCTAAACTGTGGAAGCTGCTATGAACTGTACCAGCAAAGGCTGCTCTAGACCCAGACCACAGCTGATGCATTTGCTAACACAGCAAAGATCTAATGGCAGGGAAGCCAGAACTTTCTGCCTTCAATCCCACCTGACTGCAACCCTAAACCACCCAGACCATTCCATCTCCTTCTTGAGCAGGGAGCAATCAGACACAACCACCTCTTGCCAAAGCCTTTTCTTGAGCTGCTGTCTTGATAGCAGAAAGGCAAACAAAGCTCAAGCCCTTCTCAGCACACAAAATCCTAAAGAAGGGCAAATGAGGGGGTGTAGAAGAGCAACCAGGTAACAAATATGATGCCAAGCAAGACCTCTGGTTTGTTGTGCTGGAGAAGCAGTTAAACATGATGGAAAAGTGGTGATGGTGGGGGAAATGAAGTGCAAATAATGTCAAACCCTACATGCCTACCTGAAAGTGACACTGCTTCCTCTGAAAGTCCAATGTGCCTCTGTTCTGGCAGCCAGGGAAGAGTTGCAGATTGAAAGCAAGGCTACAGGAGAGAATCTAAATGATCTCACTAATTGACTGTGCACACATGTTACTATGCTCCATTAATGCATGCCCTCATGTATATATTGTTCTCACATGCATTGCTTCTCAGGGACAAGAGAGATCCCCACCCCAGGCTTCTCATCTCTCTGGGAAGAGACAGGATGAAAAGGGGACTGAGAAGCAAATGACCGACCATCTCCACCAGCTGTCGGCGAGGGAATCGCTCCTTCAGCAAACAGCTTTTCAGCTGAACACAGAGGGGTCCTGGGGGTCTGAAGAAACACTGCAACTAGCTCCCACCTTTCATTACAGAGCAGGGAGATCTGCATCCCCCAGCAAAACACATGGACTGCATCAAAACACAAGAACACTGCATCTGAAGATGAAGCAGTTGCCACAAAGATGCTCAAAGAAAACGGCACAACTGCCCAGGCCTGTAGGACTTGCTGAGGCAGTGAGAAAAGCTTTGACTCCCCAGGGGAGGAGAAGACATAAGTTCTCTAGGAGGAAGTTCTCCCTCAAGACCACCCCAGTGGAAGGCACTGCCTACTTCTTTGGAAGACCCTCAGCCCACAAAGCCATAGCAGCTTTATGATCCACACTGTAACAGGAGGTGGGGGACAAGGTGGTCACCCACGTTAGGTTGAGTGTCTTCCTCTGCTCCTGACCCCATCTGAGTTCCATTGCACAGCAGAGGGGCAGCCACACACCAGCAAGCCCTGAATATCACCACCTTAGCACAGAGTTTTAAGGTCTGGCTCCTCCACAGAAACACAAATCCACATCTTCTTGTCCCCTCTGCACCCAAGAGGCAGGGAAAATGAAGGGGGTGAAGGAGCTATTGCTACTTCCTGCTTGTGGCTTGCACGTGGACAATTTACAGGCAAGAGCTCTGCAATGGTGGTGTTTGCTCACTGACACCATCCCTCGAAGGTGCTGTCACCTCAGCTAACTCTCCACTGCTCTGCCATCATCGCCCCTGCAGTGGCAGGAAAGATTCTGCAGCTCGCAAAGGAGGGCAGGTCCAGCCCACCTGCTCCATACCATTGCTGTAAAACGTGTCCTAATGCAGAGCGAGAGCACGGGGAATGATGGACAGCTCTGGGCATGACAGCTGCCCCAATTAATGTGGACTAAAATCAATGCTCAGGGGAGCTCACTTCCTTTCCCCGATGCAAGCTCCTCACGGGCAGCATGCAGACCCAACTGCACACCAGGGCATGGGCAAATCCCACAAGGAAGAAGCAGCCTAGCCAAAGGCTGCAGGGAAAGCAGAGATTTCAATATGGCCAAACTTTGCCACAGAGTTGGGCAACTGGTCCTATCCTTAAGCTTACCAACACCATCTCATAACTCCCCATCACACTTTTTGGTCCTGAACACAGGAAGAGCAAGGCTGCTCTTCGATGCACCCATAGTTTCTACAAAGGGGTAGCTGTTCCTCAGTGCCACAAAAACATCACCACCATTACCACCATAGGGGCTGGTTCAAGGAATAACAGTCCCAAAAGCCATGCTTCTGGCTTCCTATAAAACAGGCACAGAAAAGAGAGAGTGGGGTTCCTGTCAGAGAGATGGTAACAGACAGCCCAGTTTTCATGCTGGTGACACACCGGCTGGAGGTTTACGGCCTGTTGGTGGTTGTGAAAACTTCTCCTGATGTGAGGATTTCCAGTTTCTATTGCTCAGCAGCCAACACAGAGCCCACACACAGCTGACCACAAAATAACAGACTGAAACACTAAAGCACAGCCTCCCAGACCCACACAGAGCAGGAAAATGCTTCTTCCATCTTCTGCAAGCTCTTCAAGATCTATAAGTCTGATCCAGGTCACCACCTAGTGTTTTCCTATCCAAATTTATCACCTCTGCAGCACTCCACTACTACACCCCCCCAAAAGCCACACAGGGCTGTCAAGCAACAGCTGAGAGAGACAACAAGGAGGAGAGCAGTTCCAGGAGCACAGTATGCAAAGAGGAGGGCTGGGATCCGCGTGCCAAGCCAAGAGCCCCAGTGTGGAGCTGGAGCTGCTGCTGCTGTATTTCTTGACCTCGTGGATTTTCTCCTGTGGCAAGAGGGCTCCTGGCTCCTGTTCAAAGCTGTCTAGGAAAGCCTCACCGAGTGCTTCCGCCTGGCAGCAGCAGCTGCTCCCAGCCCAGCAGCCAGACACACACAGCTCCAGCAAACAGGAGCCATCTGCCTGCCTTGAGCAGGAAGCGGGGAGAGCAAGCACCCAGTGGACACCAACATCGTACCTTTGTCTTGCAGATAGGGGATGAAAGCGTGGGTGAGGGCAGAGGGCACACCACCTCCCCTGCCTGCACATGCAGCATGGAGGCACTGCCCGCAGAAACAAGGACCAAGATGCTTGGCAGAAGCTGTCACAGGGCTAAGACCTAAAGTAGGTCTGAGCATCAAGGCTACGGGTGTTACCCAGAGATCTAGCTGTGTCCTGCAAAAAACAACCTGATCTTCTTCATGGTCCCTATTCTCTAGTCTAGAGAGATGGTTTGGGAGACCTGACTGTGAAGCCTCCAGAAACTCACTCAGCAGAGTTAAGGAACTCAAGGGGCTCAGCCCCATCAGTACATCCGATCTCACCACCACAGCTCCAACGAGAGCTCAGGCGTCAAGCAGAAGGGATACACAGTGGGTTTCCAACACATTCAGCACAAGGGAGCCTCTGACACCCTTCCAACAGAATAACTAACTGAAGGAGCTTTGTCTGTGTCCCGTTTCCTCCCATCATTTTGTTTCTCTCCCAGGACAGACACCAAGCCAGCTAAACAAGTCAAGAGACAGATTTTTGCACAACACTGCTGTAGTAAGGCCAGCCATGCCAGAAGTTTCATGGTTCATTACTGAGCACTCACCATCACTGCACCTGCCCACCGGGAGTTTTTGCATGTAAAGGCATCAGAAGTCAGTTTCAACTCTGCAAATCTCTTTGGGCTTGTCAGACCAGGCACCCTTTCCTCCAAAGCCCTGTCCAGAGGAGCCATATGACCACAAATGCCACTGTGTTTGATTCTATTTCCCTTCAGCAGAGATGCCCTGCAGGCAGAAATGGTCTGCAGTCCTGTAGGAGAACAACACTCATCCCAGTCTTTTACCAGCAGTCATCCACATCCACACATCAGGAATCCTACTCAGTGATCTCTGAGCATTGATAAAACAAACCTAGTTGGCTTACCCCAGTGACTGTCCAGTCTCCTCCATTTGGTCATGCACGAGACTGTCATCAACATCACAAAGCACAGCCTGTGGAGGGACTGAAGGAGCCTCTCCAGTGGTATGAAAAGCCACCTTTTGTTTCCACTCAAGGACCAAGATGCTGATATTCTCTGTGGCCTGTCCAGCCCCAAAGAGATTAGGGAACTGAGGCTGGCAAGATGATGCTCTGTTATGAAGCCTATCCAATGCTTCATTTTAATTTACTTGTTGCTTTTTAAAATCAACAAGTGAGCTACAAATCTAACCAATTGTACCTGTTATTGGCTTGCTGTCTGTATACCTGCAAACTCAGACAGTGCACCTCACAGAAAACAGTGAAAGGGATGCCAAAGAGAGAATAAAAGTTGCAAATACTGGCCCTGCTTTGGAGAGATGACTTGGAGATAATAAATGTCTTCTATTAGGAGGAAAAAAAGAAAAAAAGCCAAAAAGAAGCATAATGTCTTCTTCCATCCTCTGCTAGCTCTTCAAGATCTGAAGGAAAAGGCAGCCTGTCCCAAGGGACTGAGCACAAAAATATTGCTGCAGAGGAAAGGAAGAAAAGGGGTAAGGAATGACATAATGTAGGAGGCTCAAAATACAGATACGCATTCAAGGAGAAACCTGTGAGGAAGAACAGCAGAAAGCTGCAGGCAGGTCTGAGGGGTAGGCAGGTCTGGAAGAGAGGGATTGCCTCTCCAAAGCAGCCATAAACATCTCCCAGCAGCAATGTGCAAGCCTCAGCTTTGCACAAAGTCTTGAACAGGCATGGACTAGTCACTGCACCAGGCCCAGCCCTCACAGTTTACAGTCAAAGCACCTCTGGCAACACAACTCCTCTGCCAGAGACTACTCAACCACAAAGGGCTTGAGAAAATATGGAAGGACAAAGGAAAACAAGACAGTATCATTCTCTCCAAAGCTGCTACCTGTTCTCTGCTCCCTGGTTCCTGCTTCAGCTGTCAGACACTTAAGTAAAAGACAAAGCTGTGCAATCACCTGCTGTTGGCAGTAAGAGAGTGCAACTACACCTCACTCTCCACACCCAATACAGGCCACCAAAATGACTATTTTCCAAAAAATTATGAGCAGGCCTATTATCTCAGAAACTTTTAAGTCAGGACTGCTCATGCCCATGTCTCCAGCATCATGAATGGGGCACGAGGAGCAGTGTGCAGCCAGGAAACTCTGGAAGGTGCTGGGATATGCTTGAGAATCATGGTGGGACCTTTACCTCCCACCACCACCACTCTATTTGTGTCCTTGATACCAAGTTACTCATCCCACCACAGTCTCTGCAGAAGAACCAATCTTCCAAGCTAACTTCCAGAGAGGGAAAGCACACTGCTCTGTGGGTTAACTGCTGCCAGCCCACAGAAAGGGTGAAAGAAACAGGCAAGCAAATTATACATCCCACACCACTGCTGAACAGACCCTTAAAAAAAATCACATGCAGATGGGAGAGACCACCTATGCTAGCACCCAAGTCACAGTTCTCTGCATCTGGCAGGGCCTGTGATGTGAAAAAAAACTGAAGACAGTTTTTAAATCACACTTATGATTTATGATCCAACACTTCAGTGCTCTTTGAGACTCTACATGAGCAAGAGTAACCTGCATAAGGAAAGAGACTAGAGTTGTGTCTGAAAGTTGGTAAAGATGGGTAACAAAGGCATGAAGAGACACAGTGCAGGACAGGACAATGTGAGACAGTTAAATAAAACCTGAACTCCTATCTTGCAGTCAGGACTCAGGACCTAGCATTGAACATACCAACATGTGTGAGAAAGCAGTGTGAAGGAGGAAATATTCTCACTGTGGAGATGCAGAAGGCTGCAAACTGCCAGGACTCCTCCACTTTCATCTTGTCTCCAGCCTCCCAGGGCTGAGCAGGTGGTTCAGAGGCAGACACTTCCCTGCCTGGGTTGGCAACCCTCCAGCCTTGCCCTAGAAAAGAGACTTCTCTCAGGCCTCCCAGCCTTTTTCAGAAAAACCAATGGTACTCTGTACAACAGAGCTCAAGAGAAGATGCAAGCTCAAGAGAATTTCCTTTACATTAAAATCCCACCTATAAGCATTAATGGGATGCATGAAAGGCAGTGTGATATATCTTGAGTATATAGAAAGATGGACAGGTACCCAGGAAACTTTAAAACAAGACCCACATTATAGATAACAGTAAATGTTAAGTGTTAAAACACGTGGTACACAACCATGAACACAGGCTCTGAACAATCTCTTGGCTTGCCAGTCTCAGTACCAAATTGTATTGATTTTCCCACAAGATATAAGGTGCAATGAAGTAGAAACTTGGAGCAGATGAGTATGCAGCGTCAGTTTAACTGGATCTCTGTAATTACAGCTATTAGAGAATATCAGGCTTTGGGGAAAACACTGCCCAGTAATGGTGTGGAATTACAAGAGATGCTGTCTCCAGGCTGGTTTCCTAAGGTACTTGGTATATCCTGCCTGGTCCTCTTGGTGATGAAAGGAGCAGCTTCAGGCAAACTGCCAGGGAAAGGTCCAGCCTCTCCTGTGCTCAGTGGTCCTGTCATCATGCTAGGGCAAGTTGCAGCTGTCTGGCTCTGCTGCAACAGCACAAGAAGGGACAAATTCAGATCTCACTACTAAGCTGCAAGCGATGGAGCACCCAGTGCTAGAGCTGGCCATGCATGAACAGAAACACCATCCTACCCACTGCAGAGACAGGCAAGGGGATGCAAACAAGCCAAGGGACTGGCCCAAAGCCATCAACAGTGGTAAAGCTGGGAACTAAATTCAGGCAATGTGATTTCCCATCTGGGGTTTTCACCTGAGACCAAAAAAAAAAAAAAAAAAAAGAAACAAAAAAACCCCAGAAGTTTTGGGTGGGAAAGCTGTTGGTCTCCTGCTGAGTCTGTGTTGGGCTGTCAGAGCTGGCAACTCATCCCCAGCCCAGCTTCCCAAGGCAGAGACAACTGGGGAGGCAGGGTACATAAAGTGGGAAAGCACAGAGTACCATAAGAGAGGCCCTGCTCTCCAATTATCCTGATGAAATCACAATTAGGTCATGAGCACAGGCAGCCAGCAGAGAGACAGATGCTCTGATCCACAGATAAGCACCCAGAGATGCAGGTAGGGCTGAGAGCAAAGGAGCATACTCTGCTGTTTTCCTCACTTGAAGCCCAGCTATGAGAAAGGGGGAAGTCACTGGTATAAGGTGGCCATCTACATTACTTAAGAAAAGGGCCAATCCCAACCTGAGCACCACTGATGCACAGCAAAAAAAGTACCCCAGAATCAAGAAACACACTCTCCCTATGAGCTTTCTGTTCTACTCCCCTTCCCTATCCTTCCTTATTCTTCCCAAACAACTGCTGACAAAGAAAAATTAGGAAACAGGTTTCAGAAAATGCATACAAGCCCTTTTCACTGAGAAGAATTTGCAGTGGAAATAAGTATGGTTGTTCAGCTTCCTACTGGCTTTAAATCCTAACACATGTATTTTACCAGCAAATACATGGATAAGAAAACAGGATAGTTGCATCTGGGAAGTTTCAAGAACTATTTTGGTAATGCTTTAGGTGTTTGTTTTGGCTTTTTGTTGGGTTTTTTTTAGCATTTAATGGTTAAGAGATTTTTTTAAAAGGTCAGTTTTTGGAGCAAAATAGGATTTATAAGAGTACTGGTGAACTCTAGTCTCCAGGAATGGGATGGTTCACACAGCATATGTCCTATTGCACTACAGCTCCTGCAGCAGAAAGTTCCAGACAGCCAGTGGCATTGGGTGTGGGTGACAGAAGGTGGAAGCTGTTGACCAGCAGCATAAAAGCAGACAAATTAGTATCCTAGGACAGCAGGAGCCAAGGCTGCTCCTGCCCATGTGGCACTCACCCTCTGGATGGCTAATGAGCTTCCACAGAGAAATAGGGTCCTCTCGTCTGGGAACGGTTCAAGTGCCCCCTAGAAGAAGGAATACAGAGCAGGAATGAGAGGGATCCCTCTCTGCCAGGACAGACAGTCCCAGCTGTTTGGACTCAGGCAGGTCTCAGGACACACTTTGGTTAGTACCCAAGCTGGCTTCCCCAGCTTGCCTGGACAGCACTTAGGATCTTGTACTCAAAGAAGAAAAGCAGAGTCAACCCCCATCCATCCTCTCTCACATGTGGTATTCCACAGGCCACTAATCATATCTTGCAAAATTTTATCTTTTCCAGGGAAAGGTGGTACAGCACTTTTCTTCCTCCTCATTCCTTAAGACAGAGGATAGAGCAGCAAAGGTACCAACAGCATCTTCTCCACAGGTGAGTCGTGGGTGAGAGACAGTCCATTTTGGGATGAGGGACCAAAATTGAGCTTCCTTCTTGCCCTTCTATTCCCAATGGGACACCAATAAAAGCTCATTCAAAAACAGAACTCAAAGGAACAGCCAACACCAGATACTTCAAGAGTGTATTTTTATTAATAGGCCTTTTTAATTTACATGCTCAAACATAACAATCATCCTCTCATGTTCATTTAGTCCTTGCAGGGCCTTTGCAGGTACACACCTTGATTTATTAGCACAGCAGGGATGGAGGGGAAGAAGGCACCACAACAAAAAGCAAACCTGCAGGGCTTGCTTTAGCACATCTGGGAGAAGCAGCTGGGGAAAATGCATTAGAAAAGCAAGAGAGGGGATATCTTAGGGAGCCAGAGACAAGGTGGAAGCAGAAACAGGAGATAAAATGAAGCAAGGAGGCACTAGCTACTGAGACCCTGTCCCTGCTCTCCTTCTCACCAAGATATATTATTAGCAGTGTGACACAACGTAGCAAACATGAATATGCATCAGTCATTATGCAGCAGATATTCAGGGGCACGCTGCTGATTTATGGACCTGGCAGCTGCAGCATCAGCCAGCTGCAGCCTAAGAGGGATGGGGACAGTGAGCACTGCTGGCAGAGAGGTCCACAGAAGACCTCCAAACCCAGCCCTTCAACAGCCATGAATGAATTAATCACAACTGAGTCTGTAGCCACGCAGAGCCAACCAATGCATTGTATGTGCAATGCTGGGAAACCATCACACAACTTGACAGAAACAGAAACTTCCAAAGGTTATAGTGCAAGATTTAAGTTTGGGTCAGCAGAACTTTATTAAGTTAGGGTCCTGAATTACCCAAACCTCACTTTGCTGCTTATAGTAAATCTCAGCTACATCAGACTTGTTAATGTGATGCTCATATCCCCTCCCTCTGCAGAAGTCTGGATTTTAAAAAAATCCAAGCAATGTTGCTGTGAGTGAGTTAGGTGCATCACTGTCACATCACAAACCTGCTACAAAAAAGACTGAAGATGTGAGGATTGCAGCTCTCCACACTGAAAATGAAGGCATTTCCCTTTTGGCTCTGGAGCAACAAAAGGATACTGTCCAAGGACTCATCCCACCTGTCTTGCAAGCGTCACAGAATGGACATAGGAGACATGCTCCTTCAACTCTGAGTGGCCTCCACACAGGTTCATATATCCCACCCCTCAGTGACACATGACTGGCACAGCAAATAAAGGAACAAGGAACTCCATCCCGCAGTGAAGAACCCAAAACAATTAAGTGACTTCCTGACAGTCACACAGGAAACTTATGGTAAAGCTGGGGATTTCTGATCCCCCACATTCGAGCTTTTGTCATAAAACATGTGCTCATCAGTGGCTTGTGGCTGAGTGTGCAAGGGACAGGAGCACAAAGCCTTCTCCACCACCTCCGTCGCAGCCTCCAGCATCTGCTGGCAGGCCTGCACAATCAGCAAAAGCCAGGGGAGGTTTCCTTCCAGAGCTTCCTTGGGAGCCCACAGCAGGATTTGGGTGGGCTTGCAGCCAGCATCTGCAGGCCAAGTAAAGCTGAAAAGAAACCACAGAAATGCAAGACACCAAGCCTGTGTCAGATGTGGTTCCTCAACACTGGAGCCCAACAAGCTGATTCACAAATAAGCAAAACCCCTGAGAGCAGAAGAGTGGCTGAAGTCCCTCTAATAATGCCAAAGGTTAGATGTACCTACATCTTTGTAGAAACCCTCAACTTAACTCCAGTCCCTTGAACAACCCTGGTAGAGGCAATGAGTAGATCCAGATCTGGCTTTGGTACTGCATTTGACATGGCCATAATGCTCCAAAGACCCTGCCCAACTTAGGTGTTCCTCTACACAGATCAGTAACTGATGGAGAAAAGAGCAACACTGGCCTCAGGTCCTCACTTGCAACAGGCACAACAGAGTGGGCAAACACTCCAGTCACACAAACCATATTCGCTTGATTGAAAGCAGTAGAGATAGGAAGCAAACCATGCCCTGAGCTTCAGGGATGACATCTTGCTGTGGAAAAGAGTGCCAGAAAGTCCATTAAGTGAATGGACAAAGAGATGCAAGGGAGCCTGGATACAATCCCCTAACTGCAAACAGAAAGTAGAAAACCTTAAAAGTCTTGATACCAAAAATGTCTTCAGTAGGAGATACTGGCCAGAGACCAACACCTGCATGCAGTTGGTACTACCCTGACAAGCACCTGGTGACAAGACACAGCTGACACTTATAACACCCTATCCTTAGCACCCAATTGATCTTGAGAGCACAGAAAGAGACTATGCCAAGTACAACCCAAAACATCTGCAGCATGAGCTGGAGGAGTCACAGCTTGGGAAAACTAAAACGGAGCAATGTGATCCTGCAGGTGGCCTTCTAAGCTGAAGCAACCTTTTGTCAGGTGTGACAACCAAACCTCCTCACAGATCAACCTCTGCATGGCAAAGTCCCCAGGCAAATCCCATGCAGCAGCAGGAAAAGATCCTGCACATTTGAACAAAAACAAACCAAACAAAAAAAAAAAAAAAAAAAAAAAAAAAAAAAAAAAAAAAAAGAGCCAAAACCCAAAACAAACAAAAACCAGAAAACAAGCAACCCCCCCTCCCAAAAAAAAAAAACAAAGAAAGAAAAAAGGGACTTCTGGACTTTGAACTGTATTGCACTGTAATTACTGCAATGTAACTTCATTAGGGCAGTGTAAGCTATGGAATACATCATTGGGAATTTGCCAGTGCCCAAAA
Source organism: Vidua macroura (assembly GCF_024509145.1). Taxonomy (NCBI): domain Eukaryota; kingdom Metazoa; phylum Chordata; class Aves; order Passeriformes; family Viduidae; genus Vidua; species Vidua macroura. The sequence continues at coordinate 47,844,512 of NC_071576.1, read as the reverse complement.
TTTTCTTCTACTCTTTTTCAGTGGAAACCATCTCTGGTCCCAGAGCAGGGTCTCATCCTGCCAGATTATCTGAAAAGTAAAAAAAGGAGGGCCCTACACCAGTTTTCTCTTTGAAAAAATATCTAGTTCTGGTTGGCCCTGCTGTCCATACAACACTCAAATCTTTATCTTCTTAAGCCACTGACTTCCCTAACACCTTGCAGTAATGAGATGCCAAAAGTATAAATATCACTTCTTTTTACATGCATATATATGGTTTCCCAACTTCTTTCCTGGTGTCCAGCCATCTCCCCCCAGCCTCTCAAGATTTTTTGGTGCTGTTGCTCAAGCACTGCTCTGCAACACTGGGGAAACACACATTGCAGAGACATTTAGAAGCACAGCAGCATTCACTGGATTTATTCTTGGACTTTATAAGGCTCATGCAAACAGTTCTGTATTTGACCTGAATAAAATAACCACAGAAGGCAAACTTAGAACTTTAAAGACAATTTCTCCTGACAACCTAAACCATTATCTGCATGTACTATGGACAAGGTGCAAGTGTTTACAGCTTCCCAAAGGAAGGGAGAGGACAGCCCAAGCCAAGGAGTAAGAACCAGACAAGTGAGTCCCATACCTGAGATCTCACCTTGAAGGTTCACCCTAAGGAAAGGGCAAAAAGTAGAGTCCTTGCACTGACGCCACTAAAGCCAAGACAATCGACACTGGTTGAGGATCTCACTTGGTCTACTTTAATTTTCAACCTTAGCCCATTTGGAGCACTTCTCCCTCTCTGCATCTTGAGACAGCAGCGAGGCAGACTGATATTACCTTTGAAAGCACAAATACGCCTTTGTTCAGCCAGGGAGGCACACAGAGTGCCTACAGAGCAACTATAAAACTCAGCCATCATAAAGCAGAAGACGAAAGGAGGTGGCAGAGTTGTTTCCTCCTCCCTGGAGATATGGCTGCCTTGAGGAATTGCATATGGTGCTGGCACAGAGAACTTGCTCCTGGGATCAGCAGCTGAGTGTTTTCTGCTAAGAGGCTTTCCCATACCACTGGCTCCTAAGCATACACAGAGGCTCCCTAATGAGTTTCTGCAACAGGGTGACAAAAATAAGTCTGCAGTGTCTGGGTTCATCCAGCCTTGTGTAGGTACAGGCATCTGTTAGACAATGCCTGGGGACCACAGCACAGGAACTACAGCAGTGAAGATCAAGCTGACTCACAGTTCTTTGGCTTTGGTTTAGCATATAATAAATAAATAAATAAATAAACCAAAATCTGAACCTCCCTTCAGCCCACTGGGAAAAATCCAAGCATCTGCCTTCAATTCCCCAGCACATAACAATACAACTTTATTATTACAAGTAAAATTATTATATTTTCTATATGCTGTGTGTGTGAAGATCTGTTACATGACCTACATCACTTTGCAAATCCCTGACTGCAGGGAATATTTCATGCTATCACCCTTTGCCATCAGCCCCCACCAAATAAATCCTGACCTTTTATTCAGTTGGTCATCCCTGCTCTCATAAGCACTAGCAAAGACACAAGAATTGAAGCTCTGATACTTAAGCCATGATGTCTGGAAAGGGGGTTGAAAACTGTACCAAAAAGCTCATGCAACCACCTCCTGGGCTACAGAAAATGCTACTAAAAGCAGCTCCAGGAAATGCTGGGGGGACAGAGATGGGGTGTGCAGCAAAAGACCTAAGTTTGCTCATACTGGTGCCTGATTTGAGGCTCCTCTCCAATTCTGCTCACCCACACCCACAAAATTTGTGCTATGTTGACCATTCAAGACTGCAAGAGTGTTTGAGTAATGCTAAATGTCTCAAGGCTGCTAGGGTTTTATTTCTTTCCCCAGTGGTTTGGAAAAAGCAAGAAGTAGACAGGTGATGTGAACTGGCACTGTTAAAGATGATCCAGTCCAATAAGATCATGTGAACTTCCTGACTTTTGTCATGACCCCATCTGTCTTGTGGGTTTCAAGCTGGATTTAAAAATTGCACACAAGCTATGAAAGTGATCCCCCTGAGGAAACAGTCATTTGGAACTACTACAGAAAATCTTCACTTTTGGACAAGAACCTCTTTCAGAGTTCTGGTGGTCTGGGGTTTGGCTTTTTTTTCCTTTAAGGGAGGAAAGAATCACAACAGGATCTGCAGTCAGTGGTTCTACTCTGTGGATCTGTATCTCCTCAGATCCTTGGTATTACAAAATTTGATTTCCTTAGAAGAATAACTTCAGTGCTTAAACTTGAACTCTGAATTTTTACAGTCTTGCCAATATTGTGAGATCTCAAACATGATCATGTACCTTCAGAGGAGCCTGGCAGAGACAAGCCACCAGTTAGATTTTCAATAGGGGTGATGTGCTTATAAAGCTCCCTCTTCACTTAAGGGTAGTGGAGCTCAACGTGTTGTTTTTCAGGGCTCCTAAGGAACATGCAGCAGTCTCTCACTCTTGTACATCATTCACACCTAGCTAGAAATAAAGTGCTGCTTGGTTTCTCTCAAAATCCTCTTATTTTCAGAAAGCAACACCTGAAGACCATATCTGTCCCTAAAATGAACCTTCAGGGCCACAATGTGGTGTAGCGGGTACAGATCCTACACAGCTCTCATTGTTCCCACACAGGAACTTCAAGTGAAGAAATAAAATTAAATTAGTTAATCAAGTGTTTGCAAAAAGCCTTTTCTAAAAATGGAAAAATCCCACAGAAAACCACCATCTCACAAGCCAAACCAGCCAACTTCAACCTGAAGCACCACTCAAGCAAAAAGACAAGCTGCAGTGTTTTGTAATGTGAGTATATTAACACAAGATAAAAATTCCTACTCCAACAGCAAAGAAAAACTAAATCTCAGAAGACTGAAAGTTTGTCAGCATAGCCTCACAATCCATCTTTAAAACTTAGAGTGGAGCTTGTCTTGCTCTTAATCAAGTCCCTCCATCAAAGGCTGATTAGGCTCTAGGATTTACCATTATTGCCTTCCACCTGTAGACTTAAGATTAGGACAGAGAGGGTGAAGACCTGCATTGAAGGAAAATATATTGTAGGTTAGTATTTCTTGCCCAAATTGAGAGTTTTCATAAAGAAACTGGTCCAAGTGGTGGCTGCCATTCCACAGGCTTCATTTTCCCTTACTTCCTCAGTTTTGATCGAACTCAGGACATACTCCTGTCAACTCCATGTCAACTCCAACAGGAAATCTGAATTTAGCTAACAGTAAAAACCCTGATCAGATAGAAGTTCATGTAGCTGGCCTTTTTTTCCTCCCTTTAAGTGGCTGCATGGTCATAAGGCAACACCAGTGTGACTGGCCAAGGTCACTGTGAAACACATAGCCAATGGCCCAGGCTGAGTTTTATAGGGTGACAACTCCTCCACACCACTTCAGGCAAGTGTTTTATTCTTTATCCTACAAGTATACACTTTAAGCTAGTGTTTTATTCTTTATTCTACAGCCCCAAAAGGAATTGTTACTTTTGCAGAACAATACAAAACAAATGCAAGTTTAGACAGTATTCTGAAAAACACAATGAACACAGACTTCATGAAGTTCACTCAAAGGTTTTCCACTGTACCTAAACATGAAGTGTGCTCTCTAGGTCTAAACTAGACACCTTCTTTTAAACCCATGGAGGCAATTTACCCTCTAAAGTAGCCACTTTTCATCCAGCAGCTCAGAAGAGAACATGCAAGAGATCTCCGTGAGCTGTGTGGGTGCCTGACACAGCTGTGACAAGCACACTTCATACAGCCCTCTAAAGATAAGGCTGCCATAGCTAAACGAGGTAGAGAAAAGGTATTTACTTGAAACAGGTTCTCATTCCTTTGACAGCATCCCGTGGTGTGAACTTTGTTGCTCTTGCATGGTCTGGAGCAAAGCAAGGACTCGCATCTCCCAGCCACCACAAGTGAGTGTGGGAATGCAGTGGGAAAGAAGGATCCTGCCACTCAGTTGGGCTGGCATCCCCTCCAGCCAGACCAGGCTGGCAGGCTGGGTACCCACAGCACCACGTATTGTCTGTGCCTTGCTCGCAGCAGCTGCAGCGCCAGCAGACAAAAGCTCCCACAACCTCTCCAAAGCTGAATTTGCAGCAACACGTTGCTCCTTAAGGAAAAAACCACAACATGCTCTTTTCAAAGTAGCCACCTGGTGAAGAACAACAACACAGAGGAAAAAAAAATACGAATCACTTAGCACCACTTCCCTTTCTTTCTCTCACACACAGTTGAGAAGCTTATATTAATTGCAAAGCATGAGAATCTGAACAAACACCCTCCTTGGGCAACGAGGGCCAACCCAGGAAAATATTCACATCTATGGGATGTGCAAGTTGTGCAACCAGCAAAATATCAAGATAGATAAGGCAGGGACCTTTCATTAGGATCTACATAAACTTGAAATTCTGTATTGCTGACTTAGGCTAAGACAAGCTACTTTGGTTTTCTCTCCCTTGCTTTAGCCTTCACAAGGGAAGTAATACCAGCCAAATTTACATCCAGTCTGAAGCTACTAGACAGAATTTGCAGAGCTGAATCAAAAACCAAAGCAGCCTTTGGTGGACTACCAGAGGGAACTGTGTTTCCTGAGATGGGAGTTCTCTTTCCACCCTAAAGGTAAAATCTTAAGGAAGTTCTTGGTGCAATAAGGTTAGGGTCTAGGTGGACACAAAAGGCAACTTGATGGTATTACACAATTTCCCATGCCCAAGGCTTGATATGGCCTTGTCTGCCTAGATTTGATTACATTTATATGTTATTAGAGAGTTAGGAAAATTAGTTATAAGGTCATATAGTTACAAAACCTTTGTGAAAGGGATGGATGGATCCTGGTTTCTCCCACCAGCTTTCAAAGACCCATACGTGCACCGGTCCAACCAGGTGCACTCACTCAGCAAACAGCTGAGTGACACTGCTACACATCTTCCAGAGACCTATAAACCATCTCCTGTTGACAAGGCAACCAGCCTGCTGTCAGTGGCAAAAATTAACAAGTAAAAAGTACTGTTTTGTGACAGTGCATCTGGCCAGCAGCAGGATGATGCCAGCTAAAGGCCAGTCCTAAGCACGTACCTAGGATGCATGGGAGCTGCAGGGACCCGATGCTGTGCCAGGTGCCTCCCTATTGGGACACTCTTCAAACACTGTCAGCTGTTTACTGTACCAAAGGTCATAGGGAAAGAACAGCAAGGAAAGTATCAGACAAAAAACATATGGTAACTACAAGCCCTAATATACCTTCCTCACTGGATTGAAAGTTTCATGAGGGTTTTCATACTTGCCCTCTCCGTTCCCTAGAAGCATGAAATGAAAAGTACAATAGCCTGTGGTGGACACATGTAGCTAGGAAAGACAGCAGGGAGAGATCAGATGCATTGTGAAATGAGGAAAATACACATATAATGGAGTATAAGGTATTTCTTCGCCTTTTTCTGTAGCACAGTATGTATTTCCCACCTAGGACCAGCCAGAAATTTCACCCCTAACAGACTTCCCGTTATTGTAAAGTTTGAAGTGACCGCAGTGCACACACTACACAGACTCTCTAGAACACCATTTTATGGGTATCTGAAGTGATGGGAATTACAGCATGAGTATCAACAACAAACAAAATTGGGATATAAAACTGACTCTTTCTTCAGGGTTGTAGCACTGAATCATGCTGACAACACAGACATGAGATGGAGGGTAAAGACTAGCATGGCACCGTCCCCTACTGAGCAGTCTTGCAACCAGCTGTTGGCACAGGGACTCAGGGGCTGAGTCCAAGCTCTGTGGGCTCTTGCTGTGGGCAGGCTTCTCACTCCCAGAATGCCCAGTATACTGCATTTTTGCCACTGGGCTAATTCTTTCCCAGCAAAAGGCATGATGGAACAAGTGCTCCAAATCAAAGGGGAAACTCAGCCAGTCAAGAAAATCCTCCCCAGGCTATAAGGCTTTATTCCTTTCAGTTGGCTCAACTTCATTTTTCTAGCTCCTTCAAGAACAGCTCTAGGTCTCCTCCAACCTGCTTTCTGCAGACCATGCCAGGGTCTTCAGAGAAACCATAAAGGTTCAGGTCAAACAGGATACAATTTACAGAAACTTATTCCATCATCCCCAAAGCCACAGTATGGCATGTAGCAGTGCTTCAGTGTTAGGAAAAAGGCTCTTTTTTCCCCTAACAGAAAGAGTTTTACCCAGCAATCCTAGAACACCCAGATGTGCAGCCTTTTTGAGGCACTGGAGGGCTCCTGCTGCTATCACCTGCTGGTTTGCAATCTGAAGTCCCCATGCCATTGTTTCAGCTCTAGATATAGAGGTCTCATGTTTTTCCCCACTCCAACACAGTACCTGTTTGGGCACATGCAGGAGGTCAGGAGCTCCTGAGAAGTACCCGAGTAAGCCCTGACCTATGTTAGCAGGTACTTGGCCTCAGTATGAAAGGATGAACCAAGGACAAAACTGTCTGCCTTCACTTGGTTAAAATATCCCTTGGTCCAGAGCTAGGACAGGATTGGAGCTCTGTCCTAGGAGCACCTCTGAGAGGTGTTTAACTCAGTCTTCCAGTTGCTGTCTGGATGACACCCCTCTCCTCCACTCTTGGCCAGCAAGGAATCAAAGTGAAGGATAGCTTCTTACCAAAGGAAGATGAACATGCTTACCAGATCAGACAGCAAAAGACAGACCACATTCAACAGTCTTGCCTCCTTTTTGTGCTACCCCAGCAAGCTCAGTGCAGCTAGTCAAGGTGAGGCTCATCTCACCTACAGCACAGTTATGCCCACAAGAGCCTATCATCAACACCCTCTCTATCATCAATGAGCAGAGACAGGCACAGTCTGTCTGATCTGTTTCAGGTATCCACCTGCATTACAATGAGGTGGAAGTGCTCATTTCCTCTGCTGCCTGTCTAGGGGGACTGAGGGGCTGAGATGTTAGATGCCAACATCTGGACAGGGGAATTGCACCCTGACGTCCCCCATCTTGCACTTTGCTGCTAAGCTTTTCAGAGAGCAACTATCTCACCCTGCACCTAACACAAAAGCACTTCAGTCCCTAAGGCCCGAGGGTAACACTACACTTCAAGTGGGAGATGAGAGGCCCAAGCCCTTAAGTGCTCACAATCAAGAAAACTTCACAACACCTTCCCTGTGATGATGTTCCAAGTGGATCCAAATAATTTTGGGGAATGGCTGAAGAGAAGGCAGAGCTGCAGGTCTCAGCCTGCCTCTGTGTTAGCAGGTGAAGAAAGGAGAACATCCCAGGCACCAAACACTTTGTGTTGTGAGAACCCAGAGAGCCTGCAAGGCTCACTTTGTGCCCATCAAGAGATACACCATGACAGGCAGGGAAGGATGAACACACGCAGCAGGGGCTAGGTCAAGGACATGGGAGAGGACTGCCATTTCTTCTAGGAGAGAGACTTGGATTTACAGGCCAGCCTTGAGGACTCTCCTCCTTTTCATTACTTCTGATATACAATCCTTTGGAGCAGGCAACACAGGAGCTTGATGCAGACAACTGCAAAATAACAAGTCTAGGGGAAGGAAGTCAAAGCAGACGGCACATGTTAAATGGAGCAGTCATGCTGCTGGGCTGGCCAGGGGAGAGATGGAGGAGGTATTCTGAGACCTGTGAAGCTGTCAGCCCTCATGCTACAGAAAACAATAAAATCAAGCTCAGACAGGGATTGCAGGCAGAATACTTTCCCTGATAACATGATGCATGGGGGATAAGTTGCTACAAAGGGCCCTCAAATCAAATGGGGAAAAAAAGCAAGCATGGAAGAGACTGCACAACATTCACCCATGGTGGGAGTGAACTGAAGGGCTCAGAAGAAAATGAGAAGTTTAACTCAGCTCCCTGAAAGGGTGACTTACTGTTGACAAAGCTTTTTCTTTTACCCCTGCATTCAGTTGTCACCAAGCTCATAGGTTCCTACCTCAGATTTTAAACATTATCTCTTTGTATTCTAATCCAAATAGTATTTGCTCCCAATGTCCCAGGAGAGCAAGCCATGCTGAGAAAGTGTGCCTGCTGATTGTCCACCTCCCTGCAGCAGCTGCCAGTCACATCCCAGTTCCACAACACAACCCATTTGATTATTTTGGTCTGTTCAGGTAATAGTATTCTTTTTTCTTTTTCTCCTCCTCTGGGATTTCTTCTAAAATTGCTCTAAGCTGCAAATTGAATAAACTAATTCCAGGTGGAGACACTTTGAAACAAAGGAGATGAAAACCTGAACTGACCTGAGAGATGCTGCACTGCCTACCAGCCCAGCCACTGCAATCAATAGAGTTCAATCAACTTCAGGTGAACCTGAACAAGATCTCACAACCCTGTTGCAATGCAATTCCAGTGCTTGCCAAAAAAGCATGTACTTAGTAGCCTGCTCTGAGAAAGCCCAGCCCACCCCTAGGCACTCAGCTTCCCACCTCTTCACAAGGAGCACACTTCAGATAAGCAACTCTATACATCTTTTTTTTTTTTTTTCAACTGTACATCTTCCACTAAAATTCAGGAGGGCTTTCTTCAGCCTTCTCAAGAGCATCCTTGTTTTCCCTTTCCAAGGCAATTGCCTTGCTTTTTCTTTAAAACAGTAGAAATTGCAAGCCAGTTTTCACAGCTCAGTTTGCATCCATGAATTGGTAACTACAAAATCCAGCTAGCTGGCCTGAGCCTTTACAAATCCCCTGCAGGGACCTGTACCTTATGGGCTGTAATCTTCCCCTATTTCTGGCTAAAAGCTGGCTAGTACCAGAGGCTCTCCCCTACCACCTCCCTCAGAGAATCACCACCAAAACCTTGCTGCCACAGCAAGGACTCAGCAACAACTGTCCTGTTTAGATTATTTGAACAGGCTACAGCCCCATTAGAATCAAAGGAGGAAGACTAACCTAAATCCCAGTAATTGCACCTCTGCATGGGTGGTTTCATCTCAGCAGCTTCCCTTTGCTCACCTCCCATCCTGAACAGGTTTATCATCCACTCCACAGTTGCTCTGAATTACCCCAGAGGTGAGCATATTTCAGCAACAAATTAAACTGTCACAATACATTCTTTTCTACATTGTTTTTTAAAACACGTGAGCCCTGGCTGCCAGAGATTTGTTTTGGAAAGATTAGATTAGGTGCCTCGGAAACTGCTTTGTAAAAAAAAGTAAAGAGTTTTTGCTTCTTGAAGAAATCCACCTCCCCGCTCCCCTCCGCCCCCCCCCCCCGGAAGTTTGTTTTATTTTTTAACCTTAAAAATTTGGTCAATTAACTACACCTTGTTTTTCAGATCTTTCCACAAAAAGTGCCTCAGTGCAGATGACCAATAGGGAGATTGCTTATTTTGCAATCATCTGCCAGCAACACAAATAAAGATCCTAAAGCCCTCGGATTTTTAAAACAATCCACATCCAGGGGGCCCCAGCATTTCTATTCAACTGACCAAATCTTCTTACTGTTTTGCCAGCTCATAACAAGACAGTCAGTTTTACCAGGGGATGTCTATCCATTTCTTAGGACACAAGCCCCACTTACAGCCTGGAAGACTGACATGCAAAGGACTGCCATCCCAACCCTCCACTCACGTCACTTCTAAGACCAGACACCTAAAATATTAAAATACCAGTTAAGACAGCCTTGCTTGAAATGATAAAAGGAAACAAACCCCCACCTTCTCAGGGCACATTGTGAAAAGAAAACACCTCCCTCATCAGAGAATCAGCGTAGCAACATGTCAATAGCTGGGTGCTGAATCTTCTGACACTCATCAGTTACCAAAGGAAATGGGAAGCTGACCTTGCAGTCAAAGTGCCAGACTAGGACAAAAATTTCTGTTCTCAGCTCTTCTCTAGGCTCCTCCTGTTAATGTGAATGTTCATTCCCCAGTTCCCAGCTGTAAAATGGGGTTGCAATAATGTGTCTCCTCTCCCTGCCCGGTGCCCCAGCTATAGGCACAGGTAGATAGTTGGCAATTTTTCACTTTCTAGCAGATACGAGGGACAGCCAAGCCTGGGCACTTCATAGATTGGAAAAGGGTGGCTGCTTGAGATATACACCACAGAGGAAGAGGAACAGCAGAGGTATAAACTGATGTCTACTGAACACAGACTAATGTGTTCATCACAGAAGTAATGTGAAGCAGAGGACATCTTGTTCAGCCCGAGATAATCAGGTGCAGTAATTGTGGGGATTGGACGACTATAATCTGCTCATGAATCAGAGATTTCCAACCTCATCCATCTACCTCCCTGCTCTGCCACAGACCTGGTGAGACCCTGCACATGTTCCTGTAACTATGAGCCACATCAGGACATAGTCACAGTTTCTGTGGAAAAGCAGAGGCTGAAGCACTTTTCCAGGTCTAGATCCGACTCTCTCACACCTGTTTCCTACCTCCACCATGGTCATGGTAGTAATTTCTTGTATCTTGTATTGAGAATCAATACCTTGATATTTGGAAATTATAGGGACCACCAGAATAGCTACAGAGCCATCAGCTGCAACTGAGTACGGAAGAATGGAGGAGATGCAGCTGTACTGTTAGAAGAGAGAGTACATCTGACTCTTAACACTTCAGTACAGCCACCACACAGCCCAGGAGAATAATGAGGCAGAAAGTGAAGCAGGGATTTGTATGCACTTCATCATCCATCATCAGCTATGTTGACTCCCAGATGGGAGGTGACACCAACCAGCACAGTGATATCCTCTCCCTGCCTAGCCCCCAGCACTTATCCTCACCCTGCCTCCCACATCAGCGGAGCAAGAAGCCAGCACATGCCTGTCAAAGCAGGTCAGGGAGCAGACCACTCACCCAAGACTGCCTGTGTGGAAAGTGGGACAAGCCCTCCAGAAAAGCCAACTGGCCTCTTACAATATCTTGCAAATCAGGAAAAGGCTGGAGAAACAAGACTGGGAGAAACCTTGCATGACCAAGGTTATATTGTAAGGTTATGTATTCATCCTCTGCATGCAAGGGGGGTAAGCAAGGGGTGTGCATGCACACACCAGGCAGGAGGTACCTCCTGCTTTCACCAGCATTTGCTAGGTTTGCATTCTACAAAGCAGAGTTGTGCTATTCACAGCAGGAGTCTAGCAGAGTGGGACACAAAAGGAGCCATTGCATCTACAGACAGAAATCCAAGGGGAGACAATGAAAAAAAATAATCACAGAATTAGCATACAGACAAGCCAGGATCAGTCCCATACAAGAAGCAGTGATGCTTTATTTACTTAACATAATCAACTACTGTTTTATCTATTTATCATGCCAACTAAAGCCTGGTTTCTCAAACCCAGCCTTTTCCCAGAGAATGAATTCCAGTCCCTCACATAATATTAAGCCCCTGACAACCAATGCAAAGCCATCAGCAGGGAAGGAGCATGACTGCTACAATCACTACAGAAACAGAGGACCTAATGCCACACCAGGAATACTGCTCTGGCTCCTGAAGTGGCTATCTGGGGTGGGATGGAATCCATCATTTGCAGGCTCCAAATTTATACATTCAAGCTTATTCTCTTCACATGGTTTGAAGCAGGCTGAATAGAGCTGGATGTAAGCCACAGAATTGCTGAAGATAGCACGGAGTGTCAGAGCGCTCAACGTGATCCTGTTACCCAAAAAACTGCTGATGAACAGAGCTCAGTTCTCAGCAAGCCTCTAAACAAGATCCCAGCTTGCCTCAGGCACAACCACTTGCTGGCCAGACTTTGGAGATTTTTTCACTGGTTTGCCTTTCTCAGGGAATATGGCCCTATGCACTTTCACTACCAGCCAGCCATGCCTCAGCTCAGCCATGACCAGCAGGAAAGCCAACGCACCACTCTGCAAAGCAGCACACTCCACAATGCCTTTTTCCATTGATCTCCTCCTCGCTTCTCTCTCTGCAGAGCCTCACCCAGGGAGAACAGGGCAGCCTGGAGCAGCCCCCACTGTGCATACCTGCATGCCTCATTTCACTCCTACTCCCTGGCTTTTTAGATCTTGCTCCTCCTCTTCTCCCAGTAAGAGCACGACATCCTCTTCATTTCACAGGCCACAGCTTCTCCTTCACGTATGCTGTTCTCTCAAGGATGCCAAACAAGTAGAAGACGTACAGGCATCTTCCCAGATTCGTCAAGTTATTGCTCCCACACACACACATTTAAACTCAGCTCCACCAGCTCTTGAATTTAACTTGCATATGAGCAGTCTGATCTATAATAAATGTAGCTACGCAAAAGGAAAAATCCTCTTAAAGTTTGGCCCACAGCACTATACAAGTACCTGGGCTGCCACTGCCTCTGCATTATCAGAGTGCCTCACCCAGGGCATCCTACCCCTTCAGCAGATAACCAGCAAATATCCAGCCTATCTGCTAGGTCAGTATCCCTCCTAAAGAAAAGTCCAGTGAGATAAGCAACCAGCTTAGCCAAGACCAGATGGGGGGGGGGGGGGGGGGGGGTCAGGACTCCCCAGTTCACAGTTCTGTGGCTTTAACCACAAAGTCATCTTTCAGCACAGAGATCAGCTGTTCCAAGAGCCCACACTGCTGCCAGATGGGCACCACAGGCAGGTCATGCATTAAGACAGTAAGCATGGAAAGACTATTCTCTCTGCAGGCATTCAGGTCAGTCAGCACCACACAAAGGAAGCTATAAAACCATACCTCACTGGTGAGAAGTTGGTAACAGGGTTTTGGTTTTACTGAGCCAGTCATTAAACAGTGCTGGTCCCACATTACAGAGAAATAGGTACCAACACAGAATAATCCAGATCATCCTGAAGTATTTACCTCTGGATATCTGTAATTATAAACCAAACATCATCAGCTTCTCTCTCTCCCTGCAGTAAATAATTAACTGCAAAAGAATATTCCTCTTGGCTCCATCCTCCCCAATCAATTCTGCTTTGCAACAATGTGCTGCCTGGATTGCTCACTGTGTCAGTGCACCCGAGTGCTCCCCAAAGCCCCTTGGAAGACAGAGGAGAGGTGGAACTGTTCAATTCAGTACAGCACAGACCTTTCCTTCAGGGTACAAGGGGGCATTGTGGTATAACTCCCAGTACTTCAAGTAGTCAGCTATGACATACACAGCTTAGCTCATACACTGCTGCAACATCACCGCAACCGTTAGCAGAGGCGAATCACGCACTCTGAGCACTCCCGTCACACTCCTCTGGACTGCCTGAGCTTTATTTCCAAGGCAGAGCAAATTTCCTCCCCTGAAAGACAAGGTTTTCTATTCCTTTCATTGTTTCATTGTTTTTGAATTATCCTCCCCATCCCTAGATTTCATCTAGGAGTAAAAAAACAAACAAACAAAAAAAACCACCACCACAAAACAAACCAAGTCTTCTTTGTAACAGAAACTTAATTTCTTAAGAGACTTTCATTTTTGAATACTACATCAAAGCTGAATATTGTGACTGCTCAGTCATGCACTATAACCTGCACAATGACCTGTTCACCTCTTGCAACCTACCCTCATCAACCTGCATTTCATACAGACTTTGCAAGTAATGGGTAAACCAGAAAACGTCCAGAGCACTCCTTCCTTTTGCCCTACTGAAAGACACCTCCTGGCTGTAAAGTCAGTGGGGAGGAAAGATGATACCGGGAGGAAAGCAAAACTGCCTGGCAGGAAGGCTGGGTTTGGTCAGACAGCAGATGGAAGCAGGTTGCATACAGATACACAACCAGGTAACAACACAAGGGCTGCCATTTGATCCTGGTTGCTTTCTTAAGATACAAAGTCAAATTCACTTTTGAAAGAGGCATAAGGAAAAGACAAGAAAATATGAGAGCCGGGGAAAACCTCCAGAACTGCAGGAACACCCTTCCTGCAACAGCCAGAAAACACGGGGAGAGGCAGAGAAGCATTACCACCAAGCAAACATCTTCATACTCACACACAATCTGCATTCATTTTTACATTTTTATGCATTTAAACACGTACCAGATTTAGTTCAGCTGACTATTAAGTGCTCAATAAAAAAACTCCACCAGGAAGGTTGAGAAAAAGAGGAAAAAAAGGCTAATTTAGACTCAAAAAGCATAGAAAGAGAGGTTCAAGAAAGAGACATAAGAAAGAATGGAAGGAAAACCATGACACAAAAGAGATAAATGAAACAGATACAAGGGACAGTTCAGGAAAAGATCAACCATGCAAAAATGGAATGAAAACTGGAAGGGAAAGATAAGAGAATGAGGAACATGCCATAACAGATCAGTTGAACAGCAGTTGGCAGATAGATAATTTATTTAATCTCATCCGTATTTGTCAAATAATTTGTTTGATTAACACTATTTTGTGGTCTTCAGCCAGGTATAAAGCTGATCAAATATGTCATAAATATATTATTAGATTAATACAAGTAAAATTCAAATACATACAACTTTTTTTATCTGCTGCTTAATAAGCTCTGGTTCTAAGTTTACAGTTCAAAAATGTTAAAATAGAAAGCTGGGAATAAATTACAAATAAAGATTACTTGAAGCAAAACCATTTTGCTTTTCCTAGACTGACAAAAACACAGTATACTGTATAACTCATCTTGAGAGACAGAAGAGAATCACCACCCTCCCACAAGGAATCCCTCTCTATAGGCAGTACTTTTTGTCTTGTTTTTATTTTGTTCAATGTTTCCCCAATATTCAACTTTTCTACTCCATAAAGGTTTTTCACCCCAAGAAAACCCGGTGAGCTCCAAGGGCAGCCTAACAGAAAGGTAAATTTGGGGTGCACTGGTTGTAGGAGGGAAGGCAGTGGGAGCCATATCCAGCCTTGAAGCAAATACTTATGTTTGAGCTGAGCTTTGCTCCTCTTAAAGGGAAGTCAGGTGAAAGATGGATAAGGATACCTCAGCATCTCTACTCTCACAGAGAAAAGTCTCCCACATTATCAGCAGCCTTCTCCAAACCTCCCTGGGAGAACCAGGAAAATAAAAGGGTCACTTGGGAATTTTTCAGCCTGTTTTTATCTCCCTCCCCCAAGACAATAGCAAGGTCCCCTTGAGAATCGTCAGACCATGGGGTGGAAGCCATCAAAGCTAGAGCATCTCCACAGGCATGACAGCAGGGCTGCCAGGGAGCCCTGGGAAGCAGAAGCAGGCTCAGTAAGGAAAACGTGGCCATGGCTTTCTAGGCCAACATCAGAGGAACATGAGGCTACTCCCACTGCTGTTCTACCTTCACCACTGGCAGCAGCCAAGAATCAAACTCACCACAGGAGAGAGCCACAACAAGGGCAACACCATGGGGCTGGAGAAGTGTCCCTCAGGTCATAAGTCCTCTTTAAATATCTCAGCAATATCCCAAACTGAGATAATTATTGCTAATTACAAGATCATTTTTATGTAAACATGAAGGGTATTACCACGCATACTTCATCTCTTTTTAATTAAAAGAAGTAAGAGGTTCGCTGAAATAAAAAAAAGACATGCTGACTGCTCCCACCAAAAGCAGACTCTTCTGCAGTGATAACACCCATCAGCTTCCAGACCCACTGAGAAGACTGAACAGGGAAATCAATCAGCATCAGCCCCCCCAGTGCTGAAATAAAGCAGTTGGCCCATTATTAATCACACAGGAAAAACATTTTATGAGGAGAAGGAAATGACCAGACACACAGAGGGGTTATACACATGGATTCAGACATGGCTGTCTTAAAAACACTTGGGAAAATCACACAAATCACCAGCTGTAGAATTAAAATACTTCAGAGCTGTGAAGGATAAACATATCAGCAATTCTGACTACAGCAACTCTAGCTGAGCCCACACCAAATCTCATGTGCTTTCCTCCATTCAAAACCAGTTCCTGCTCCAAGCTCCACATCCTACCCATGCCAACCAGACTGAAGTACATCATGACACAGCCTCACCAGGAGTTCATACCCTTTCTGCATTTCAAAGACCCACCCAGGAGCAACTTGCATATCACAGGCTACAAGCGATATGACGATCCAACTTAGGACACTGAAATAGTCAATGGCTTGACTTGCCATGCAATGGCTTAACAAGCCATTCCTGCTCCACAGTCCTGTTTCCAGCTGTCCTAAGCATTTCTCCAGCAACTCCAGAGTTCGCCAGTCCACTCTGACTTCTCATCATCTCTTTTGTCTCCAGGCTCACTCCACTACTTGAGGCAATTTAAAACACACTCCCAGTCAGGACCTGTATGGGCCAAGCGAGCCATCAGATGCACCTTCACTTGGGGTGAAGACGCTGCAGCCCCGGACGCCGTGATACCCTTTGCAGGGCAGCAGGGTGCAGGAAGCCTCGGCACGCTGCAGAACCCCGGCGGTGAGCGTTCCTAGGAAGGAGGGAGGGAGGGAGTGAGGGAGGGAGGGAGTGAGGGAGGGAGTGAGGGAGGGAGGGAGGGAGGGAGGGGCGGGAGGTGTCACCAGCTCCGCAGAGCCGCATGCTCGCAGAATGGGGGACCTCGCTCACTTGCTCATAGCTGCACACAAATACCTGCACCTCCGCCACCTGCCTGCGCCCTCCGCGCCTCGCTCCGGGCCTGGCGACGCCTGGCACCGCCATGGAGCTGGCCTCTCCTGGGGGTGTCAGAGCCCAGTAGGGAGCCCTGCTTTGGCCAAGAGTGGGGAGTCTGGTGCTCCCTCTTTGAAGCATCACAGGAGCCACAGTGAGGGATGCAAAGGGATGAGGGAAGACGGGTGCAGTGGGCTGCAAACTGGGGGCGCGAAGAAGAGGAGATGAACATGGCTGCAGCTAAAGGACACGGAGGGGCGCGGGACGGCAAGGGAGGGAAGGAAAAACGGCTGCAGCTTGGGAGAAGGAGGACAGGCGGAGTGCACAGTGGGTGCAGAAGGAGGGCAGGGAATGGAGGGCAGAGAGCATGGAGGGCATAGGGGGTACAGAAGCTGCGGCTCGGTGGTACCCCACCACGCTCCCACCCCGGCGGCCTGCCGGGGCTCGGGTCGCAGGCAGCGCCCAGGCAGCAGAGTCATGGCGCGGCCAGGCGAGCTGGTGGGTGGCCGCCACCGCCCCCAACACCCCGGGTCCTGCCGCCGCCCACCGGGCCGAGGGTCCGTCCCCTTTCACCGCCGCCCCGGGCACGGTGGGGACAGCCCCAGCACAGTGGGGGTACGAACTTGGCGGCGGGGGAAACAGCCCCGCTAACAGGTGGCAGCGGCGCTGCCGACCCGTCCCCGCCGAGCCGGTGGGCGCTGCCCCTGCGCGACGGCGCGTCCCACCCACCCCGACCCAGCGCCAGCCTGCTCCCGGCGGTCACTCACCGGCTCGCCCACCCCGCCGGCCGGGATGCGCGTCCTGGAGAGCGGAGCGCGGAAGTTTAAAGCCGGATAACAGTATTCGCTTTTGCCCTTCCAGGAAAAACCAAACTAGACGAGGCGCCCCCCCAGGCGGGCGAAACCTCGCTCCGCTTCTCCCCGCCGGGGGCTTCAGCCGCGCGTCGGCCCGGCGGCGAGGGGAAGTTTCCACCGCGGTGGTGGAGGGGCCCCCGGCGTGCCGCGCCCGCCCCGCATTGGCACGGGGCGCCGGGGCGCTGTGCCGCCGCCGCCGCGCCCGGACAATGTGCGTGCGGGGAGAGCGGGAGCGGAGCGGGAGCGCGCCCCGCCGGCGGCCGCGGCACACGCCCAGCCCGCGCCCCGCCCTCCCGCCGCTCGGCGCCCGCTCGCCGCCCCTGATTGGCGGCCCCCGCCGCCTCCGCCCTCCGGTTGGGCCGCGCCGCCTGTCAGTCTCCGCCACCGCCCGCCCGCCCGCCGCGGCCCGGCCGCGGGGCGGTCTCTGGGGCGGCGGCGGTAGCTGCTGGGGGGGTCGGGTACTGCCTCTCCCCGGCGGGTGAGCCCTGCCGCCTCCGCTCCCTGCGCCCCGGAAGCCACCGGGATCGTGTCCTTTCCCCTCCGGGACCCGTCTGCGCTTCCCGCCCCGCGGCGGCCCCGCCGTAGGAGCGCTCCGCACCCGAGGGGAGGGGAAGGCCTGGCGGCCGCCGCTCCCGCAACCCGCCCTTCCCCGCGGGACTGGCCTGAGCTGCGCTGCCTTTGTCGGCGCCCTACGGAGGCGTTCTGGGGAGGCGGACCAGAGACCCCTGAAATGTGATTGCCAGTCACAGTCCTGCCTGATAATGCGATGCGCTAAACTCGGCTCACAGGGTGCATTTATCTGGCCCCTGGAAATGCCTAGAAAAATAGATGACTCCAAATTATTCAAGTGCAATTAAGGCCACAAAGGAAAAGACACCTGAATTGACTCTGTATAAGGCAGATGGCGTTCGGTTAGGCTTAGCAGCAGAGATAAGCACTGTCTGAGCAGAATTACTGCAATTTCAGATGAAGGTCCAAGCGTGTCGAAAGGCTCTCGTCTGATCCTCTTTGGGTGCCACAAGGAGCACCGCTGAAGCAGAGCTAGTAAATATGATGGACTCAAGCTTCATGTCCTGAAATCGGGTCTGTCAATGCAGTGCTTCCCATTCTGCCACACTACACCAGAGCACTTTTCTACTCTGGGCACTGTGATTCCCCTATTACTATTTGGAAACTGGATAGTGGATTGCATACTCACTGTATTTTCCAGCAGCTTGCAGAAGTAATCAAGCTTTGATGCAGAATATAATGCCAAATGAAGTAGGCACTCCTGGTGCTGGAAAAGCACTGTTCTCTCTGACATATGTTTCAAGCACACTTTCACAATTTATTTTTTCCATTAGAAAAGTATCTAGTAATCTGAAAATCAATCTAAAAACCATTGTTCTAGATACTACGTTTGACACATAATAAAAAGAAAGCTCATGCCCTGCAGAGCTTTGTATCAAGAGCAGATTAAACACATTCTAAGAATACCCGTTGTGAGAGTTGTGCAGGTTTTCTCAGGTCTCACAAACATGTTGCACCAGCACAAACAAACCTGCCAGAGCACTTTTCCAAAAACCAGCATGCAAACAGACAGGTCCAAACAAAAAGGCTGAAGCTTTAACCTACCTCGAAACTCTTCCCTTGCTTCTAACAAGCCCTCCTGACTCTGAATGACCTCTCAGTTCTCCACGGAAGCGAGGGCCGCAGCTCACGGAAAGCCAGCATCTCTCCTGAGCGAGCCAAGGGCAGAGCAGCAGCACACACAAAGGTGATGGGTTCCTCCACAGGCAGCCACACGCACGCACCGTGCGCCGCCTCTCCGGGCTACCTGTCTCGTCTTGTTTTAGCCGTTTCTAATGAGCAGGCAGGGTACTGGAGCATGCAGAAATCTTGCTTTTTGAAGCACCCTGAAAACAGGCTTGTATTTTTTTGGTACCTTGGTGGCCCAGAGGAACTTGTCAGGGAGCAAGCACCAAATAGGCAGTAAAATAGGCACAGCTATGGGGGAACCTCAGTTTCATGCTTCTTGGGCTTCTCAGTGACCTACAAGAACCAAGAAACACCAGAAGAGACTGAAACTGCCTCTCTCTTGCTCATTCTTCAGTGCCAGATCACATCAGGCTGTAAGATACCTGAGGACTATTTGTTTGCAGACTGCTGGAAGACAGAGACGGAGTCACCTATTGGTGAGTCATAACCACACAATCGCAGAGGGGTGATGGCACAGACTTGCAAAGACACAGAGAGTGATAATAGCTTAAAAGTGTCTTCTTTCCCCTTCTGCTTTTTGATAAAAAAGCAAAATACTGGGACTAGATCCTCAGCTGTGGCAAAGCAAAGTAACTCCATTGCTTTTGTCAGAGCACAGATTAACATTTTCTGAGGTCATAGCCCATTCTATTTGTAAAAATTTGTTCTTCCTGAGCAGATTATTCCTTCCTTTCTCTAAATTTGAGTTTAATTATTGAAAAATGTCTGGCTTGCAGTGCTCTAACTGTTGTGAGCCTTGCTTGACAGGAAAGGAAGGCTAACCTAGTACTGGCATGCAGGGCAATGAAAAGGAAAGTGAAAGCATCTTAGATCCTTACTGCCACAGTAAAACTCCAAAAACAAAACATGCAGTGGAGTTGAAATACCTTCAGTTCCCATACCTTCAATTTTTTGATTGTTTTCACCAAATGTATCTTGCAATTGGAAGGCCATAACTCATCGACATGCTTATCCTGTCATGGCTTTTTGTACATTCTAAATTCAGTTTGTAAAGGTACGTTACTGATTTTTGTAGGTGCTGTGACCCAAAACTAACTCCTTGATATTTTCACTCCCTCTTTGACTTCTGTAAGAGGGAAATTGTAGACAAGACATAAACTTAGCTATGTGACATACAGACATGCCAAGAGCTTAGTGAGCAACTGAACTTCGTCATCAGCTACAGATCAAGGCTACATTTTTAAAATTAGAGTATTTTTTGGTGTGATTTTTACTAGAAACCTTAGTTGATTTATTTTTTCTTTCTCCCTAGTAAAAAACTCAAAAGAACATGAAAAGGTCTTCTTGTGATCATCAAAATCATCAGCAAAGTACGTAACAGTAATTTTTTAGCTTCACAAGGACACCTACTTAAATACATCCAGATATCCACCATATCATTTTGATATACTAGAAGGTTTATTAGTTCTCAGCAGACACAGAGAGTAGATTAGTGGTGTCAGTTGCTATTGTTGTTCTGGGTCTCCTATTGACACCATATCTACAAGTTCACCTGACTTTTAATCACGCAGATTGCTTTCTGGTTCTTTCCATGGCTTTTGAGTTCGCCCTAGTCTATTTTCCTGGATGCACACTTTTTCTGTGTAACTGAAACTTTATTGGAAGGTGTTTGCAAGGAAGGCTCTGTCAGTGTGCTCCCTTTAACAATGTTTCTGAGAGCATACTGAGAAAAGCAGAGATCTCTGTGAGTTTTGCTTCCCCATTGCACCATATTCTTCATGACTTTTTAATTTAATCTTCCTGACGATACACTAGACTCAAGAAACCTGCAAGTCCTTTTCTCATACTGGGATGTTTTCTTGCTCATTTCTCCCTGAGCTTAGAGGATGAGTAGTGTCATGGCAGAAAGCAAACTGATAAGCAATCTACTTTTTAAATGTCTATCTTTCTAGGGAATGCAAATTGTTTCCTTGTAGTATCTGACAGAGTAACACAAGTAACTTGCCATGGCAACCAGCTTATGGAACAGAAAAAAAATATATCATTACAAGGTTCTTTATTACTATAACAGGGAAAGAAGCTGAGACCTTATCAGTTTTGTTCACTTGTGTGTCATGTATCTTCTAGGTAGCAGAACCTGTCAGTAGAAGTTTGTGTTCGATTCAGTGCAAGTCATCTGCCTTGTGAGCCTATCTGATACTTGGATCAATGCTGAACTGCAGTCAGAAGGAAAGAAGGAAGTGTTCAGAAGAATTGAAACAAGGCTGGATTCTCAGAAACACAAAGACAAATCCATTTCCTCAGCAAGCTGATGCAACTCTGAAGATGCCAGTAAGGGATGAACCAATTCTGAAATTAATTTGGCTTGCATTCTCTGACAGTCTCCATTATTTTACTGTCCTCCTTTGTTCTTTTTTAAGTTAAGTAAGTCTGCAGATCTGTAAGTATTTTGGATTTGCTTGGGACAAAGGATGGAACAGGCTTGCAAAGTCTGTCTTCAAACCCATTCTGGGAAGGACAGACTCATTGCCACTCAGCCTGCTTGGGTTAGTGAGTGAATTTAGAAATGGCAAAGGCAATCAGCTGAGGGCAGAGAGGGGAAACCATCATAGTTACCACTTTGGGAGGAAATAAAAGCCGAGTTTGTTAGCTCAGAGGAGGACAGTTTTGAAAACTCCTGTTTGCACACAGAGGCCAGCAGAACTACCCTGTGTTGAGGATAGGCTCGTTTGTACATCTGGAGTGGGTCTTGGGTATGCTTTACTCTGGAGCTGGAAAGGATGTCTTCTGTGGCACAGATTTGAAAACTGAAAGACAAGTTGAAAGTTTCTTAATCCATTGACTACTGATTTGAGCCACAAGTAACACAGCTCCAACTGTGTGATGGACTGAAGTGTATGCTCCCCCTTCTATTTTAAAAACACTCTCTCCGAATTAAAATTTATGGTGTTCATGCACTAGTACTAATACTTGAGAAATAGTGGCCAGCTTTCTGAGCTGCCTGGGGCCTAGCTGAATTCACAGATAAAATTCTCGTGACTCATGGACAATTCTCTTCTAGCTTCCTGGTGAGGTTGTAGAGAAAATACTGCTAGATTACTAACCCTGACAATAGCATGACTTGGAAAGAAGCCTTTGAAAATAAACTCTTAATGTATCAAATAAATCTATGTGAGATGCAAAGCTAGAGTTCACTCTTCACAATGAATTCTTGTACTGTGAGTGACTGACTATAAAAAGACGGGAAAAATCTGAGTCTCCTGCAACACAAAGAAACCATGAGATAAATGAAAGTCATCTCAAAGGAACCATGCTAAAACTGTTCAACACTATAATTTAACACAGTCTCCTAGAGACTGGGAAAAGTCAGTGGGCTTATCCTTACAGCAGGTTGTACCAAGAGAGAGCCACAAGAGACATCACAAGTATTAAATGCCACAAGTGTGTACTGTCATCTCAAGGACCTGGTAATCTTGGCGATACCTAAGATTTGGAAGCAGCAGTCCAACTGCAAAGGTTTTTTAAGATTGACACTGAACTGGAAAGATCTCCTGGAATAATCAATTAACAAAAGAAAACCACTGAATTAATTAATCAGTCATCAATAAATCAATGAAATCTTCCTCTATATCATCTCCAAAGACATGACATTGATTCAGATGACCTAAGCAGTGAATGGGACCACTTTGTTTTTAATCCCCAAAATAATGGCATTAATATTGGATTAAATTCTACTAAATAAGTGTGCTCAGGCTTCTTTCAACCAAACCATTTGAAATGCTGCAGAAGATTCTCATTGAGCAGAGCAAAGTTGTCACTTCTGGAGGGTTATCTGATCCAGGACAAGATCTTTCTTATGATGGATTTCCTTTTTGAAATAAGCAAGGCAGCATCTTGCCAAGTACCTGGCCCAAGCCCCACCAAAACTAGAGAGAGAAAAGATTCCTGTTGACTGAAATAAATTTTGCTAACAGTTGGATTTGGTCAATTTTGAACTGAGAATAGAAACTTGCAGAGATGATGCTCTGGAATCACAGAAATGAAAGGTTTTGTAATCAGAGCTTAGAAGTGGAAGGAGATTAATATTCCATAATTTAAAAATACAGCCAGCTGCTGATTCCTTCTTTTTGCTATTAAAAACCTCACAACCCAAACACACACACACAGAGAAGACATAATTCAAAGATTGGTCATTTCCCAGTCAGCCTCCTTGTAGAGACACTGTGAGAATGAGCAGCTATATCACATCTCCCTAGATATGGTATGCAATGCTTGATAAGATGAGGCCCTCTGAGTGGATAATGGGATGGTTGGACTTCAGATTCTGCTGTGTGGGGTGAGCAGGGGGGAGAGATGAGATAAGGGTTTGATCTCTGGCTATTTATAAGCAGTGTGGCTTTCTACAAGTGCCTGCTAGTTTCAGTCTGATCTGAAGTACACTGCCCTCTGCAGTGTCCTGTTTGTTCCTGTGGGTGTTTGCTTAAGCCCCCAGCAAATGTTCTTTTTGGCTATTTGTGCTTTTTCCAGGGAGTTGTAGCTGATCATGTGGTGAATCTGGAGCCTGAGTTACTTAGAAACGACAATGATTCTTTAATGAAATGCCCCCACCTCATCAAAAGTTGCCAGGGTTGCTGAGGTCCTGTGTCTCCTTCCACTCTCTGCTGAGCCTGCCAGCATAGATCAGCAAGGGTCACCTACAGTAGGAGGCCTGGTAATGCAGAAATCTGCAAGTTGGGAGCCACACTGATTTTCCTGGCAGTGGCTTGCTGGCATATGTACAGGAGCTTTTGTTAGCTGTCAGCCTGAATGGAATGTCAATCATTCCCTTGGAGCCTGATCTTCAGATCACTGCAGTCTGAGAGGGCTTTTGCCTTCATCTTCATACAGTAGTAACTCAGGTCTGTGGAAGCTGGAACCCTTATTTTTTGTTAAGAAGCCTTTGTGATATTTAGTCCCCATGTGATTTTCTTTTTCTAACTCTACAGAAAAGTTTGAACCCTTTGCAACTGATATGCTACTGGGTTTTTTAGGGGACAGTTTGGATCACTTACCATGCTCTGGGTCATCTGTCACTTTTGCTGGCCGTTGCCAGATTTCCAGAGTTGCTAGGGGATGTCTTGTGCTCTATATAATTTCTGTATTCACTGATGTGCAACAGATTTATCTGTGTAGTTCAAGGCCTCTCTCTACCAGATGAGCTTGTACTGAAATCTCAGACCATCCCACACGTTCTCCTGGAGAAGACGCTAAGATTATTGGTATTCTTTTTAAAATAGTCTTCTTCTTCATCAGCTAATGCTGATTTTCTTCCCCTCAGCATCAAAGAACAATTGCTAACTACATCTCTTTCTTGCAGAAATTTCAAAGCAGTGTTGCACAGCATGATTCAGGCATGCACACATGGTAGAACTAGATAGAATTAAAGACATTTGTGTTTATCCAGTTAAACTACTGGTTCCTTTTCCTTTGACTGTTTTTTAATATACTGGCCACTCATTTTCTCTAACCCTGCCATGCAGCCCTCCTTATCATCATCATGCTCAAGCTGCTGAGCCTTTTCTTCTCTTCTCTTAAGCCTCTCACTAAATTCTAGTTTTCCTTCTACTGTAAGGAGATGCCCTGGGCCTTGGTTCCTACCTGTGCAAGCAAGTAAAGCTGATGTGAAGCAGAAATGCAATGCAATGCAATGCAATGCAATGCAATGCAATGCAGTGCAATGCAATGCAATGCAATGCAATGCAATAAAATAAAATAAAATAAAATAAAATAAAATAAAATAAAATAAAATAAAATAAAATAAAATAAAATAAAATAAAATAAAATAAAATAAAATAAAATAAAATAAAATAAAATAAATTCACCCTGTAGACTGGAAAGGAGGCTAGAATCCAGCTTTCCCAACATCTCTCTGCTTCTTAGTGTTCCTAACACACCAGTGTATGCTCTATTCCTAACCAACCTTAGTAAAGTTTGCTTATCTGGTCCCTTTCCATTATGGACAGTTGTTTTCCTCTGTGGCAGCCTCTTCCTGATGCTCTTGTACAGTGTTTCCAGCTCCCCCTCCATCTCTCTCTGTGATTACCTCAAATACACGCTCTGCAGTAACCAAGTCCATAGGTGACCTCAGCCTTGATGTTATTTATAGCAGAGGTAGACACTGTCCTGCAGTGCAGCTGCTCATTGTCAGAGCTAAAGATCCTGAGTTATAGAGCTCTCTGGGAGCTTATGGTGGCAGCAGTATTCCCACATCAAGTGAGATCCAGGTTAGATATTGAAAGGTTTCCTTGGCAGTTAGGCTCTGCTCTTGTGTCACTATCCTATCTAGGCTGTCCTGAGCGATCCCTAGTAAAGGTGAGGGTATAGCCCTCTCACACAAATGCCTTCAAGAGCAGCACAGGGCTAGAAATCATCCCTTCAGTCAGAGATGTGACATAGTTGACCTCTCCAGGGTATAGAAATACCTGTTTCACACAGATTCTCTTCTTGCTGGCAGTTACCCCTTTCCTTATTACAGAACTTTCCCACACTGAAGCCATAAAGTCGACCACAGCATCTTGGGGTTTTTGTCTGCAGTTTGGTCATCCCCTTTCCTCTGCTGTTTCTCCATCAGTGAAGGTGAAAAGCAGAAGAGGACCTGCAGTCACTTGCATCTTGCAGGACTGGTGCAGGTCCATTTCATGTTTCTAGGTAACATTTCAGGCAAATGTTCGTGAGCTCAGCAGTGGTGTGACTCTGTGTGTGTGTGTGTGTGTGTGTGTATGTGTGTATTTGCAAATCACTCAGATACTCTCTGAGGGTTTTCAGGGGGCCAACACTAAAGATTTCAGAAGTCAGACCTCTTGCAAGATTCCTAAGCTGAGATGCCCAAAGCAACATATTGCAAATTTCTTCTCTGGTTTCAGATTCACAACTTTGTGTTTCCCACTTTCAGTCAGCAGACTTCAGTTGGGGAAATACTGAGGTTAACGTACGAAAACACTGATCACAAATGTTACATGAATCCAAGTGATTGATGGAATTTCAGCCATTGACCATCATAGCTTGTGTTAATCTCCAGATATTGTATTAACACTGAGCGATTTCCCAGTTCTCATTGGCAATATGCTTTCATGGGAGTAGGTGTTAGCTGTGTTTTCCCTTCAGTGAGCTGTTTAATCATTGGAGCTTACTAGCAGTGGGATCTGGGGGACTTAGGTGATCACAAAGTGAATTTAGAGTAAAACAATGCCCTGCCTCTGGCTTCTCTGGGATGGTGCACAGGGGAGGGAATGGGTTCAGAGCTGCTCCATTTCCCCTTTTAAGTGTCTCTGGTGTGCTCCAGTGAGGACTAAGCAGGAAGCTGCTGCCTTCTTAGCCAAGATCTTCCTGGTTTTCAGGAGCACACTCAGACCAGCTCTCCTGCAGGTCAGCACATGCCAGTGAACTTGTTGTATCATGTTTAGTTGCACGTTCTGGTTGGCTTACTGAGGTCTGATCCAAAGCCTACTGCACATACAGGGAAGATTCACATACTTCTTCAGTGGCCTTTGGTCTACTCTGTGGAGGCAAAAATACAACTGTGATAGATACATGGGTGAGTGAACCCTACATTACCACCACATTTCACTCTGAGGAGATGGCAAAAGGGATTCTGCAGCCCAACATTGTGCATCCCAGAGCAGTAAAAGCAACATGAATCCTGTTGCATCCTGGAGTTTGGGTTTAGATTAGGGTTTTTAATTTATGTTAAAATAAGTCAAGTTCTGTAATCCCGCGGACCCCCCATGTTGTTTCCCCCCCGCGGTTTCTGGCCCCATGCTGCCTGCTGCCAGATCTTCCCCCTGTAACCACCCCGCCGTCCGGCCCCGGGAAACCCCATGCCGGCCACCCCAAGCCACATGATCCCACTCAGCCCGAGGCTCGGTGCCCGCCCCTGCGGGGTTCTCTGGTTGGTCGCTGTTGCTGGCGTCACCGCCACAGCAGCCGCCCCTATTGGACGGCAGGCCGTGGATCCTCTCGCCCTGCCTCTCCATAAAATCCTACCCCGCCGGCGCCCAGGCGCCATTTTCTCCCATGCGAGTGCTGGGAGCGGTCGCGTCTTTCCATCGAACCGCGCCACGTGACCAATAAACCGTTCCTGCCAAGCACAGAGTAAATGGACAAATTCCTTACCTCTTTACCGGATCCCTAGCGCACGGTAACAGAGGCTAGCCAGCCCACGCACCCGAGACACGGAGCCGTGTCCGGGAACCCGCGGCAGCAAACCCCAGCAGCACGTGGAAGCTATGCCACAGCCGGGCTCCCAAGAGCCGCGTGCAGCCGGGGAGAGCGAAAACCCACGCCGCAGAATCCTACTTAATAAGTAATTCAAAAGCACTTTCTGGTTTGTGAATCATCTGCATCCCAGACTTTCTGAGGCTCTTGGGTAATGAGACAAGAACAGTGCAGCCTTCTGTAATCATTTCTACCTGCTCATGGGGCTGCTAGCCTGCTCTGGCCCTAATTTTGAGCTGTTCTTTTAAACTGCTCTCTGCCACTAAGCAATTCTCATCTAGAGATCTCAGACATTAAGTAATCCTCCCAGCTTTTCTATTAAAAAAGCAAACTACCATTAAACCTGTTTTACAGGTGGGTAGGCTGAGCTCCAATCTGCCTGAGATCACAAAGTGTTATTTAGGGCCAAACTGCCTGATCTGACACATTCCTGCAGCAGGGATGACCGCTTTTCTTAGAGGAAAACAGTGCCCAGGCAGAGGGAGGGCTGGCCTCTGTTTATGTACGTGCTTTACACTTGACTGTGAAGCATATAAACCTCTCTGGCTGCATGGCTGGAATTCCAGGTGTCCCTCGGATGAAGATGCACGTGTAGCATAAACTCAAATGCTGTGCTGTGCTCTGTGTGCTGAGCCATCCGGCAGGTGGGAATGCACAACTCTGCCTGGTTGCTTGTGCCTGAGTCACCTCCTTCAGCATTTGCCACTGCCTAGCATGTTAGCATGCTGCCTGCTGGATAATAAATGACTTCATCTGCTGCAGCAGTGAGGATACTATTAAAAATTAACTCTGGGAAATGCTCCTGCATATTTTTTTCATTCAGACCTAGACAAGGGGGAAGAGAAGAGGAATGCTGCTGAAATGGGATTTGCAGAAAAGGCAAGTGGAGAGTTTTTAGTAATGGAGATGGTTCAGGCTTCAGTTTAATCACTGCAGTTGTTGGCAATGATCAAAATTCAGAGGGCTTAAGGCACTTGATAAAGTTAAAAGCAGTGCAGGTAGAAAAGACTCAGTAGGCATATTGCAGAGGAGGTCAAAGAATGGGATAAACGGGGATTACTGTGCTGACATATCATTTATTACCTGTTTGCAGAAATATATGAATTTATCATGTGGATGATATTACCACTTGTAAGGAATGATGCCTGTAGATGAAACATTCTCAGTTTTGGTTTATGTATTGCATGCTTTTCTCATAGTATCACACTTAGAACCACACCTTACCTATAGCAGCATGCAGAGTGTATTTACAGAAGTGAAGGATTTGTATTAAATATCTTAGGAAACAGAGCAACTGATAAACATATATTTCATTTTCTTGGCTTCTCTTGCCTCCAGCACCCACACAGTATCCATCAAATTGTCTGGAGTCAAATCCTCAAAGGCTGCATTTGAGGCTTGGGCAAGGAGCCAGCCTGGTTTAGAGAGCAAAGTCCTGTCTGTCCACACGCACTTCCCACTGTCTGTGTGCTGCAGTCTGGAGCAGGGGAGCTCAGCCTTAGGTTCAACAAAAAAATACCCGTTTAACTCCCTTTGCATTGTTCCAAGAAAGGGATTTGGTCTGAAGCCTGCAGATGCATGTATTAATGATTCCATTGTTGACACAAAAGTTGCACCTTGTTCTGAGACGTCATTCAGCTGGCTTTGGTACAGCAGCAAGCAGCATGTCCCATCCTGAGGGATGTCCCAGCTCCTTGAGCTGTTCCCTTCATAGATGGTTGGTACCTATAGATGGTCTGGATTGCAACACAGGCTGTAATGCCAGGTGCACTGACTGCACAAGTAGATTTGCCCTCTGGCTGGCATGCTTTTTCCAGAAGCATACTGGGGCTGTTGATTTCACAAATGTACTGTGATATGACAGCACCTATCCAAGGGCCAAGATGAGGTCTGCATGTTTGTCCTCAGTCACCTGCTCCTCTCCATATGGTAGAGGTATTTTAAAATGTTTGTCTTAAGCAACATTTCCTGCTGCAGCAGGAAAAATTATATAAAGTTCCTTCATAAACAGTGTTATAAATTTGCTGGATGAAAAGTACTCAGATATTGCTATATCCAAATTGGAGACAATTCCTATTCTAAGATCTCTCCTTACCTGTGATATTTACGGAACCATGGTTGAAATATCCCTCAGGCTAATTCCTTTATTTATTGTCTCTCCTTTCTCTCTCCATCCAGACAGAGCTTTGTCATTAGCCCTAGTCCCTGCTACCTACATACAGCTCTTGCTGCAGCCAAGCACACTGCTGGAGCAAGGATCTTATTTGAATGATTACTGACCAGGAGTTATCACAATGGTTGTCATCAACACAACACCAATTTATAAACATGGTCTTTGTGGGGGGTTTGGAAAGCCCAATAGCTTAGAGTGAGTTTGGCACCTTTTTGCAGAGTAGATGGTGCATGTTGAAATCACTTCCTTTAACTTCAACAGATTTGAGCTCGCACCCATGGTGGGGTTATTTATTTCCCTCCCCTTCACCCCCACGCCCCCCACGTCTCTGTATTTCACTCTCCAGGTTGCCAAGGGCTGTATGTGTTACTCATGTGCTGTGAGGCAAGTATCTTAAAGAAGAAAGAAGTGACCTGTGCAAACAGCTGTAGGCATATGTCCAGCCGCCCAGTTCTCTAGAAAAGGAAACTGTGATCTATGCCTGGAAAATCTTCTTCCACAAGCCAGGAGTTAACCAGTAAACATTGAATATATAGTTGTGCTCTAGACACTTGTGTTTCCACTGGCTTTTAAGGAGAATGAGAAGGAAATGTATTTTTAACAGCAGCTCAACTTGTAACTTGATCTGCTACTGCAGGGAGAAATCAACTGATAATTTAGATATTAGCCAGCTGCCAGTGTTTGTACACAAGATTACGTGGAATGGTCTGTGTTAGTACATCCACAGCATGGCATAGGAAGTGGCCATTGTAGGGCAGGACAGGGGAAGCTTGTGTGTATTCCAAGGAAGATAGGTTCTGCAAGTGGTGATGTGTCAGGAGTTGTTGGGGGGATTTCACACATTTCACTATGTCAAAAGTCCATCTCCGTTTCTAACAGTGGGAAAGTCTGGGAATGAAAGGTCTCTGCTCAGACTGTGAATGAAGTGAATGAAGGTGAGTCACAGTACTACAGGAGCTTCATGGCTCCTACAAATAACAGTTGTTTGTGGACATAGGAGGATTCCCATTCTCTGGGAATTTCTGTCTTCTTCTGAAGGGAAATGCTCAGCCATATGCCCACCACCCAGCTCAGGCACTAGGAGTTTCTGTTCAACCAAAATAAGGGTTAATCTGGGCTCTCTTCTAAGGTGTTTCAAGAAAAGAGGATAGAGTGCTCAGACAAAAGTGCAGGCATTCAGGCCAAAGAGCAGTGATAAAGTGCAGGTTTTCATGGCCAAAGAGCTGGCCTACAAACATGACTGGAGTCCCCTGTGGAAAACAGCATGCCATGTCCACTGCCATGTACTGTCACCAGACAGTGGGGCTGCTGACAGATCCAGCCTTGAAAAGGCTGTTAAGCAAGGCTTTTGAGGTAGCTGTGAGGTTTCTGTGGACTGGGATGTGTTTTATGGTTTTCCATAATTGGAAACACTACCTGAACATCTGTCTGAGTCTCAGCCAGCCTGCTGAGTTAGGTAATGAAGCTGAATTTTTACTGAAACTTTCAGACAGTGCATAACACATACAGAGGCATACCAATAATACATCTTTTCTCATCAGTAATCTAACTTAACTGCTGGAATGTAAGTACACAGTCCTTTTTCTAAGCACACATTATGCAGAATCAGAGCTAAGGCTGTATAGAGAATGCCTGGAAATCAGGTCTCTCCTGTCATTTTGGGGACACGGAAACATTCTTCATTCAATATGAGGATGGGATTCCTTCTAGTAGTCTAGAGGAAGTTACACATGGCAGTAACTCAAATATAGGTGAATCCCAAGGCTTTCCAAAGAGGCTATCCATGGAAAAGGCAACCTGAACTGCTTAAATTCTAGGGAAAATCACAGTATGGTATAGTGGTGTGTTGCATCACTTTTCATTCCTGTATAATATTTGCTGAACTCCAGGCTGCCTGCAGCAGAAGCAGATGTGTAGGGTCAAAGGTTCCTTTGACAGAGCAGAGAGCACCATTTTTGCCTTCGCTCAGTTCATTCACTGATGCTGAGCCAGAGCTGCTGTCCGTAGCATGGCTCACAGCGGTGCTGTTGCTGTGATGGCTGAAAGCCCTGGTGTACATGAGTTGCATTCAGAGTAAGCTCTGAACTGTGCAAAGTACATGCAAAGTAGTGGTGTAATGGCATGCAAACTGGTGCTTTGACCTGATTAAATTTTTTAAAAGCCCCAATTTCTCCACTGCTTCACATCATATGTTGTCACACTGATGGGAAGTGAAAATAGCAAACCCTTTCTAATTCGGTAACATTTTATGGTGGCTTTGCATTGGCACAAAAAGCAAGTACACATTGGAAAGCTGCTGTTTTCCCTGTCTGAAGACAGCTAGATGAATTTCACAGCTAAATCCTGCTTGGAAAGACAAACCTAAAAAGCACAGTGAGGCCACAGGTTCCTTTACACTGCAGCAAGTGAGGAAAAAGAACAAATGTTGCTCCTGAAAAACTGTGGAGAAAGAGTCACTGACTGTAACTCCTTTCCAACATCAATTCATTTTCCCCTTTGTTTAAGGTTGAAAACAAAGTTGTAATTCAATCATTGTCCATGGAATTCATCCCAGAAGAAATGCAAGGACCACCAACAATGTGGTCCAGGTGTGGATTATAAATATCATCAAGAAGAGACATTCTGTGTCTTGGGGGCGTTAATCTTGCAGCCAGTGCTCTTCCGTTTATATTTTGATTTTAAGCCTGCCATTTTTAAGGCTTCTCAGCAAGACTTTCTCTTGCAGAGGATTCCTACCACAACAAGCACAGTGATACACACCTAAACTGAATGAAGCCCTATTGTGGTACTACAGTTGTAACACTGGGTTTTATACCTACCCATTCTTTGATAAAAATGACCATCTGGCAGCTGCAGAGAAGCTTTGGACTTGTCCCATACCGTGGGACAGGATACCATACACTGGAAAAGCACATGCATGTAGACAGCATCCTTGAGTTTTCCAAAACCAGGAAATAGTTTGATCCAAAAGAAACTGAGAAAGGTAGAGGGCCTTGAACAGAGGAACAAACCAATAATAATTTATACCCAGGCATTTCAAGTTACCATTTATTCATCTGGAGTCAAGAATTATATAAACAAGGGAGTATAAGTATACTTTTCTGGCTCTCAGTATTTTTTTCAGATAAGAAGAAGCTTTTGTTTCCTTTTTCCTGTAAAAATGTAAAGGGAGAAAAATATTACATTTACAAATGTATTTATTTACAACTATTCATTTTAATTAAGGCAGAAATAGGAAACAGCCCTTCTGGAATTAGGCAGTCCTGGCTCAGTGGCTCAAATATTAATACATCGTCCTATCTCACCTTTGCTACCCCATGTCTTTCATCCCAATCAATCATCTTGACTGCACAGTAATGCAACTATTTCTGAGTATAATCTCTTGGTCATGAACCAGAATCTGCTTTCCTAAAGCAATAGTACAAAGGAAGGAAAGATTCCTCTAGTGTGGCATCTGCACTGGGTATTGCTTTAAAGTAAGTGGGATTCCTCCAGAGTTTTTCCCTCCCAGCAGAGCTGAGTCAGGATTTAAGCTAAAGAGATATCCCAACACAATTGAAGCCTGTCTTAAGCTTACCTTTTCCCTAAGAGACTCTACACCATGACAAGGTACCATTTGCTGTTTTTATTGCCTTCTAGTACGCCAAAAATTTACCATGCCAAGGAGGGTGTTCACTTTCCTTGAGCAAGCATGCAGCAGTGAGAGGAGACAGGTTCTGTCATGCTGTGCAACTTTGGTGACATCAGTAGTTTTGTTCACTTGTTTATAAAACCAAGGGCAACATAAAACTATGAATGCCCATCTTTCAGTCTGAGTTAAAATACTCTATGAAAACTGTTATCAAAAGTTTTTCCAGGTCTAGTGGTCCTGGCTTTTGAGATAAGCATATATTCTATTTGCCATCTGTTGGAGCTGGGGCAGGTATCTTCTCTTAAATTGGGCAGTTTTCTTATCTCTTCCAAGAACAATGTCTCCCTCCGGGGAGATATCTTCTGTTAATGGGCCATTGAATGGCTCACTGCATGACTGATAAGTGACATCATCCCATTGTGAGATGCTCCACCCAGAGGGAGGAGCCAAGCATCCCTACCTGCATAAAATCAGCATTTTTTGAGACATCAGATCAGCCTCTTCACTGGATTCCCAGAGGAAGACCAGGCCCATCTACTCTATCACCAGACCTTCAGAGAAAACTACACCCTTCTACGGGATCACCGCTTCAGCTGCATTTCATCTGCCACTCCAGGAGAAGCAGCCACCATTTAACTGGACTATCACCAACACCCTGACTCCTCAGGGTGTCAGGTTTCTGACTCTATCAGTAGTTTTGTTTGTACTAATTACATTTTTTTATTACTATTATTTAGTTTTTTTCCTAATAAAGAACTGTTATTCCCATTCCCATATCTTTGCCTGAGAGCCTTTTTATTTTGAAATTGTGGTAGTTCGGAGGGAGGGGGTTTACCTTTTCCATTTCACGGGAGGCCCTTGCCTTCCTTCACAGACTCCTGTCTTTTCAAACCAAGACACTAGCTCAGAATGAAAAGATACAGCTTTGTACAAAATGCCAAATGTTTTCTGACAAAGCTTTCTTTTCTGATTGCAGTTTATGAATTCACATAAGCCTGTGAAAAGGAGCAAAAACAAATGCCCAGATTAATTGAATCAGAGATGCTTTATTAACTGGATTCTCTTATCGCCCTTTCTTTTAATGCCAGGTGCAGTAACAGAAAAATAAATTCAATTTGCAGACTCTTGTCATCCTCCAGATCTTTTGATCAGTCTCTCAGCCTCATTCATTGCTTCTGATTATGAACTTCTAAGCACCTGCTGTGGTCGAAACTGTTCTTACATCATCTCCTGAACACAGTGACTTCAATCACATGAAATCATGAGGTTAATGCCACAGTCGAGACTTCAAAGCTGTTTCTGCAGACCTGAGCTGATTTTTTTTTTTTGAAAATGCTACAGTAGCTCTTAGTTCTTAACCAATAGAAGAATTACCAAAGTTGTCAGTGTTCTGCTTATTGTGCAATACAAGAAGATGGGAAAAATTTCTAGCAGAACTGCAGTCTGGGTGGGGGTGGCAGTACTGTAGGATGAGTTCTCCACTTAATCTCAGATTAGTTTTGATTTTTGTCTTTTTGTATAAAGTGGAGATAAGTATTCTTGTTCTGTATTACCCACTTAAACCAGATGACCTTTAAAAGTTCCCTTCCAACCCAAACTATTCTATGAAATTGTTAGTTGCGCTAGAAAAGGGATTCTCACGAGAAAAAAGGTGATCACAGGGCTTACTAATGAGCGTAAGAGATCAGGCTGCAAGGGGAACTACCTTCAGAGAGACACTTAGAACAATCTTTCATAAGGGGGGAGACACTGATACATATCTAAATGAGTCTGATGGGTTATGTGCAATAGCAGAAAACTTTCCTCTGACCAGAAAGTCCCCTCTGGTTCTGTGTTTCTGAGTTGTAGGACAATCAAATCTTAAATGTTAATTATGCAAGTAGCAACAGTGATTATCTATTGATCAATAATATTAATTATAGACTGGGTTGATTGGATGGTGCTTGTGACTGAATAAAACCAGAAGAACAGAAAAATCTCTTCTTGTAAAATAAGATTCCCAAAGGAAAAGTATGTTTATCTAGGCTTGGCTTTCAGAGGAGGCTTCACCCAATTACTGTTCATTTGGGTAGCACCAATGGAATTAATCCAGAGTAACATATTTTGTGGAGTTCCTGTGAAGGTGAGATCAAAATCAGGCCCACTGTCTCCAGGTAGGTCCCAGGTACTCTAATTGTCAATACTAAGATTCTAAAACTTTCTTGGATAAACTGAAACATAACTTTTCTTTCCTATAAAGCTTTGTGAATGTACAGCATGGTTCCTGGATAGACATCACATCAGCTCCACAGTTATTAATTTAAGGATTTCTCACTGACCTTAGCTTAGCTCTGGGAATGGTGCCAGCACAATTACAGTAACTTTGAATAAAGAGACATAAAGCTTCTGTATCTACCCTGAAATTGTGCCAGAATTTTCTCTTCCTCAGTGATGGAAAGATACATTTCTTCGATTGGTTTCAAATAGTTCAGACTGCATTGGCCATCAGTAGATTATTTCCAGCAAAATAAGGAAAAGAAGAAAATTACCATGCAGATATGTGCATACACAATACATATCTGCTCCACAGATAACCTTTGGAAAGTGTGTCCCAAGAAGGTGTATGTTGGGAAACTGAGTCAAGGTGATCTGAGCTAGTTATCTGGGGAAAAAAAACGGCAGAGTTGGGAATAAAATTCCAGGGGCAGATGCTTGATTCAGTATTGTTTTTGCTGAATCACACTACCTTCCTGGAGCATGTCAAGGCCCATTGCCTTCCTTCCTGTGAAGATGGGCAGCTGGATTGCAATGACACCATGTGGAGCTCAGTGTGCTCATCACCTTGGAAAATCAGGTCCCTGGTGATTCTCTCTGATGTTAATTGACCATCAGACCCTAGAAGAGGGGAGTCAACACATTTCCTGACCCATGGTCTAAGTGTTTTCCAAACCCTAGAGTAAATTTGATGGAGTTCTAGAGGAAATGCTGATGCAATCCACCAGCAGCTGCTGCTCTCCCACATCCTCACAAAGATGGGGTGAGCTGCATGCAAGTAGTGTAGTCAAAACCCCAGCTGCTTCTACATGGCAGGCAGGACTCTGTGCCTTCCCTACAGACCTCTTGCCTTCCTGCCTTTGAGAGAAACACTGCTAAGGGCTGTTCCCAAGAAAATGCTGGGATCATCCTGAATGTAAACGCCTGAAAAAGCAGGCTTTTCATGTGGGACCACTGATCACCTAGGAGGATGTGATAGGAATCACATCTTCCTAGGTGCCTGATTTACAAATCCTATATTGAAATGTGGAAATGTAGATATCTTCTGTGAGTGAGCATGGTAAGAGCTGGACTAGAGCTGCACTCTTGCACTGAGATGTTTGATGATGTCACCAACAAAAGTTGAATCACATCTGTTGGATCCAGGTTATTACAAACTTCATTCTTAGATGTCTAATCTTTTGACAATTCTGGTCTGGAAATTTATTCTTTGAATCTGTTTGTGTTTTAGTTGGTTAGTTTGGGTGTTTTGTTTGTTTGCTTTTGTTTGGTTTTGTTTTGGTTTTTTTTAAATGCAAAATCATTTGGTGAAACCAGCCTTGTTATCTGCCACAAGCTGCATTTTTTGCACACACTGCAGGCGTGTGAGATCACCTTTGTGCATGATAATGTCGTTAGTTTTTCATCGGCCGGCAAAGGTTTTGGATGTGGTGTGGAACAGAGATGTCCCCAACCTCTCCTTCAGCCGTGTGAGCACCTGTCACCCAAATCCCACAGAGGGTCCTGCTGCCTTTCCCGTCCCATTCCTGTCCTCAATTCCGTGCCCACCCCTGCTCCCCCAGTTTGCTCCCGCTGTTTGCCTTGCCGCTTTTTCCACTGCAAGCACGCTGCTCTGCCACTCCGAGTCGTGAACCCTTCCTGCCTCGGGAGGCTCTCCAGCCTCTCCTCCTCCTCCTCCCGGCGCGGGCAGCGGGCGGGGCCGCTGCGATGGGAGGATGGATGGATGGATGGATGGATGAATGCGTGGGCGGGCCCGGGGGCCGCTCCAGGTGCCGGGGCCGCGGCCGCGGCGTTGCCGGGCGACGGGCGGCCGCTGTCGCTCCCGCCCCGCTGCTCTCCCGTTCTCCCCGCGGCCCCGGCACGGCCGGCAGGTACGAACAGGAACCGTCCCATGGGGAGAGAGGGTGGGAGCTCGGAGCTGTCTGTGTGTGTGTTTGGGGGCGGGCGTGGGGCTGGCACCCCTCCTTTCCCAGGGCTTGTGCACAGAGGTTAAGGGGCGTTGAAAAAGGCCGTTGTGGGGGCCACGGTGTCGGGGTGGGACACACTGCCCGGGGTGGAACACCTCCAATGCTTCCCAGAGTTTGAAGACCCCACCAAAGCATGTGCATCACTGTAGCAATCCAGCCTATGTGCAGGTGGAAAGCACCTGAGGTCTGAGACTGAAAGTCTTTGGTTATGTTCTGGTAGATGTAACAGTGTATTTAATTTTTATGTTTTGGTGGAGCGCTGAGGAGAACAAAGTTAATGAATAAAAAGTCCTGGGCTGGTGTAAGTTGTAGAAGTATTCCCAGGTGTTTCACACTGAGAGGATGTGCTCCTCCATGGTGCCTCCTCAGCTTCTCTTGAAGGGCTGAAGAGACTTGCTGGTGCCAAACTTAAGCTTCCTTCAGCTTCTTGAAGAAGGGGCTCAGGTGTGGTCCCTGCCCATGACCCCTCTGTGGTGTGGAAAATGTTTTCTGTCAGCAAGAAACTCTTCACCCCTCATAGTTTTTAGCAGTCAGTAATTAGTTAATTGGACACCTTCAGCTCTCCCTTTGTCTTGTCTGTGAGGCCTGTGCTCTCCCGGCTCTGCACCTGTCTTCTATAGCTATTGATTCCTGATATAAATGTTCCTGCTCACCTATTATTTTCCATTTTGACTGCTTTTACGTGGCAACGTTTTCTGACAACTGGTACAGTGAAAGTATGCTAAATATTGACATTAACCTTTTATGCCATGCTACCCCAATGGCAATGCTTTCTCTAACAAAGAATCAACTTATTCCTAGGAATAAGGAATATCAGTGTTCCTTTTGTTCAGTAAAAAACTTCTTTTTCCCCAACTATGTAGATCCTTCTCTAACAAGTCCTTCACATTCTCACGGTCTCTTTGGGAACTCTAATGAGTTACACTTTCATTAAGCTCTTCTAGGCTCTACTGCTTCATGTCCTATTCCACTTTTAAGCCCTATTAGCATGGACTTCTGCTGCTACAGTGAATAAAGTACTTCTCTTTATTAATTGCTAAGTGCTTAGAATCTCTTGGGTTTGTTTTGTTGTTTTGTTTTTTGTTCTCTTGAAGATTGTGTTCTTACTGTTGTTTTAGCAGGACGTGGTACAATTAAATAACACTATGAGCACCTGTCAGTCAAGATAAATGAAGATAAACAGCTGTGACTACTAAATTAAAATCTCTGTAGGAGAGGAATGGGAAATGATGCAGAACAGCAGTGACATTGGAAGAAAAGGTAAAGTAATGTCAAATGTACAAATTACTGAAAATGTTTCAGAACCTTTTAAAATTACTCTCCCATTTAATGGTATTACTTTTCTTCATGTTATTTTGTCTGGTTTCAACTTGCCTAAAATCATGGATTAAATGTACAGTGTTCAGGCATGTCAGATCTCAGAGCTGCTGGCATTAACAGGTTTCATTGTGAAGGTTGTGGTGATTTTTTTTTGGGCTTTGTGTTCTCTCTCTTGGCTTTAACACTGACAATGACTATGCTCCTGTAGGTCTGACCTCTCAGGGGGTTGATATATGGATACATCTACCTGTGGGCAGCTCAGTTTGTTAGTTGTACACTGCTCTCAGTAAAAGAAACGGCTCTGCCCATGGCCTGGGATGCCATCAGCCTGTTCTTACACAATTCAAAGGACCTGATCCCATATAAAGCAGGATACAGATTCCATGTGAAACCAGATGTGAGTTTAGCATTGGACTGGAATGGTGTTATTGATGATAATGCAGGTGCTTCTCTAACTGTATTTCCTTAGGGAACACCATTAAAGAAATCATGTTTATCCTCAGTGTTTGAAGTAGTATAAAAGTGCTGCAAAATAGTAACATTATATAAAATATCATAAATTTGGGCTTGCTACATTTGTCAGTAATGGGAATGGATTAATATTATTAATGAGGAACTATGAAGAGGTTATTTTTTTAAATAGGAAAATTAATAAGCTTTTCACAGAAATTTAGAGATAGCTGCATAATTTTAGTTTACTATTCTAATGGTTGGTGTTTTTATACCTTCTATGGAGTTACAGGTGGGCTTGAAAAAAAATTAGAAGCAAAACCTATTTTATATCAGTAGGGTCACAGGTACTTGCTCTAATACAAATCAGAAGACCAGATTTGCCATGGCAGATGCAGTAAATACTAACATGTCTGTATTAAAAGGAAAGACTGTGGACTCTGGCTAGTTCAAAGAAACATTATCTGATATTAAAAAAAAAAATTAGAGAGCACATGTTTCTTTGACTACAGCTTCTCACATCTGGAAGCAATATTCAAAGTATAGCAAGCTGGCTGGTTATCTTGCATATTTTACATCTTTAGTTTTAAATTATGTTTTAGAATGGAGTTCTAAAACTTTTTTCTAAAAAGTTTATTTTTTTCTTAAAACTGGTTTTCTTTTCTTTCTTTTTTTTTTTTTTTTTCAATGTTCCTAACATATGTGGTGATTGGACATGGTTTTGCTTTATTTTAATGTAGTATCCACCCACGTTCAAAGTGGGGAAAAGAAACATATTTAGAATGAAGTAGCTTAAGTAAATTATTGATACTTATGAAAGAGCATTCAGAAATTTTGCTTGTTATGTGAAAATATAATCTTGCACCTGGTCAAACAGACAAACAGTGTTAAAAACTTCTGAGAATAGGGGTTGAAAACAGTGGAGGTTCATGTACTGTCCTTATGGTCATATATTGTATTTTATGTGCAAAGCTGATCATCCTGGAGGGTAAATGGCAGAATTGAAATTCTTTCCATG
The DNA here is from genome assembly GCF_024509145.1 of Vidua macroura. Taxonomy (NCBI): domain Eukaryota; kingdom Metazoa; phylum Chordata; class Aves; order Passeriformes; family Viduidae; genus Vidua; species Vidua macroura. Next base: position 47,804,439 of record NC_071576.1, on the reverse strand, counting down.
AAATGCTTCAGAGAGAAGAGGAGATGAAATGACATGATGCAAAAGAAAGCTATAATTTAATGAATGGTGTGGACAGTTAGATGTATCCTCCATAATTCTAACTGCTGTTGACCTAATTTCTAATCTTGCCTCCAAGCAACCTATGCCTGTCTTCCACAATTTAAATAAATACAATGCAAGAATATACTTTCTCAGTTTTTAAAACTGCTTCCTGATGAATTTTCTGTGTCTTCTTTAGTCATTGGATGGCTATTTGTGATGTCCTGAGACATGACAAATAATTGCTTCCCTGTACACCTTCCCAGCTGTTGAACACAGCTCACCTTTTGGACTGGGAAGATGTTGATTGCCAGAAATTACAGCAGCACACCAGGGAAAGGATCACTTTGGACTATCTCTGCTTCTGATAGTGTTTTTAAAGGATCTGTTTCTGACTACAGTAGTAGCCTTGGTCCAGCAGGACAGTTGTAATGCCACCTTATCAGTAGCCCAAACTGATTTCTCAAGGTTTCATTTCACTGTCTTCTGCCCTTGCTAAAATTTTGGCAATGTCTGTTACTAAATTATCTCCTGTGGCATCATCCACTGTTCAGTGTTTCTCTACAAGTTCATCTAGAATCTATCTCTTTTTATACAATCTGTCCCATGTGAGCAACACATTGGAAATCAGAAACTTACCAGCCACTCTTCAAACAGCTTTGCAGGCCAGGAAGGAATCTCTTGCTTTAAATAGTTTAATTACCAAAAAAAAAAAAAAAAAAAAAGACTGAAAATTGTTTGAGGGCAGCCAGAGTATGTTGAAATTCAGAAATACCATATGTGATGCCTTTTCATCCTGTACAGAAGTTTGTGTTTCAAAGGGCTTATAAAAGCAATGCAGTAGTAGCTGGGGAAAAAAAAAATGTCTGTTTTTATTGTCCTTTTCTCAGCTGGAATCTGGAAATTCTTCTAATTGGTGGTTACTTAAAACTGCTGTGAAGACCAAAACCATAGAGTTTTTCTTCTCTGCAGCTTTGGACTGTCACTCAGTTCTGAGTCCATGGATTAAAATGAATCTTGAAATAAATCTTGAAAAAGTACTGATTCTGCAAAACCTTGCTTTGCTTTTGCTTTGCTTTTGCTTTGCTTTTGCTTTGCTTTTGCTTTGCTTTTGCTTTGCTTTTGCTTTGCTTTTGCTTTTGCTTTGCTTTTGCTTTGCTTTTGCTTTTGCTTTGCTTTTGCTTTTGCTTTGCTTTTGCTTTGCTGATGTCCTTTTTTAAGTATGTCTAACAACATGCCTAGCATCTGAATTTTTAAGTAATTGCTGTATTATGCCTTTTAAATGCAAGGAAGGTAAATACATCTTCTAGTGACATCTATATTTAAGGCAGAATCTGTGTGTGTGACAAGCACAGATATGTTGATTCCTGTGTACCTTGTAATTAGCTATCCATGAAATAAGGAAAAGAGGATTTTAACTAGACCAGCCTCATTTCTCCCTTATTTAACATCTGGACACTATTGGATAAAAGTTTGTGGCCATAAAGGGTCAAATTTGGTTTCCTGATCCTGGCTACCTTGATAGAATGGTGAGAGACTTACTGTTATCTAGTCCACTGAAACAATTTCAGTGCATTTGACAACCTTCTGAGAGTGAAGGCATTGGTACCTTGGAGCTCTGTTTTTCACCAGCTATCCCTACATCCTGCTCTCTGCTTTGCTTTTCTAGGGCTCATTGTGGGGACAGATAGCAGAAGAGAGTCCTGAGACATTTTTTTTGCAGCAGGAAGTTCACTTATAAATGAAAAAAACCCTCAATCTGTAGCTTCGTGCAGTATCTAAGGATTTACATAATCCATACTCATCCATAGCCACTGTCTGGAGACTTGCAGTACAGAGAGAATCAATAAACATTTGTAGGCAGACAGAAATTACCACTGACCACCTTCCTCCACAGGACTCGAAAAACTAAAACCAATTGATTAGACTTAGGTTTATTTTTTCTTTGAAATGTAGTCAAACATATAATAGAGGGTGATCTGCTTTTCTATCCTGCTATGAGGATGTTTTGTTGAGCAATACACTTAGAGCAGGTACTGGGTGTGCAACTGCAGTGGGAGCTGCAGGTTGTGCTTGGGTGGGAGCCCCAGGCAAGGGGCTGTGACCTGGTGCTGACCTTTCAGACAGCAAAAGGGCACAGGGACCTGTGGTGGCCAGATGACCGGACACTGGGACACAGCAGGAGCCAAGGGCTCATCAGGAAGACCCCAGACCATCACAGGCATGGAGGGTACAAAACCTGGGGATTCCTTTGTTGGGGTTCCCTCCCCAGAGGCACCAGCTCAAGCTGTTTCTGTGTTACTGCACCACAATTAATCGCTTTAGGATTCCAGACATCTGGGACTCTGCCATGGGAAACCCAGGGCTGAGCCAGTGAGGAAACCCTGTCTGGCTGTGTGACTGTGGGGTGTGCAGGGAGCCAAGAGGGACACCCCTGGGGTAACTGGAGCCATCTGTTGGGAAGGGACTTTGGTCCCAGCAGTGGAAGTTTAGGGTGGTGGGAACGTGAATGCCAGAGTGACTTCTGGATACTCGTACATGGAAGTTGCCTTAAAAATTTGGCAAGCTAGCTCCAGAATTATGTAATATGGGGGTATTGCCAGCTCATATGATAAAACATTTCATATCACCCTGCTCAGCGGGATCTCAGGGAAAAAAGTATTATATATGCAATTGTAATGATGAAATTATTTTTAATATATCTACATGGAATCTGTAGGTATATAAATGAGAAATTGGTAACTTTAAAGGCATTGCCTTTTTATTATTACTTACTTTTTAAAGACTATTAGACATCTTTTATCTCAACTGTGTCTGGGTTGTAGCATGCATTTTCTTCTCTGGGATCAGTGCTGCTTTGAGTGACAGCACAGTTTGAACTCGGCTCCATGCATGGGGGTGTTACAACGTCCACAAAGCTCCCAAGAGCTCTCCCTGAGGAGTCTGTGGGACACAGATCCCGAGGCTTACCTGCCATGGTTGTGGTAAGTGCGGAGCAGGATTTTTATTTAATAGCAAAGAACTATCAGAACACTCATATAGCTTTTAAAGCCATAAATAAGGAAGGTAAATAAATTAGATAAATCAGTACACTTGCTTTATATGCACATTTGGATGCTTGAACCAAGACCTCAAATTAACTGAACAGTTACACAAAAATATCATTCAACATTTGAGTCATCCAGTGTCATTAAAGTCAGTGAATTTTTAATTATATTAAATGGGATATTGTTATCTTAATATTTCATCTTTCCCTTAAAAGCTTTTTTTCTTTAATGGGGCACAGAAGGGGAATATTTATGAATGCTCTTTATAGTGTTTGCATGATCCCTTGATATTAAAGTAGCATTACTGAAGTAGTCATTACCTTGTTCTGCTTAACAAAACCAGAAGGTTTAAATCAAATTGTTTAGTCATACACAAAAAAACCCCCTCATATTAATAAAAAGCCTGATGTCTTATTTTTCAGCTATTTAGAAGCAGCACCTGCTAAAATAGACTGATGTGTTGCAGGATGCTTTATATTACATGAATGTTGCAGGGACTGTTTTTGCCATTATGGGTGGATTATTGTAACAGTAGTTTCCTGATGACATCATAGTAAATTCCAGCTGCCCAAATAGTTATTTTCCAGAAGAGGTTATCTGCAGTGCACTTGTGCAAAATTACACTTTAAAAGGGAACTCATAGTTCTCTTGGGACTTGTAAACCAAAAGTTTTGTCAAATCCGTAATACAGAATATATATATATAAATATATATATAAATACAGAATTCTTTGTTTTCATTCTGTGTCAGTGGCAACAGTATGGGCACTACTCTAATTTGTGATTCTGAATTATACAGACAAAAATTATATTATGCAAGACAAGAGAAATGGAAGTCTGCAGTGCAAACTTCCTGTCGTGAAGGGATAGATAGCACAATGGTTCTCAAATGGGTGTTTTTCCTAGAGAATGTTTTGGCTGGTGACCAAAAAATATAGATAAGGGCCCAGAGACTGCAGTGCCCCCACTGCAATGGCACACTTCGTGTCCAGTGAAGGCATGAGTAGCCACAGAGCAGGAGAGAATGCTGGTTGAAAAACTGGCCTGAGGCAGTAAAGATTCCTTTTTATATGGGATGTTAATACGCAGAGGTATATGCCTTTCCTAGAGTGAGTTTCGATTAATTACCATTGTTGGGGGTGTTTTGTTTTTAAAAAGTAACTGAATTGCTTGGACAAGCTGTTTAGGTAATGTCATGAAGGCTGCATTAGAACTTATCATGCCTAGTCACACAATTTAGAGCTTCCTTCCCAGTCTTAAGAAGCCGTAATTAATATTGAGTCAGACATTTCTGGCAATTGCTGAATTTTAAATGTGTATTAATATATATTTAATGAAGAATACACCATCTTATTGCTGACTCTTCGATAAATCTTATAGCAGGAAAATAAAATCTTGGAGTCTTACCAGATTGTCAGACCCTAAGAACATCAAATAACTATTCTCTGCCAATTTCTTTCTAGCAAATTACAGTATTCTGAGGGGATTTTAAATAATGTGTTGTTCCAAGGATCATTTAATTTTAATAATGGTTTTTATTACTGGTATTTATATATGTTGAAAATGTCCTGCAGTTTTTAATGAACTGTCACAACATGTCTGTGAATTGAATAACTTACCATGATTACACTTGCTCACTTGGGTAAGGAGAGGGGCAGTAGTAGAGAAGGTTGGCAGATTAACTCTTTGTAGAATTCAAAATCTTCCATCTCACTGCTCTGGTCATTGATTTCTCCTGCACTCAATGACTATTTGCTTCTAGTTATCCACACAAGTCACAACCTGCCAATTTAAGACTTTTGATGCAAATCCTGCAAAAACTAATTTATTGGTTTCTTTCAATCTTTTATTCTTCTTAGTGTTCACATGAAGTATAAAACCTCATTATTTTCCAGCCATTTGCTCTTCCCCGACACACTCATGTGCTTACCAGTACTGCTCTGCTGTCCCACTGGATTCACTGCAGGTTTGTGCTAGGTGCAGTTAGCTTCCATCCTTGTGTGTCCCACAAAGCACTGTGGGAATGGCTCTGTTCAGCACATGGATCCAACATACATCCAGTGCAACCACCTTGTCTGAGAAGGAAATCTTCAGGTTTGTGGCTTTTCAGACCTCTTTAGTGACAGCAGAAGTCTTTGCAGTCCCTGTAAACTGTCCCACTGAGGCTAACACTAGTTTGGGTCAGTGTTGGCTTGTCCTGTGTGTTTGGCAGAGCTGTAGGTTCATCAGATGGACCTGATGAAAACGAGCAATGTGACTCCTGTGTCTCTAGGAGAACAAATGTTGTGCCCCCTTCTTGCTGCTACACCGTGCTGGAGATTTCAGATGTTCATGGATTTTATGAAATATTGGCACCTCACCACTAGGATTTCTGCACTCTTAATTTTTCTACAATCTTATTTTGAGCGTGTTATTTTGATCCATGTTCAGAAGGAGATTCTTTTGTCTCTGGAGAAAGCTTTGAAATGATAGAAACATGTAAAAAATTAGTTTTGCTTGCTGATAATAATTCAACTTGATCACAAACAATTTATAACGAAAATACTTCTCACTAATCCAATGTTACAATAATTATAAGAGCAGATCAATAGCAGGAAGTATAAAACAAAGTATTACTTCAAATATTAAGCCACAAATTGATCTCCTTCTTGTCAAGCCTAAAGTAAATGCTGTACCAACATGTTTCAAAGATTTGAAGATGTTCTGAAATGTGATGGTGATGGCCCAACAGAGAGAGAACAGTAATTTGTTTTATGTGTGTGTGTTAACTCTTTGCAGCCTGCTGTTACCTCATTTTGCACTCACATATTACATCAGTGTTCTCTGACTACTGCTGCACTTGGCTCTGATAGCATACAAGATTATCTCTGGATAATAACAATCCTCATTTGAATTAGAAAGAGCCACCAGTACTCGCACACAATCCAACACAAGTCTTGTGCAATTGGCAAAGGATTCTAGAATTTATGTGACAAGAATATTCTACTTCAAATCAGTTATTGACCAAAATAGTTCCTTCTTAGGAAAATAATGACAACACCAGAAGGTGTTGTCACAGAACACCTTCATAGAAGATTGTTTAATTTTCTTGGACAACTGATGACTCTTACAAATCTGTTCTGACTAAATCATACTGACCTGTTCTAAAGAAAGTAGAGGATAAAAAGTCTGAGAAATTCCAGAATTCTTTAGAAAAAAAACAGATAATAGATATTTATGTATTGTAACTTTTCTTCTAAAATGCAAGACACAGTGATTTTGAGGTCTCCTAATCAACTGATGTATGAAAGTTGTCCTTACACTACTGTAGGCATACTGAGGTTTTAGAAGCTGCAAATATCACTTCTCAAGTCACTTCATGGTGGTTATTTTATAAGCCAGAAAGAAAGATTGAAAGAGGTTCTGTGACTCTGAAGAATTTGTTCCTGAACATGTTTTTAGACATTGAATATTGCTGTGGCTTAGCTGTAGCACATTTCAGCAGTCAGCTTCTCTTGTAGGAGTGCTTGCCACGTAGGTTCAGTGACCTGGAAAAAATAAGGTTTGCTTTCTCTGGACTTCTTCTGCCCTGATGAGTGTACAGAAGGAACACTTAGGAATAGGAAGGTTTGGCTCCTCCCTTCATAGTGTAGTAGATTCTGCAGGGAGAGGCTTGGTGTATCATCACTTTTTGTTTGAATAAGGGCTGCTGTTTTTTTTCTGACAGTACAGAGTCTTTTGATTTTTTTTTTTTTTTCTTGTGCAAGTGAAGAATTTTGACTGGACTTGAGTAGTCAAAAGAAGTCGTCTGTTTGATCCAAAGCTTGTACCAAGTCAGCCCTGTCGAGTAGAGATGATCAACTGAGCATTCAGAACTCCTATTTGTCCTAACAGAAGTTACTCCTGTGTTTAACTGTTTATTAGTATGAGGAGGAAGGAAAGTCGTAATTCTCAGGTCTTGGCCACCACTGATGCTTTGTCAGCCAGTTATGATTAGCTTGATCATTTAATTACTTTTCCAGCACTAATAATAAATATTGCTTTGCAGCGGAGAACAGAACAAAACGGCAGGTGTCCCTTCAGCAGAGCAAGACAGCTTTTCTCTAGTCTAGTCTTTGGTTGTTACAGCAGCATTTCCAGCTGTGATACTTCCTTGTTGCCAAGTAGTAGTAAATAGCTGTATAAATCACAGTAATGCTTGTACCATTTGGGTACAGCTGGTTGCTTTTTTACTCTAACGGGTGTACATATGCTTACTCTCATATTTCAAAGATAATTGTTAATATTTCTGTGAAAGTGATATCTTTGGGAATTGAAGAATGACCACATGTGAAATGCTTAATCTTCAAACTTTGTATTAATTTTTCACTTGAAGCAAACACAATTTTATTTAAATTGTGTTTTTAATTTATTTTCTCCGAGACTTTCTTTAGAACTAGAAATCAGTAGCCATTGCCTGCCTAACCTAGAGTCAATAACAGTGCTGGGATGTTTGATTTAGGCAGCAAACACAGACAGGTTTTGTCCATGCTACCTGCAGGCAGAGATCAAAATGCTTGAGAGGTTCTGTTGTGCCTTGGTTCTGGCACTTGCAGTCTGGAGTCCAGCAGAGTTTTGCTGGGTGTTGTTCATGTTTCTCAAGAGGAAATGGGTAAGTAGGGAGCCTGTGTGGATGGGAAGCTCACTAACACTGGAGAAGGATGAATGGAGTAGTGAGAAGGCTGGAAAGATGTCCTGAGTTGTTTGTTCTTAGCTTCCTTCTTTGTACAGAGCTGTAGGCATGCCTGGCTTCTTTCATAGCAAAGAATAGTTTGCTATGAAAGCTTACACTCAAAGCTGAATGAGGTGTGGGACTCTTCACTCTTGAGGGTGAAGAAAAGGAAAAACCTGTTACGTAATGCACAGCTTTAGGTTTGTGCTGATTAAAGAAACCTGTATCTCTATAGGCATTTTCTGTCTTGCAATGGGAGTCAAAATAGATTTTGCTGACAGGAAAATAATAAATACGGGTAGAAAAATCAGACTGCTTGTTATCCTTTTGTTCAAAGCATGTTGAAATGGACCTGAAGTGGAATCCTGACAGAGTTTCTCATCCAGGCTCATCTGAAGATCAGGAAACTGATTTGAATTGGCAAGGCAACCGAAATCCCAGTCTGCTGATTAAAGGTGACGGAGAGCTGCTTATGGATGAACATCTTTCCCCCAGGAAACTGGTGAGTAGACATCCAACTTTTTAATGAAGTGGAAGAGGCAAACTGGCACATACAGAGCTGTATTAACCTTCCAGCTGCTGTTGTAGTGATTGTGGATTGTTGCCTCTCTGACATTTAGATTTCTGCGTAAAGTAGATTCTGTCTTATGAAAGTATATCAAATGTTTGTCCTCCTTTCACCTCGTTTCATATCAAAAGTATTCCCAGCATGATTGTAGATGTGTTTATTGCCAGGGTTCTTGAAGCAGCGTGAAGAAAAGTACAGGTAGAATAATTATAGTCTACACAGATCTCATTAATGCCATCTGGAGTACCTTGAATCTTAGCATTAGAAAAGGAATTTACATTAATCTTGTTCTAGAGATTAGGAGTGTGACTTTAAAACACAAGTTTTTTTCCTCCAAGTTAGTGAAATCCTCTGTCCTGCTAAGAAGCCAATTAAAATATTCTGCAAATGATAGAAGTACTTTCTATACATGTCAAAGTGGGAGGAATTTCAAAGCATATTTGAAAGCCATGTTCCCTTTTAGGCTGGGGGAAATGATTTTGCTATGTAGCCTGTTGAAAGAGAGTCACATGCTGAAATCTTCATGAAGGAATTCGCTTTGTGAAAGAATACTTGGTTGCACACTGAATTGTACTTGCTCAGGACTAATTAAGGGTGAAATCTTGTGGGGTGTGTAGGATCTGACCAAACAACATCACTTTTCCATGCTAAAGTAAGGGAGAATTGAGAGCAGAGCTTGAGGAGAGAGGCTTTCTGTATTGCAGACCTATAGAAGAATCTCTCTTCTGCTGGGGAGCATTTGTGAAAGACAGATGGGGCTACCAAGGCTGTGGTTCAGGTGCTCCCAACAGCTAGGGTGGTGATTGCAAGCATCCACAATCCCCTGTGTATCCACTGCACCAGTGGAGAGACAAGAGCTTCCAGAGGAGCATATTCCAGCTGTGGGTTTACACCACTCCCCAGCCACATACCAGCCACCATTCTGACCACGTGCTGTAGATTAGGCAGAACTATTGTTCCCTAATTAGCCAAGTCTTTTAGTGTTTATAAAATGGTTGAAGGTGAAAAAACTCCTTTCTGCAGAGTGGATATTTTAAGCATTCTGGAGAAGAATTGCTGCATGGTTGTATGATCTGTGCCATTCACTTTCCTTGGGCTTGTGAGAACCTCTGACTACTTCTTGGTCTTTTTTTAAAACCTGGCATAGAATTGGACCAGTCTAATATGTTTGTGGCCTACAACAGCCTGTATAAATCTGATGGGAACCTCTTAGATTAGTCTGTATTGTTAGGGCACGAACCAAAGCCCATTAGAGTAACCAAAACAACTGTCCTCTGATTCAATCAATTCTGAATGAAACCCTCTGGAAGTTCTTTCATTGTCATGAAGTTCTCTTTCTGAACCTCTGCTGCTTTTAATTTACAGCAAACTGTATGCAGAAAAGTGTATGTAAGGCAATGTTACCTACATGCCATGAAGGTGCTGTTTATTGCTCTGTAACTTTTAAAAATGTAGATAAGAAGTTAAATAATTGAGTTTTGCATTTTTTGAGATTGTGGGTTTTAACATTTGTAAGGTATCTCATTTTAAAGATTCTTTTAAATGAAGTACACCGTCCTGCTAATTTTTCTGAACACAGTTATTTCCTGTCCTGGAACTCAACATTTGTGTTGGCCTAGCTAGGATACTTCCTGCTCAGAGGAAAAACTACATGACATTGTCAAGGAAACATTCACAGTGTTTATAGCTTGTTTTAATAACATACCTCATCTATCTATTCTCTGACCCTTATGTTGATCAAATGGAAACCACTGCTGCCATAAATTTACTTTCTCTGGATTTGCAAATGTTCAGAATGTTCAAACATTTAATACAAAACTAGTTTTCACATGCATAATTCTTTAAGGACCCACATGCCATTGACAGTCAAATGGTTTGAAAGGTTGTCTTGCTTAAATCAATACAATTGCAGTATCTTTTTGATTGTTTTATTTATGTGAATATTTTAGGAGTTATTGATTGTATCCACTGAAGTGCTTTGAGAAGGAAATGAATAGACTTTTAAAATACAGGCTCATTAAAGTAAAATTGTTTTACATTCAAATAAAGGCATGGGCCACACTTCTGTAGTGTTGTGTAGGCAAATTTTTGAACACATTATGGATGTTCCTGAGGAAGGTTTTTTCCCTGAGACACATACTCAGCTTTACTTCTTGTCCTCACAATGGTCTGTTGTGCATCAGTTTGGTTTGAGTTTCGGGAAGCTGCAAAGTCTAAATGTGCAGATTCTGTGTAGATTTGGCACCTTGAACTGCAGCCTGCAACCTGATTTCCGCCAGCACATTTGAGTCATTATGCCCTTTTTCCAGAGGGATGGCTGTCTATTTTGTAGTGAAACCATTAGCAGTCTGCATTATTAAGAACTCTCTAAAACTTGTGACACTTGTGTTCCTTCACTTTTTATCCACTTGCTACATTGTTTTCCTCCAAAGCCAGGAAAGTTTGGCTTAGACTGCTTTTTTTTTTTTTTCCCCCTTTCCTTTTTTTGCCTTCTTGGACCATGTAGAACAAAAGACAACTTCTACAAAACCACTGGACTGTTGCCCATTTTCTTCATCTCCATTGTTGATTCTATCACTTAGAGTTTATGCTTATTTACCACAGTTTCTGTACAGTCTTCTGTAGCCTTGTTTCAGCATAATGTTCACGTCAAAACCTGTATGATTCCATATTTCCATTATGTTAACCACATCTTCTAGTTTCTTCTTGCTGCCAGCTCTCTTGCTGCACTGTTGTGTAACATCTTTTTATATTTGAATGTCCTTCATCCAAGATACAGGTCAAAAGCTTTTGATGCAAGGGTTGGTATCATTAGATGTCATTTTTATTAGATGTAATTTTTATTCTTTCTGCTAGTATCAATATCAATTTTCTGGTGTACTCTTTAATCTTCCTCTATATTAATAGGCATTCTTGCTTTTACATTTGTACTTGTCCTATTAATATTTTCAGCTCTATATTTTCCTAGTTATTTTCTTATTAATATTTCCCTGCTCTGTCCATCCTTATGCATGGTTGTCAGATATTGTAGAATACCAGGGTGAACAAATTCTCACTTTGTTCTGAAAACTGGCTAACAATGGGCAATTAATTTTTAATTCTATTAGGGCTGTGACACAGATTTTTCATTAAATGTGGAGAAACTGAAATTAAGGGCGCCACCTGTCTTTAATCATATTTTTATTTTGTTCTCTCCCTGCTGTTTGCAAAGGATCTTTTCCTGACTTCCACTAAAAGCATTCCACTTCTCAGAAGATACTCATTTTACAAGGTCAAATGATCTTCCAGACATTGTCACATTATAAAACCCAATCACATTTGTGTGTGATCTTTAGAGAAGAAAGGAAGTATTCTCTAATTTTGCTTTTTATTGATCCTGTTCCAACTAATCGTGTTTTCCAAACTTAGGAACACGTGTTCGGATGTGGTGTTTAGTTTTGTTGCTCAGGAGGTTAGGGTGTATTTCATATGGTATGCACTCATCCTCATGGGAAAAAGAAAATGCTGGAGGGTCCTGGAACAACAGATTGGATTCTTGCTGAAGTGGCTCAATTGTTTCCTTTTTTCTTTTGCAGAAAGTTTTCCTCACAGTTGTAAGATAATTGGATTTGAGGAAAAAACTGGACATCAGGAAAGTGCAGAATCTTGATAAATTAGGAAGAGTAAGGGAATGGAAGTAACTGAATTTGACTGAATTTGGATCTGCTGCATCCTTCATTAGAAACGTATAATAATTTTTTGGGGGGTCCTCTGGAGGTCTGCAAGTTTGATCTTCTGCTCCAAGCATAGCTAGTTTCAAAGTTAGATCAGATTCCTCAAGGCAGCAGATAGTAGAGGTAATACTGTGAACTGGGAAAAAAATATTACAAAGCCTCCTTCAGTTTCAGAGCTTTCCTTTCATAAGTTCCTCTCCTAACACTAATACCTTTACAGTACTGAAGGCTTGTAGTTGTTATATTAGTGTTCAGCCTTCTACTTGGGCATCTCATGTTTTACATTCAAATTTTCACTTCAGGAATCTTTATATTTATATGCATGCACACACATATGCATGCTTTTATATGAAAAAACTCAGATAGTCATTTACTTATAGCCACCAGTGCCTAACATAAAATGACATTACAGTCTTGACTTTTCCATGTTCAGTAACACAATGTTGAACAATGATTGTAGCTGCTGTCTGTGTACCTAATTCCTAGATAGGAAAAATAATTAATGTTTCAGTATGACTTTTTTTATATCTCTGTGAAGGAAAGTAAATCCTTACAACAAATCTAAGCAAAAACTGTGGTAAGAATGTCTATCGACTTGCCTGTTAATTCAGCACATAGTTGAAACAGTTTTTATCCTCTTACAGAAGTCACACAGGCTTTTTCTGGGAGATCAGCAAACCTCCCATCTTGTGGTGCCCTTCATGCCTGCTGAAGTTTGCAATAGTTAGATTTCCCAGCAACTTGCCACATCAGATCTTTAGTACTGGTTAAAAAAAGGTGTCAGAACTGTGACTCCCCAGCATGAGTCAGTGAGGAGCTGAGCTGTAGATAGCAAGACAAGGCAAGGGCCTATCCATGTGGGTCTGCTGGCATGACTTGGGTCTTCAGCACAAGAATAAAGACCTCTTTACTAATGCATCCACCACTACTTAAATTTCGCATTTACTGCCCTCTTGTACACTTCCCATATAAGCCAAGAAAATCTTTTTGTAGCACCTAGCTAATCTCTTCATCTGAGCTGAGAGAAGAATGTATTTATGTGTATATGCAGGAAGTAGTGAAATACAGCTAAATATTTTAGTTTTGGGCATCTGCAGCATTTATCCCTTTTGAAAGGAAGTTTGCATGTGGGGCCACAGAGAAGTTCTGTTCCCTTGCATTGCATCACTTAAGGCCTTCTTAGAAGAAATATTTTGTCATACTTTTAGCACCTTTTTTTTTTTTTTTTTTTTTTTGGGAAGGAGAGATTATACTTGAGTTGGGAATTTGAAAAAAAAAGGCAATAAACACATGAATGGACATGAATTTAGTATTTGCATACAGGTGTAGTATTCAAAGAGAACAAGCTCACCACTCTGGAATTCCTGTCTTAGCCAAATTAACCAGGATCAGCAAAATACATGCACAGCTGGAAATATTTCTCTGACAGCTGCATGCAACTTGTTCTTCAGCAACATGCCTACTTTTCTTAGAGTATGTGAAAAATCTAGGGAAGAGAGAAGACATCAGTTGTGTATGTCAGTTTTGACTGAACAGATATTATTTGTCATTAAGGAATTTACAGATAGCTGCAAGTGGGATTTGAACTGGATTTCCCACCATCCCCAGGTGACTGCTCCACCAATTGGGAAGATCTGCAAGCACAGAAGTATTTCTCACTTGCAATTTTTTGCAGAATACTTACTGGCTTTTCTTGTCAGTCAGAAAAGAAGCTTTCCAAACCAGTGTGTAGTCTCCAGTTAGCTAGACATTTTGTTTGGTGGGAATGGTTTGTGAAACATCGTGGACCTGCTTCTTAAAATAATGGCTAAATTATTTACTAATAGATTCTTCATGAAAAATAGTTTTAATCCTATTTTAAAGAAGGCGGAAAAATGTAAAGTGAGCTTTATTCATCTTTGTTTTACTTACCCTGTATTCAAAGCATATTCAAAGACTTGTGCGGTGCTTTACCATGGAAATGTGTCCTTTTAAATAAACAAATTTACAGTGGAGTGTCAAACTGCTGCTCAGGATCAACCTTTCAGGCCACCTTCTTGAACATGACGTGCCAGAAAGATTTTGATGTTTGATTATTTTTTTTTTCAGAAAACATCTCTGTCTAACTGATACCTACCCTGCAGGGCTGCAGATGGGTGGCAAGCAGAGTCCTCTCTGAACACCAACACTCAGCTTAGGATTATATTGGTTTTTTCAAAGTATCTTTTTGATCCAAAATAGCTGTGAATATATCCCACTCTTTGCCTAGAACAGATCCTTGGTCCCTTTCTGTTTGCTCTACCTGGAGGCTAAGCAGCTGGAAACAGCCAAAGAAACACCTAGATGGCACATCACCTTCATGTCTGTAAGCATTCCTGGGGCACAGGCAGAGACATTCTGTCCCTGGCTGTCAGAACATCCCATTAAGCTAGGGGCAGGCAGTCAGTACCTGAAACCTCAGTGGGACACCTCTGAATTAGGGCAGGAGCCTCTCCTAGACCTAGGATGGCCCTAGGAATGAAGAGAGACAGAGCACTGAGCATCACTTCTATCCACATGATGTCAGACATCTCTCTGTCCAAGCTGATGACCCCTTCAGTATGTTGGGTCATGATTTTTTTTTTTTCTCTTGCAGCAAAATTCATCCAAAATATCCCTCCTCTCAAGTTTTGATGGAGGTTCCCATGCTTTGACATTAAACAACAGCACAAATAGAAGATCCTGCTAAATAGGTTTCATCTTTGCTTAAATGTTTCCCCATCCTTCCCTAAATGGCCCCCATTCCTGGTGTCAGAATTTTAGCTGTGACATGAGAAGTATCACACTTGCAGGTACACCAGCATGCCAAGAATGGTGTCTGGAGAATAGCAATGTCCTAACAATCTTCTACAGGAGCCATTCCCCATGTATCCTCCTCTTGAACTGCCACCCTGGACTTAGCTTGCTGACTCGCTTACAATCAACATCTGGGGTCTCAATGCTTTAGTGCCTTTAAATGAGCTCATGTCCTCCACCCAAGAGCATTTCCCATTTCCTTCATGTACTACACTAACTTGTGCATCCCACAGCAAACTGGTTTCAAGCTGTCCCAGCATCTCCTCACCATCAGCAGATGGAAGGGCAAAGATTGTCATAGAGACTCTTGGAAATGCAGAACAGGGAGGTGGGCACTGAGAATATATGGAGTTTGTCTCATCTGATTAGCACATGTTTCAAGGCAGCTATCTATAGTTCAAAGAGCTGGTGATGACAGCCAATAATCCTTTCCAGCACTGGAGTCAAAGTTCTGCCTATTGGAGTATAAAATACTGGTGCACTAAGCAGCTCATTTCTCAGGCAGTGGAAAAGGTACAAATAATGCATCAGGAAGAGGAAAAGGAGGGCAGGGAATGACACTGGTAATCCCTGGTATGAGAAAAAGGAATAGGGAACCCTAGACAAGGAGAGAATATAACTTCATGCAAATTTTATACTTGGATTTTGAAAAAAAAAAAGATCAGGGAGCAGAACTGTGAAGGGAGGCGGTCTGGAATACAGCAGGTGAAGGACAGCATGCGGGGAACTTGCAGACAGCAAAGGAGAAAAGAACAAAAAAAAGAGCAAAGACTCCTTGGGGTATCAGGCCCTTTTGCTACTTAACTGACAAAGTGTGTGACCCTAAGCTTATTACTTATTCTGAGACTTCTTCCTGTTCTGATGTAGGCTCTTAAAACTATTTTGATGGCGGGCAGGGAGGTATTTTTCAGAAGCTTCTTCCTTTAATGACAGTGAGCTTGTATCCAATTCCAGCTGTCTGAGTGCATGGTTTTATGCCAGGATATCAGCTAGCTCTCATTTCACACATAATCTCGTGCTACGTGACAGATAGTGTCATCTGCTGAAAAGGGTTACTGCAAAATGTGTCTTGCCATGAGAGATCTTGTGTTCACTTGGAGGGAGAAAGCTGTCTGTAGCTGTTAAGTTTGCTGCCTTTGCAAGAGCAAAACAAATTTTGTGGTGGCTGCATGTGGGGATAGTGTCTTAGAAGTTTTCTTATGTTCAGGCTCTTTAAAATCACAGTTTTAAAAAAAAAGATTAAAAATAAGATTAAAAAACAATTTTAAACATAATGCTTTAAAAATAGTTCAAAAGCAGTTGAAGATATTGGATAATTCTGTTTCTTAGGAGTGCAAGTCAAGACCTTATAAAGGGGGACAGCTTTTCAAGAAGGAATGCTCAGCTTTTTCTGGAAACCATGTGCTTTTGGATTGCCATCTCAGTTACATTCAGACTGGTTTAAGTCCTTTGCAAGAGGATGTGGAACATCAGCAGAAGTCGCAGTCACTTGTGCACAATAAAAATGTTACCTAATGAGCAGGAATGTTGTAACCACCATTTTTTCCTTGCAAAATTAACTGGATATTCTTGTGGGTTTTTTTCTTCCCAAAATTCATAAGCAGAGGTCGTCCTACACATTCCCTTCTAATGAATAAGTTCTCCCTTATTAAAAAAACCTAAAGAATGTTGTAGCTTTTTAATAATGAGAAAATTTGTCTCCTCTCTGTGGTGGTTACTGAATGGCTTTCTGCCTTCACCTTAAGTAAAGGCCCAAAAGGTTGGTGACAATATTTTCAACCCCTGCTCTTAGTTGCATCATTGAGGAGGAAACTGAATGCTAGGGTCAGACATTTCTTTGAACTGGACATGTTCAGCCCCACACCCTAGCTCCTTTGACATAGAAAGGTGAAAATTTAGAAGTTTCATCACTACGTATAGCATCAGCAATTTCAGGTAGTTAGCGTGACAAATAAACCTTGCTTCTCATTTCTCAAGGATTGTTTCAGACTCCTCCATGAACCATTAACCCATGAAGAACAAAGGATATGGTTCTTCTGGTCTGCTTTGTTGAATTCATGCAGCTAGGCTGATGCAAAGGAGGTGGTGGGATATGCACTGTGAATGAGGAAAAATGGGGAGAGTGAAGCTGGATCTTAGCAGGAAGAAAGAGGGGATGAGAGCAATGGTAATGCGAGATTGCTTCAGCTCCTTGTGGAGTTGCAGCTTGGCATCTTAGGATTTCACAGCCTTGCTGTGTGTTTCACTGGTAGTCTTAGCTTCCCTCTCTCCTCTGTCTATAGCTTCTGCTTGTTTTGTTCCTCCTGCTTACCTCTGCCATGACAAAATGTACATGTATGTATCAACACAGACTTTAAGCTGTTAGGGAAGATTAGGAAAGAGTCTGCATTCACATACACATCCTTGCATATATAAGTTTTGGAAGACTAGAATATTTTGGGGCTACGAGGAAGAAAGGGCTTTGAATACTACATTCATTTCAATGTGATTGCACATCTAGCCATGTTGACCTGAAATATATGTTGACAAAACACTGAAAAATCTTTCTACACCTTTTTGCTGCTGTGACATCTGGTTTATTGCATGAGAGTACACATATATTTCTGCTTATCTTTACAGAAAATTTTGGCAGGGGTAGATGATCTGCAGCAAGTGAAGGCCCTAGAGATGCAAGTGGACACCAGAGAGATCAGCTTGGGGAACTTTGGTAAGAAAACACTTTTTTTTCTGCTCATCATATTGAATTTTCCTTCATGGTGTCTTGACTGGGGATTCACTAACTAACAGCCAGTGAAAAGTATTGCCCTTCTCACGAGTTCTTGAAACAGGATCTCCTTGTACCTCACACTCTTTGATCTCTGTCTTCTTGTGTGAGGCTCTGAATAGGACTGGAAACTCTGGCAATGGAATGAGTGACATGACTTCTGTCTAAAGCAAATTAGTTTGGACAATTTTTTCTTGTATGATATGCTGGGCCCTAAATGAGCATTTACTCTTGTCTTTAGTGAAACAGGAGCCAAAGGTGAGCTTCTCTCCACTGTGAGATTTCCCTGTGACTGGGGAATTGCTAGTGGTATCAGGTGGCTTATGCTTCCAGCAGCTTGTCTTGGCACCCGGTCTCACTGAGCTGTGCTGGAAAATGAGCTGGAGGCAGGTCCTGTAGAGACATCATTTTGATAAAACCAAGCAGCCCTAACACTTGTCATTCTTTTTATGTCATCATCACTGAACCAGGGAAGTGAGAAGTACCAAAGGAATTCCCTCTGTAGCAGAGTTAACACTGAGAATGTAAAGCCTTAGTTTTTTTTTCCAGTACTAGCAGTCATTTTCTGTCATGCGGATTCCTACCACACCCAAGTCTGTCTTCTGCTACATTGAAACTGAGTAACTACTGCAGGGTAATATTTTCTGTGCTGAAAAGGAGTCATATCCCCAAAACTGTGTACTGGTGCTTTCAGACAAGCAGTTAATTTTTCATATGCAAATGACTACTGTAACAGCCGACTAGCTTTAATGGGTCGTTTGATGTCTGTTTGTCAAGAATGGTTGAGCAAGAATAGTGAAAGGGGCTTTTGTTTTTGTATATGTAGCCCCTTTGTATTGGTTATTCTGTTTATTTCATAAATAAGTCTCTTTCTCATAGGCACTTGATAATTTAAGGTAAGTTACATCCATTTCTTTCAGAGATCATAATCTATTCAATCATGTTTCAACTAATCCAGTTGATAAGGAAATCTCATTATGCCATTTCTATAATGCTCAAAAGTGGTGCTCCCATTCCTATGCCATTTTACATTAGCTGTGATAGGCTAGTAAAATGTTTCACCTTCATTACTCTCTACTTCCCTTTCCTTTCCATTACTGGAATAAATCCTTACTCCTACCCATGGTTAGGCTTTTGCAGCCTTTACAGAATACAGAACATTATGTCCATGATGCAAATAATTTCCATCTTGTTTATCTCCCACTGTTCACACCAAGAGTTGGCCCTTGAGGGCCGTAAAAACCAGCACCTGCAAGTCCCCACTGCTTTTGAGAATAACAGAACATTAAGACCATTCTGAATTTCCTTCTGTTCTTTAAGGTGCATGTCTGAGTTTTCTTCCTGTGAAAATCTCTTTGCAAATGTCAGCAGGTGGCTAGGGCAGAAAGTTTACTTTAGTTTCTTTCCATTTTTTTTCACATGGCAGATGATTTTTAGGCACATGGACTAAGGCCTAAATGTTTAGAAGTTTTGCAGAGCAGTTTGCACCTCCACTGTAAATGCTGCAAGCAAGACTGCTGTTGAACCTGTTGGGCTCATTGCTTGCTCCCTGCTGGCTGTCTGCCCCTGGAACTGTGCTGCTGACCTGGTCTGTGGTCACAGGGGTCTGGAGAAATAGCCTGAGGAAAACAGTAGGGTAAGAAGCAGACCAGCTGGAATGACAAATATTCTAGTGTGACAGGATGTAAAGTTTTCCCCCATTAGGATAGTTAAGCAATAGAGTATCCAGAGAGGTTTGGAGACTTCATCCTGGTATGTTTTCAAGTGGGTGAAGACCTGAGCACCCTGATCTCACAGACAACCTGGCTCTGAGCAGGATGCTGGGCTTGAGACCTCCAACTGATCCCACCAGCCTGGACTACTCTGTAATTTGGTGTTGCTTTTGCATTTCAAACCTGTCTAATAAGCTTTCTTTATACGCATATTAAACCACTTCACCTTGCTCTCACTGTATTCCTTAGTTGTGAAAGGTGGGTAAGAGCATCTTTATCATCAGTAAACTGTTTGAATGATCAGTCCACACTCAGTAAACAATGTTTTTTCGACTGGTTTTATGTGTAAAGATAAAATAGGCCAGGCAAGGTCTTAAGTGCCCAGGTGAAAATGTTAAAAGCTACGAGACTGCACATAACTCTGAGTCACCTGGAACTTGCAGCACTCAAATCCCAAATTTACACCACAGTTTTCACTTGAGAAACATTTCAAGGTTTACAGCCTGTGTAACAGACTGTAACACAAACACTCAGGGCCTAAAGATTTCCAGAGTGATTTAAAACTTGTTGCTTTATGTTTTTCTCGAGACCATTCCACTTTGGGATGTGCTGAACTTTAAAGCACCATCCTGTTAACCTTGGCCAGTTTGTCAGGTCTGCCTCTACAAAATGGCATGACATGGTGGGGAGGAAGAGTTACTTTTCTTAGGGACAAGGTGTGGACTAAAACATGAAAAGACTGATACTGAAATATTTTCATGTGATCAGTTTTAAAATTAAGGAAAGGCTTCATGCCAGAGCTTAAATCTGAATATTTGCAGGGCTTGGGGTAATTGCTGAATTCTCTAGCTGTTTTCAGTGCACCTTGCTGAGTGACAGATGAAACACTGAATGCCTTGGCAAGTCTTGTATCCAGCTTTGCATATCTTGGAGTTGATTTTTGTGCTCCTCAGCTGCATGTAAACCTCAATTTATGTTCAGAGGGACCATTTCCTTTTCATTAGCTTATCCCTTCAGTTTTGATTGCTGACAGGTATGGAATTGCATTTATGACGATCTCATAGAAATTCCTGTTGAAAATAATGGTGGGATAGAGTCATTTAAGACACTACATAGTCCTCTTATTTCTAAGTAATTTTAATAGCTCCAAATCAAGTTACCCACAGTGCTGTTCACTGGTCCTTATTGAATTGTTGCCTGCTGGTGGCCAGACTAAGTTGATTACATGTCTGGAGATTGCCACTTCCCTTGCAGGCATTTTATCAAGGCAAAGCTCTGCCAAGGGTTCAGAAGTAGCCATGTGCTATTTCTCACACAGGTTCATCATCTCTCTTTCCTCTTGCCCTGCTTGTTGGTACTCTGGCTGCAGAGCTGGGACACCTTTGCTGGCAGCCAGCATGGCAGCAGCAGGTGCTTGCATGGCCAGGGAGCAGCACAGAGGCTGGAGGAGCAAGTCTGGCGCAGGTGTTGCTGCCCAGGACACTCTTGGCTTAGCTGGTGCTGACAAACTCGCTGAGCAAGGCTTGGACAAGCCCCACAGCAGGGCTTGGACAGAGTCTCCAGGAGTCGCAAGTCAGTACTGGGACAGCGTGCTTATGTGAAGCCCTGCACTGATGTGTTTCCTGTGAGATCCCCATGTCAGGTAGCTTGACTGCAGCTGCCTTGGGTTTGCCTGAAAGGGCTGTGGTCTCACCTCCAGTTGTACTGCCCAGTTCATCCCAGAAATGTGCAAAATAATGCATGTGTAGAAACAGGATCAAAGTGATGTATCCTACTTGATCAAACACAGCTCAAATGAACTAAATAGACTCTTTAATTTGCATATCAGGTTGCTCTTGCTGGAAGAGTACAGCCTGTTTTCATATGCCTGTTTTGTGTTGTAGGATCAACAAAGCACAATGGTTGCCTGATGCCAATGCAAGCATTTGTCAGTAATTTCTTTTGTTTGTTTTTTCACTAGTCCATATTCCGAAACACACAAGTCAAACCATGATGACTTTTTGTTAATAATAGAAAAACAGAGATATATTATGCTACTTAAAGAATACTTCATACTGTAAACAGCAAGTGTTAGAAGTGTTGTAACTTGTAGAATATCATAAAACTGGCATTTGGGCTGCTTCCTCTTTGCTCCTACTCAGTTTTCTGAATGTCACCAGCTGTATCAAGGCACCTTGGAAAGACATCTACACTGCTACCCTGCCTGTGAAGCGCAGTACTTCAGGCAGTGTTGTTGAGTGTATGTGTCTATCACTTGTATTCACGCAATTTGCACTTTGATTTCTTTCTGCCCTTTCATTTAGTTTTGTTCCACTGCTAGAGTAGAATAGTTTAACACTAGTACATTGTTGGTGGTTAGTAATTTCAGAGCCATGTAATAAAACCGGTCTTTAGTGAAAGGGAATCGTAGACAGATGAGATAACACTGCTCGTCATTCTGAATTCTCAGCCTTGTCCTGCAATCATTAGCATTTCTGTAGACCATTCTTGTTTTTAAAAATCAAAATTACACAAAGGAAGGCAGTTTCAGGATAAGGAATCTACCACTTGTACTTCTAAAATTAATATTAGAAATTAATAGTGTTGTACTTCAGAGTATTTTTATATGTTAGTATCATGTGCCTTTGTTCTGAGGAAATATGCCATGAGGGTTAGAATTAAGAAAATTAGAAATACACTGTTACATTTGGATAAGTATCTTGTCCACCTTCATTTTATAATTTTCTCTTCCTAATTTAAACTTCTGGCCTCTAATCTATTTATAAGGATAAATAAAAACCAGCACAATCAATGGAACAATGAATTCTTAGCACCAAAGAACAATTACATATTGATATAAAACTTACAGGAGGGAAGAACCTGCAGACTTGCAGGAATACATTGCAGAATCTTGCACCACCTCACATTGTATACTTCTATTTCAAGCCAGTAAACCACACATTAAAGTGCAACACTGTACAACTTCCCAGGGATAGATTGCGCCAAAGTGCAAAAAAAATCTGAGATGGAGGATCAAGTTACAATAATGAATTAACCAGATGTGAAAATTGTATTATCAGCCTGTCACTTGGCCTCTTCAGATCGTTTAATAGTTGCTTCTTTCCTGAGCCAACCCTAAATGCATTCAGTGAAAAGCTTTTTCTTGAGCAAGTATCTCCATTTCTCTTGACTCCGCATTCAAATCTTGTGTTTAACACTAGTCCTTAAAACTCCTTTGCTTTGCAATGCTTTGCAATACCTTTTGCTTGGTAACCCTTTTACATCTCTGACTGAATCCCTGGCACTATCACTCCATTTTGAGCTGGGACTGGGGAGGCTACTGAATCCCTTTCATTTTTTCCTTTAACACTTCAGGGCATGACATTTAATCTCTCTATCCCTGTCAGAAAGAGGACAGAAATTTTTTAGAGTCTAGATTTTTTTTTGGGTGGGGGGGAGGAATTTCTTAGGCCATGATTTATATATTTATATCTGAGGGAGTCTTTGCTCAGTAGCTAGTGTGACTGCTGTGAGTAATTAACAGAGATCCTAATATTTCCTCTGTCAGGACTCCAAATTATTTTGTTGCCATATATACATATAAACATATAAAACTTTTTTGACATGAGAAAACATATCCTGCAGGACAAGGATTGCGTGTTCTAATTTGTTCTTAATTTTTGTGGATTGTGGAAAGTGCTTGAAAAAGAAGGTTAAAAAAATTCACAATGTGTTTTGAATTTTTTGTATATTCAAAAGTGCTTTGAAGAGACATGAACTTAAATACTTGCAGTACATAATGAAGATCAATATGTGCATTATGATCACTCCAAAATAACATGAGATGTAGATAATGCTTCTGTTAAAACATGATTTATTAAAATGTTTTTGATATAAATGCTCTTGTTCTCTTTGGGGAATGAGCAATATTACCTCCTTTCTTTGCTTTTGAACTCCCACTCCCCTTTCTATTTTTTTTATCATTTGCAAAGGACTCGACTGGTATCCTTCTGGACATTGGTAAATCACCCTTGCCAGACAGTGATTACTCAGAGAACTCATAAAAATATTTGCTGAGAACACATTTTAATGTTTCAGCAATCATGCAAATTGTCTAAAATTGATATTACTTCTACATGATTGCATGTTATACTGGAGGATGCTCACCAGTCTTGAATAAACTCAGCTAGTGGGAATAGGTAAACATTTGCTACTGTCCATAAGAAATGGTTACTGAGACTTGAGCTTGTGTCTAAATTATTCTGCAGCTCGGAGGGACTTGGTGTATGATTTTGGTTCAGAGATACCTTTAGAGTGAATCAAAAAGGCAAATGTCTCTCAGGGACACAAAAAAAAAAAGCATTAATTAAAGTAACAACAACAGAATACTGAGAGTTTTATAGGTATGAAACTCGTACAATTCAATGGTAAACAATTGTATCCAGAAAATTAAAAGAAGAAAGCAATGCTTTGCAAAATGTAGCATATGGGGGACCTGTGAAACATAAAAGAGGTTGTTGTGACAATGGATCATTATGTGTTTGCTGTTTGATTCAAAGTTATATTTTGAAGCAGTGTTTCTTGGCTATGTATCCAGTAAGTCCATCAGTACTTGCCATTAAACAGGTCATGGAATGCTATACTCTAAAGTATCCCTTAGCTCTGCAGAGTATCATTCAGTTAAAAGTCCATCAGGATGGAAATCAGACCAAAGAAAACAGTCACACATCAAGCCAGTTTATTTTGCTGTCTGTCTGGCAAGGTGCCATATCAGAATTTCTAGTGAGGGGTTCAAAAATTGTAATTGGGTAGTCATGCAGACAATACATATATGCTTCAAAAATGCAAAGGATGAAATAGTTTTTGAGTGAAATAATCTCATTGATTTTCTTAGAAGTCCAGCACAGGCCTGCTAGAAACAGCTAAGGAATACTTGTAAAACTAGATGCTTCAACTTGTAATTGTCAGAATTTTTCTTTACTCTAATCCCAGGTCCGCAAAGTGATTCTTTATTCTGTTCCCACAGGTGTGCATCTGCCTAATCTGAGAGAACTGAAGTTGAACAATAGCTCGCTTGTATCTGTGAGGTAAGAAATGAATGATTCTATGAAATAAATATCAAGAATAACAGCCCTCAATTTTAAGTGATAAAATCTTCATTTGTGCTGCTTTCATTCCTTCCATTTCTCTATGCTGTGATAATGGATTAGGTCATTAATATATGCTCCACTACCACAGAAGTTTAAGGATGGGACCTGATCTGGAATAAATCAATGTAGCTGAAATGGTGCCAATGAATTAGCCCTAGTTTGCCACCAGGGAAGTTCCTGCTGTGCTGAAGTCCACGGAAATTTGTTGCATATTTGAAAGGAGCTAAAAGTTCCCCTCTTATCTATGTCTAGGTGCTTGGATTTCAGTGTTTCAGCCTTTGGGCTTTTACTGTGCACAGTAGCCCGTTCTGTACAGGTCAGACCAGTTCCTCAGCTGATGAAAATCACTTTGGCTTTACTGAAGTCAATGCAATCAGGTTTATGAGAGCTGCTGTGAAGCCTGCATGTCCCTGGCTTGCTGAGCTCCATGAAAACATCATGTTTTCTCCCAGATAACTGGGGATAGTTGGTTGGTTGGAAAGGCAGAAGTGAAACCATCACATTGAGGAGGCAGAGCTGTCTTCTCTCTCCTGTGCTGATATCTGTATGACCCTTGCTAATTAATGCAAAGTAGAAAAATAGAGTTCATATCAGAAAAGGGCTGTGTAAAAGTCCCTGTTTTAAATAGGACTGCTCTCTGGCTTTGTATGGGTATCTCCTAAACTCATGGGGCAAAAAGTAGTGGGTTTGCCAGTTCTTTTTAAGAGAACATGTTCCATCTTAAGAAATGGCAATAAATTCTTCTTAGTCTCTCTAAAGTGTCTAATGAACACTTTCACTTTGATTTTATTTACCCTTGTTCTGGTGATGAGATGAAGTATCTGCAGTCTAAATTTTATTTTTCTTGCCTTCTAATCCTTAACATGTAAAACTGGTGACTCTACATTGCTGCAATTATTTTAATAGCAACCGACAGTTGTCATAAGCATTAAATTGCTCAATTATTGCAATGGAGGAGTAACTAGTGGGTGAAAAAAATTTAGATTTTGACAACATTAAGAGACATTAGATTAAAAAGAAAAAATATAAAAAGTGGTTTTGGGCTTGATCAAAACTCCATATTCTCTTAAAATGTGTCAGCAGAAAACCTTTTGATCAGCTCTATTGGTGCTGAATATGAGAATGCTGTTCAGGAAAACTAAACTGCTTGACTCATGGTTGTAGCAGTATTTTGCACCTCTGTATTCTGAGACTCTAATTTCTGTCATGAAAACCATTTTCTTTGACCTGACACCCTGGTGGACCTTGACGCAGGTAATGCTTGGTCTCAAGTTGAGTTTTGATTTGATCTACTCTAATGTAAATATGTTTGGGCTTGGATATCAAGTCTAATATTGTGATGATTCCCAGGCACTCCAGCCCTAGGAGAAGCTACCTGCTGCTCCTTCTGTGTGGCAGTTAAATGCAATTGTCAGGGAATAGGTAAAGGAGGAAGAAGATTTTTATTGGCTCTTCCAATTCAGTCTGTATAGTTACAGCAGTAGCTTTGCTTTATTAATTCCCATCTTTGACAATCTGTCATTCATAAACACAGATCATTTAAGGGCACATCCCATGCAAGCACAACCTTGAACTTGAACTTTATTTTTGGATGTCTGCATCATGTCAATTTAATGCCCATTAGAGCAGCATTGCTGCCACAGCAGCAGTGATGCCTGCTATACCTATTGTAACACAGCTGCTCCCATTCCAGAGGCTGCTGCCATTTACTCCAAAATTCAGAATCTTATTTCTGAATTAATCTTGTTGATATTTGAATTCTTCCAAAAAGTGATTATTTTGTTTTATTCAACCAAATCCTTGTAAATGGGGTTTTTGAGGATGACAGAAAAAAATGTTCTTCCTTCTTACTGGAAATAATTCCCTCAGATTTTGCCATCCATAAGGTCAGAATCATTATGGTTGTAATTTGAAAATGGGCAGCAGATAAAAGGAAATCTCTTGTGAGGACCAACTGGAAGGTTGGTTTTATTTACTGAAAAGAAGGCAAGGACAGAAAAGCAGAAAAAAGATAGAAGGTGTTTTGTATATACTTAGGATGCTAAAAGCAGACATTATTTTAATTCTATTTTATGCTATAAAAGCATATTCTCATGAATCATTATGAAGAAAAGGCTGTCAGTGTGCATACATGAGTGGGTAATAAGATGGGAGACTTTGTGTTTTGTCACTTTGTTTTTGTTTCATCTTGTATTGCAGAGTAGGATTACATTATTATTTTGGGATGAAATGGAATTAAAACTTTTTTTTCTTTTTTTCATTTTGAAAATGGAAGAAGATTTGGCTTGGTAGATGTCAAAATGAAGGTTTATCATCCTGACTTTAGTTACTGATTTTTTTTTTTTTTTTTTTTTTTTGAGGCATTTATTCCTGCCAACCTCACATAGGAACTTAAGATGTGAGGATGCTGAGGTGTGCACTGCCATGCACTGTTCAGTGGAAATCAAAGGAGTCCCATTCTGGCAGTGAGGAATCAAAGTGTTCTTCTATCACACTTTTCTATGGGAGTGCAAGGCTTGCTAGGTCAGTGAGTTTGGATATTGGCTTTTCCTGGTAGTTCCTCAAGACGTTGTGATTCCTTTGATAGAGAATGTGTTTGAGCTACCTTACTTGTAATTCATGGTCCTTCTCCAGTCCTCCTAAAGCTTGCATTACTTTTGAATACTTGAAACTTTGAAAGGATACCATTATCAACTATTTAATTTAATCCAAAAGGAAAATATATTCAAGTTTATTTGCACATTATTGATCTCAGTGGTTGAAGGGGAATTTCTTTCTTGGCTGTTTCTGGGTTTTGGTTTTCTACTGACCCTTTTCTAAAGGGAATGGCTCTGGAAAATCCAGTGTACTCTGAAAAGAAAATAATTCATATTGTTGTTAATTTTCTAAATCACAATAACTTAGTTATGTCTTTGGTGACCTTCACACACTTGCTAGCAACTGAGAAATTCTAGATTTATGAACTGATAATTGAGGATGAAAAGTCAAGCCTATTCTGAAGAGTGCCTGCTCAAATTTGCTGGTTTTAGGGGATTTTTTTTGGTTGTTTTTTCTGGTGGTTTTTGTTTGTTTGTTTGTCTTGGGTTTTGTTTTGTTTGGGTTTGGGAGTTTTTTTTGTTTGTTTGTGGTTTTTTTGTGATGGCCATGGTCCTCATTTTTGAAATGCTTCCAGTAGAAGAACTATATTCCAAGGCCCATGAATTACTACTTCTGCTTTGGCATGTAGCCTGTGTATTTTTTTTTTTTTAAATCAGATTGCTTTTATTCTCAATTCAGGGATGAATGAAAAGATCTGTTTAAAAATGTTTAGATAGATATCTTTATGAAAGGGCTTTTAAATCAGATAGAGGAATCTTGGGACCTGGTTCCCATAAGTTTCCAGAAGAAGCTGTTTCAGCAGCTGAAGTTCATTTCCTCCCATTCAGCACCAGACATTGTCACCAGCAGGAGAGTGACCTACTCTCAGGACTTCTCAAGCATGTGCTTCTAACAGAGAGAAGCTGTCATATTTTAAGTGAGATGAAATGCAGAGACTGCAAAGTGTGGGGACAAAAGTGGGTATGGAGGATATAGGGAAAGGAAAGCAGATTCTCTTCATCCAGATTGAGTTAAGATTTCATTGCTGCAGTTCTCCAACTGGTCTTGCATTATTATTGCAGAAGCACCCCCCAGAACGAGAGGGGAATAATCCTGGTCTGTTTCAGTCAGTAAAATCCTCAGGAGGTTCAAATGAACAAGGTGCAGAGTACATTCAAAGTCAACAATTCTTATGCTTTTATGAGCCTTAGGCTTTTGGTTTGTTTTTTAACCAGCTCCCAGAGACAAGACTAGCAATACAGGAGTCTCTGTATTCACATTTTGAAATGTTTTGAGCCCTCTTGGCTGTGGAAAAAAAGTAGCTGTAAATATGAGCCAAGTGATTTGAGTAAAGATTTTGCTGATCATTTTATGACTTTAAGAAACCACAATCAAACTAATTCTGTCTTAATTCAGGGTAAGGGCTCCAAAGTAATGTTCAAAAATATTTTTTGAGACCTCAGTCAGGATCTTTAGGTATTTTAACTTAGCAATAATCCTACTTTTACCCAAGAAAGAGTTTAAGGAAATAAAATATCTCGTGTTTTTAAAGCCACAAGAAGTTTGCCTTCAGTGGCATTGCTCACAAGCTAAAAACTAAACATTGGTCCAATTGCTTTGCTGGATCTGGATCAAGTTACACTATCTTGTATAAGACTGAGCCATGACACTGATCACCCCAAAATCTGATGTACTGTTGATAATGTGTCTAGGCACCAACTATTTTCTGGATAATTTTCACTCAAACAAGAGGAACATGGGGGCATCATTCCCCTAAATTTGCCTTTTTTCCTTGTCACTTTTACTTATTCTTTTCCTGTCTTTTTTTTTTTTTTTTAATCCTTGGTTTTTTCCCTCCTTTTTCTTTTGCTTGTCATTTCTAATCTTTGGCAATTACTGGATTACTATGTTTATTGTATAGTAATGTGTACAGAGGTACATAGATATCACATGTAAAAGCAACGGGGTTTGTGCAACAAGAATCAGCATTGCTGTTATGATATTTAAAATCTCCAAACCGTTTCTAAAATCAATTCAGTTTGCATTGCAGGTGCAAATGTTTGTCAACAGATGATGTATTTGTGTTATAGCAGTTTCTTACTGTGTTTAGTGAGGAATCAGGGTGCCCTTGCTTTAGGTTACTCTTACACATGCAGTCAGAGAACCACTGCTCTGATTTGGTCAGGATGAATCCCTTCATAGCCTTGTTCCAGCACCCAGAGCATCACTGTTTCCTTTCATATTCACATTTCAGGATGGGAAAAGCATTTCATTTCAGATGCGGGCTAGTTTCTGTGGGAAGTGTTCCTGTTAATTCT
Organism: Vidua macroura; assembly: GCF_024509145.1. NCBI lineage: Eukaryota > Metazoa > Chordata > Aves > Passeriformes > Viduidae > Vidua > Vidua macroura. Next base: position 47,775,069 of record NC_071576.1, on the reverse strand, counting down.
TTTGTGTAGCTGGACTGAAAGTCCTTCAGCAGTTAAAGCTGCTATGAAGTCTATCTTAAGAACATGTTCTTTGAGGACTTTTGAGTACTTTCCAGGAGCTAGGAAAGCATTTAAATGGAATCTTAATCTCTGTATTAATGAGTCTTCTCTGTATTACTGCCTGCAGATCCCTGGGAGTATTTACAAACCTGGGCAAAATTGCTGTGACCTCAAATTTTATTTAGCATTGATGGTTTTAATGATATTCATGTTGTTGATAAAAAGTAATGATTTTGGGACAGAAATATGGCATATTTTAGTTGAGTGGATTATTTTCAGAAAAGCACAATCAGCCTGTCTGCCTTTGGCCCTAGGGAAATCTGATTGCTTTGACCACTTATCTGTCCTTGGTAGACCTCTGGTTTAATTTCACCTGCTCAGGTGCCCAAAGAAGAAAATGTGTCTTTATGACCTTAGATATGAGGGAATCTGACAGGCTGATTCCCCAGCAAGGGAAGCTGAACTCTTTCTGTACAAATGCACAGATGGAGCTTGGGCTCCATTCTGCAGCAAGCACAGAGGACACCAAAACAAATTTGTGGCCTTGCAGTGACTTTCCATGGTTCTCAGTATCAGCACCTCATTTTCTGAAGCCTTCCCCAGCTGAAATTCCCCTGCCTTCTGTTTCAGACTGCCAGGGACAGGGTATACCTGTAAGGAAGGGGATGATGAGGCAGGGCCAGCCCTTGCTGCTCCAGGTTGGAGTCTCCTGCGTGTGGCAGGGTTGGTGAGGAGAGTGCAGTGCATCTCTCTTATAGAGCAGAGGATCTGCTCTCATTGTCATCTGAGCAGTTCCATGGCAGCAGGTTTCTTCCCTCAGGACACCTCTATCATGTTTCTATTTTGTGACTGCCATAAAATGCAGGGCATAAAAGCTATCAGAGGATCACCTAGATCACAGCAACACTTTTTGCATCGTGAGCATGGCTAGTGAAAAAGCAAAGTAAATAAGTAATAGCTAATGTGTGCAGGAAGGCTGCCAGTAAACTCCTGCAAGGTAAGACAAGCCCATTACATAATTGTGCTCCTTCTCTGCCCACTATCTGAATAGGCAGTCCACTTTGAGTTTATTTGGTAAAAAGTGGCCTTTCCTTTCAGGATGTTTTCTCATACCTTGCACCTATCCAGTTGAACCAGGTCTTAAAAAGAAATACAGCTCAGCTCCTGGGTTAGCTGTTGTTTCTATGGCATCCTGGGTTAGCTGTATAAATATGCCATATTTTCCATCTCAGTTGCTTATTTTATCCCAGGCAGACAGTCTTCTGAATGAGTTGTGTATAAGGCTTTGCCTAATGGTATCATGATCTTGCTTATATGCTCTGGATGGATATGATAAATAAGACTGTCAGTAATAACTAGTTGATTTCTGCCAGCAAATAAGTATTTACGTGCCTGGCTATTAGGCAGTTTGCAGCTGCTCTGTTTCAGCTGTCAGTGTCAGGGTTCATATATGAAAATTTACACCTAAATATTCATTTTAGGCAGTGATGAGAAAAAAATTGTTATAATCATGGTGTGACAAACACCAAAGAACAGGGCTGGGAAGCAACAGTAACTAGCCCATCAGTAATTAGCCCATTGCCAGTGGAACTGTTAGAGAAGCTTTCCTGTCTCACCACCCAGGAGCCACTCTGGCAGAAACACACCACCCGAGATTTTCACTGCTGGCACTGAAGCCCCTTCAGAGTGAGAGGTTCCAGTGACCCCAGGGGTATCCCTCTTGGCTCCCTGCACACCCCACACTCACACAGTCAGACAGGGTCTCCTTACTCGCTCAGACCTGGGTTTCCCACAGCAGAGTCCCAGATGTTTGGATCTGTAGAGGAATTCAATTGTGGCACAATAACACAAAAACAGCTCAAGCTGGGTGCCTCCTTCCTGAGTAGTATCCAGCTGTGAAAAGATTGTCTTTGTGGAAATAAGAAAATAATCAGCATTAGTTTAATGGGTTTGTAAGTTGTTCTGATTCTCTCCTACAAGGGAATTGCTTCTCTGCAGCTTGTTTGATATATTTTTTTTTGAAAATAATTATGTTCAGTGGGAAAATATGTTCTTGGAATGCAAGGTAAATGCTGATTTAAAAAAAAGGAAGGAATCAGGTTGGAGGGGAAATTATGCTAACGGTTGTATTTGTCAGTTGTAACTGCCAAATGAGAGGAATAAAAATGAATAAATAGATAGAGTTTCAGTGTACAATCAGTTTCATTATTTAATTTCTATAGGACATTCTCCACAAAGGAGTTGATATTGTTCTTATTTTCTGTAGACACACTGCTGCACCCAAAAGGCCTGTTGCTTTTTTTCCCTTAAAATACACGCACACTTCTTTTTCTCTAGCTATGTTCCTCATTTTCTGTGTGGCAAAATTTTATCCTTTTATCATGAGATGTTTAAAGGATGTATCAGATCTCTCAGATGCATCAATAGCTGCAAGAAATAAATACTGAAATGCCTTTGTGTTTTAGGAGGTGAAGTGATTTCATCAGCAGGTGTAATGCATGCACATTCTTCACCCTTTGCCATAAGCTGCACTGTGTGCTCTTCTTGTGGGGATAAGAACCTGAACACAAAGGTCTGATAATGAAACCTTCCACCTGCACTTTTGGTAACAGAAGTTCTATGAAAGATGATGTGTTTGAAAGACCATTTGCGGCATCTCCTGGTTTGAACTTCATCAACCTCTCAATCCTACCACTCCACTTTCTACTCTTTCATCTCATAGGCAAGAATTTAGGGAGGTTTGGTTTCCTTTGCTTAGTGTTGCAGCTACAGTTGCCTTAAGAGCAAGGTCAAGATGATCTACATCCAAATAACACACCTGCACCAGATTTGGGATGTCTACTGGTGCGCTTTGAAGGAAATGCTGAGGCTCTGTCTTGTAGTAACACCCTCAGTAGGGAAATCTATAAGGTCCTGTCTGTCTCAGTAATCCTGTGATGGACTTTGAGGTCCCCCAGGCTTCTCTTCTGCATCTTGTTTGTTTGTTGTAAAAGAACATCTGGAGGCCAGTACAAGTGCAGAAAATCTCACTTGAAGCTCATGTTTAAGGAAGAAGTCTTGACTCAGGACATATGGAGGCAAGTCTGTCAAGATCTGTAGTGAATATTAGAGGCTTAGAGAGGAAAGAAATTTGGAGGAAATCAACTGCTATTCACAGGTCCAAGTTGTACCTATATTTGTTTCTTGCAAGCTTCTTTATTTTTTGTTTTCTCATTAGAGGTATACACAGATAATAAAAAGAAAGAAAGGAAAAGTTACAAAGAAGAAATGGCCGTCAGCCTCAGAAGGAAGTTGTTAGTGTCACACAAACATGCTTGATCTAAAGAATTTCAAGAACCTGCATTTCCACCATTGTATATTCAGACTGAATCACTTTGAATTACATTTTCTCTATAGCCATTTCCATTACAAAAATTGAATAGCTACTCCAAGTTAATCCAATTCTCTAGTTGTATGTGGTCAGTTAACCTAGAATTCCAGTTTTTCTGATACACAGAAAAAGATGTTTCAGTCAGGGACTTTTTTTTTTTTCTTTTTTTTTTTTCTTTTTTTTTTTTTTTTTTTGGTGGTATGTGTCTTAACACCACTGAATCTGCCAGATGATTTGGATCTTTTACAGAATTACAGACTATTCCTTTTGCTTACCCTGAAGCATTAGAAGTTTTAACTGTTGATTTTGAAGGATGAGCTCTATATTAAAGCAAAGCTGGAATATATCTGTCTTACTTTGCCAAAGTTCAGACCTGGAACATACTGTGAAACAGGCACACAACATGTGGGAGACTGAAAAGTTATTTATGCAGGAAATTTCAAAGCACTGTGGGATTCAATTCTTCAATGTAAGTAACTCATTCTGTAACCACAGTTTCATTATCCTTTATTTTTTTATATGTAAGCTTTCAACAGTGAGAATGAACAATTGCCAAAATTATAGGAACTGTCAGTAGCTCTGGGGTTAAACTGAAGGGCAATGGATCTGTGGGTGTGAGAGTTTTATTTACTGTGTGTCTCAACTTGTTCCTATTTGAAAATCCATTTGGTCTTGTGGAAAATGAAGTGCACCCATTACAATGCAGTGTGCTGGGTCTCTACAGTTTGTCTGGGGTGCAGCTTTATGCAAGGATGGGAGCTGAAGTAGGGTGGAAAAATGAAGTCAAGGGCAAGACTTGTTCGACAGGACCACACCTTGGCAATCTCTATTCCTGTCAGATTGTGGGAGCTGAGTTAAAGCAACTGTTCTTTCATTGTGAGAATGCTACAGCAGTAACTAAGTTGGCAAGCAGTTTTAAGGATCAAAAGGAAATTGACACAAAATTACATTATCCTTCCCACACATGTTGTATATTCGTGTGTTAAGGAATTGCTGTTCCTGATTCCGTCAGTGTTGATCAAGCCCATTATTCTGCTCTAGGTTTTTGTTGGTTTTTTTTGGTTTGTTTTTTTTTTTTTTTTTTTTTTTTTTTTTTGACAGCAACTAAAAATGAGAGCACTGGAAATTAAAGCTACATTTCATGTGTATTAACTTTAACAGAAGTAAGCATCTCGGTTACCTTAGGCACAACTATGGTGAGTTACAAAAGTGGATGTATCAGCACTACCACTTATAAATATCTTTCTCCTGTTGGTCTCACAAAGCACTTTTTGTTTAAATGAGGTATAATCTGATATGGAAAATAAAGTTCTTGCAAGTAATATAGTGTTTGATGTAATATTGCAGTTGCTACAATGGTTTCAATGAGGCAATGAGAAGCAACAATGACAAGTGCAAAAGTTATAAATCAGGAATAGCCCGGAGATGTATATCATTAGGTTTGGGTTTTTCATCTGTTGTCATCTCCTGTATCCAGATGCCATCCTTGCCTGGCAGCAGTGGAGGGGGAGGCAGGGAGTGGTGGGCACTGGTGTTAATGCAACACGGATTTCTGTGCAGTGTCTCTGATTGAAGCATGGCCACAGATGTGTCCACGGCAGAGCTCAAGTACTCTTATCAGGATCATCAGAGTGTTCGTTGGCTCCTGTCCTGGAAAACAGCCAAACTGCCTTGGATAGTTTGTGGTTTTGGCTGCTATAGCCAGGTAGTCTCTTGTCCTTGTTTTCAGGTTTTTGCTTCAGTGAAAGTGCTGGCCAAAAGCACATGGCTCCTTTGTAATTGTAATTTTTCTTAGTAGGCCCACAAAAGCTGTGGCAGGTGTCTCTCCCTTTGGCATAACAAAGATGAAAAGGCAGAATCACAGGCTAGATGAAGTGTGACACCTTGAATGTTCTCCCTGATCTATTTACCCCTGGTGCAGCACCAGGCAGTTGCATTTCCTCCCAGACACCCATTTCACTGTCAGTGAAGTGTTCAGCAGAGATCCACAGCTAAAAAAAGCAATACACGAGATCTTTGCCCCTTTCCAAACTTGGAACTTAACACACAAGTAACCAACAAACAAAAGAAACCCCCACAACCCTAGAATAAAACAGTGAAATTTGTTGGGAGAAATATTGCCAGGGGCATTAGCACTGCAGCCCATTTTGAAAACAGCTTCTTAGTCGTAGTAAGGTTGCCTCAAAAATTTGGGACAGCAGAGACATGCTATTGCAAAGGCCTTTGGCAACGATAACTTTTTGTTCATTCAGAAATTCTTCATTGGCGTGTAAAAGGGAGTTATGAAAACAGAATTTCACAGACGCAATTTTTATTTAAGAAGACATTTGGTAAATGCGTGCTTACATTCAGCCTAAAACAAGCTAGCCTTCCTCTGATGTATTTAAAAATTGCCTGGCAAACTCACTTTTTGCTTAGTTTTTGAAGTCTCCAACAACATGTCTCAACAGGATTAGGAACTCTTTCTGTTGAAAATTTGCACAGATCAGAAGGCAGAATGAGACCAGATTATTGGGTGCTACATTTCCATGGTATTTCAGCCTAAAAGTGGCCTTCTGGCTGCAAAAGATGAGACCTGATCCCTTGTTATCTTGCACCTTGTGCCGTGGTTCACTCTGGCACAAAGGAGTAGAAGATGCTAAAGGCAACCTGTGTGTCATGGCGATGTAAGATGTGGGACAGAGGAGAACCAAGCCAACAGTTCTCAGCATATTGCTACTTGAATTTTGAAGAGTGAATACAAAACCAGTAAAGACTGCAATACTGCAAAGCAAGGCAGGTCATCACATTCACATGATATTTGTTCAACTGTAAAAGGACACTGCAGGGACAATAAGGATGTGGCCTTAGCACTGCTTGCAGAGCTGGGGGCTGTGTCATGGATTTGATCAAGTATGAGGAACACATGCATACAATCAGTTTTACAATTCTGAATACAGCTATTTGTGAACACAATGAAGTTTTTATGAAACCTTCCTATTAGAGCATATGTTACTGATTTAAATAACATTCAGGCTTTAAAAGTTTTTGTTTCAGATGTCATAATTATCTGTACAACTAAACCATTGTGTGCTGACATTGACCATATAGATGTTATCACAGTGAAGCTTGATAAATTCCACTTGATTTCTGTAGATCAGAGATGGGATTTTTTTATTCCTTTATTTTGTAAGACTGTAACTTGGTCACTCTCTTACAATCTAAATTTCTCTATTTACCAGTTCATTCATTTTCAGAGTGATCTTTAAAATAAAGAAAATCTGCATCAGTGGCTATTTTAGAAGTATTGCTTCTGAAGATTTATTCAGCAGATGCAGGTGTGCTTTGAGATACTTCTTGCAAGCTCCATGGATTTAGTGCTTTATTTCTAGGTAAATTATTCAAAACTGACTTCAAAAACAAACAATGGGGTTCAAACTGATGAATGTATTCAGGGTTTTGCTGTTGTGTTTACTGGGTAGCTTGAGCTCAGTGGAGCAATTCAGGATTTATTGTCGTGAAACCAAGAGTAGGATTTGGCTCTCTAGATCTGATATTCATCCAGTAAAAATTTGGCTAGAACAAATCAGTCCCTGAAGAACAAAAATGTTGGATTAATGGAAGAACACATTATTTCTCAAACTTGTTATTAGATACTGTGAGCCAAATTGTTCATTGCCCCTCTGCTCTCTCCCCAGCCTGTGGGAGTGATGACAAGATGGGAGCATCAGATTTCATGGGAAAAAATACTAAATGGTTGTGCACAAGTGGGGAGGGTGTTGCCAAGACCCTCACAGAAGCACTGGGCTGTTTGATGAGTTCCCATCCCTGCAGAAGTTATTTTGAGATTGTTGGAACCCAGGCTTCAAATCCTTTGGTTTATTAATATTATTTCCTCAAAAATCAATTATAAATGCAAATTTTGGGGTTAAAAGTGAAACTAGGGGAGTCTATGTTGATTTCTTGGTACTTTGGGATATTAAAAACATGATCTGATATTCAGTGTATGTTTTGCAGGCAAGCGTGTGTGCAGGAGCACGTGTGGAATAATTACTCAGGACGACTCTGGTTTGGCAGCTTCAGGGGCTGTAATCCTCTGTTTATCACAATCAAAGATTATCATATATACATCCCCACCCCATACTCCATCTCTGTGCCTCAAGCCTGTCTTGAATGAACCATGGCAGGAGTGAGCAGGATATATAATGTCTTTGGTTATTAATTCTTTGCCTTTCCTGTAAAGTTCCGAGCTTCCACGTCACTTGGGACAGGATGCTTTTCCACTGGATTGGGATTATTCATTGTATTAATGGGAGCTATGTTTCCTCTACAGTGTCTTCTCTTTCCTTTTATAAACTCTTTGTTGTTTGCACATCACTGGAGCACTCCTGTGCTGCATCTTATGACCATCTGCCATCAGCCTCGTATCGACTCTCATCTTTTTCCTTTGAGCCATCAAACTTTTCAATCCTACTTTCTGTTTTTGGGATAGGTGCTGTAATTTTCTGTATGTTTTTATCATGCCCAATACAGGGGAATCCTCTTCTCTGAGATGTGTCTCATTAATTTCAGCTTTGGTCAATGATTATTTTGGGGGGAGTGTTTTGTTACACTGCATGTATAAGTATAGTGGATTTTCTCTCTTACTACCCTGATAAATTGTTCAGGGTTTATTATTACATTAAAATAGTCTACCCGAGTAAATCATTATCAGAGTGCAGATTCCCATTAATTCCATTTCAATAAAAGTCAATAGTTGCATCTTCCCAGTTTGGGCTGATGTCACACTCTGCTCTTAGCATAAATGAAAACATGCCTGTGTGTACACTTGCACGCCCATGGTGGTCATGTGTGCTGAAACAACTCCTCACTTTGCTCTCACCCCCTCCAAGGTGGTGTGCCAGATGCTCTAGAGCTGATCCCAGAGGAGACACTCCCATCTCTTGCAAGCTCTTAAGTTCTCGTCTCATCAGCCAAAATATTTCAGAAGAATTTTCAGAAATGCAGGTGCGTGCAGTTGTGAGGAGCAGCTTGCTTTGAGCTACATGGCTGTTTCACCTTACAGCAGCCATGTTCTCAAGGGCAATTATCTCTATAGTAATTAACAAAGGAATTTTCTCTGATGCTGTAGCATGAGTCTTGCATCTTCCAAAAGATTCATTTGTTAGTTACTGAATAAAATGTTTGCAGATGTACTTTGCTATGATAACATCTTTGACTGGGGATGACTCATTACAGATGCAGGAGCAAAGACCTGCAGGGCCAAAATGTGACTGCATGATCCAGAATTTTAGGCTCCTCTAGCAGCTAGCATGACCCCAGTGTCAGCAAGAGGAATTTGGTTCTGCAGTAGAGCCCAAAGGGGAAAAAGTCCTTTTGCCTCTTCTCACTGCATTTTATTAGCAGGGAAGGAGAGGTGCCAGTCCTTTGCTCTTCATAAGAGCTGGAGTGCCTTTCTTGAGGGGCAGGAGAAGAGGTATCTTGGGCTGCTAAGTCTCTTCCCTGAAACAAGACAGTAAAACTGGGCCAAGTCATACCAAACAGTGCAACAAAGTTCATGCTTTCTTAGTATTTTGTTTCTTGAGTTAAAGATGAGCTTTGGGACAGCCAACTTCTGCCTTGTAAGAAACCACTTCCCCATTAGCTTCCATATTTTTTCTATTCTGAAGTGTTTGATCAAGCTTTTTTTTTTTTAATAACAAGACCCTGTTATCAAACACTGGGTTGCATCGCAAACATGCAGTGGCCTTCTGCAAGTACCCAAGACATGGGATGTACAACCTAATTCCTTTGTCTGGAATACAAATACTCATCAACTTTGATTAGTATGAACCTTGGAAGTGCTACTCCTGACTTGTGCCAGTTAGCTGTAGGAGAGTCAGAGCTGCAACCCGTGAATGAAACTGGAATGGGTTTGAGACTAAACTTAGCAGCACAAATTGTGAAGAGTAAGGTAAATAGGCTTTAGAAGTCATTTCAGTTAGGGTCTTCTGATGGTGTGCACAGCAGGAAAATGCTTTAAGGACTTGTTAGCTAATAATTCCTAGTGAGTGTGCGCCATGCCTGAACTAGCAGATAGTGTGAGTAGGGACTGACCCTGTCTTTGTGCACTGGGTTTAACCACAGCCAGCTCTGGAACAGAAAACTGTGACAAACAAAAAGAAATAGGACTTAACTCTGGAAGTCCTAGACTTCTGAGTGTGAGCAAGGAACTACTTCCACAAATGCATGGAGTGATCAAGGACTAGAGGGAATAACTGTTTGTTCTCGGGGCCCTGTGTAAAAATTGCGTGGGAGTTAATCCTCTGCTTTGCTTTGGCATTCTTTATATTGACAGAGAAACATTAGGAACAAGCATATTACTGCAATCTCCTTCTGTGGCAAAAACCCTTCAGTTAAAAATTCAAGACAAATTAAAAATGGAAATAAAGTCCATTCACCATATCTTACTCTACCATATGTAGAGTAATCAGGTTAGGATTGTCTTCAGTTTTGCTGGGCTAGTAAACACAGCATCTATCAGAAGCACTGTTTCAATGACACAAAAATGAGAGTGACTACTTCCCTTTATCTCTGTTCAGTAGTTTACAGAAGAGAAAATTCTGCACTAAAGTTAGCCCAAAATTTGAAAATCTCACCAGTGCTTGAAGAGGGTCATGAAATGAGCAGTGCAATCCCTTCACATTCTTCCTAATGCCATATTTGTGTTTATGGATGTGTTGGCCTTGCTTCATGGTAGCTTCTGTTTTTGTAATTTAATTTAATTTCTTTCTTATTATAGGCATGCAGCTTGCAAATCTAATAATAAATTTTCAGTAAATATTACTTTGGGAGGCATCTCTTCCTTAAGGAAGCCTTAGAACCAGTTTTTTTTTTTATTTAGAAAATATATACAATATAAATAGACCCTGGAAGATCTTGTGCAAGGCCAGGGATGTAGTGATATGAATTTGGCTTTCTTTATCCTTGTGTCACTAGAGGCAAGCTTCCTGGATGCACAAAATTCACTGCAGGTGTTGTGGTTCATATCAGTTGAGAATTTTCTCTTCAAGGGAAGAGTAGCCTTAGATGGAAAGAGATGTTCAATGAGACTGAGATTTTTCTTTTTTGCTTAGTTCTGGCCATTGAGTCAGCTGCACTCTGTACCTCAAAAGCTGTAAAATGTTACATAAAGACTTGGTGTGGTGTATCCATTGTGAGCTTATTTAAATGGGCAGCATCCAGGGAAGGAGTAATTAGATACACCAAGTGCCTGTGGCCCCTGCAGTGGTAGAGGATGGATGAAGTCGGATAGGTCTGGGTGATGCCCATGGACATACCAGTCCCTAAGAGGCAGAGGGCTGAAAACCCGCAATTACACCTAGAAATTTCCATTCAACCCTGTATTTGGCCCCTCACAGAAGAGAGGCACCTGGGGATATTTTTCCTTGTATTTATCCTTTATTCAGGCTTATGCAGGCTCCTTTCTCCTGACAAGGCCCTTCCCAAGTATTCAGATGGTAGAGAAACAACAAAAAATACAGATGAGAACATGTCTATCCCCACTTATAAAAGCACTCCTTCCTGACCTCTGGGACTGGCTGGATGCCCAGTATCCCTGAGGCAGGCAGCTTGACTACAGGGAATTGCTGCAAAGCTGTACCAAAGCTGCATGAGGCTCTCAGAGGGCAATGCAAAGCTAGTTTCATTCCTTGTCACCCACAGAGAGAAGACATGAGTACAACTGTTACCTTGATATTTCAAGATTACAAGGGCCCCCATTACTTCTATCTTCTGCAATTTTCTGTAGAAAACTTACTACTCTCTGTATTATAAGAATGAATATTGTGAGAGATGGCTAATCCAAAATATTGAGATCCAGTAATCTCTATTTAAGAACTATTTTAGCTTTTTATGTTGTCCTGAGAAACTTGCTTAGCTTGAGTATGGCTGTTGGACAAGATGACCTTCCGTCCAACTCAGCCATTACTGTGTTTCTGTGAACTCCATGCTAGTCTCTACTTCCTCTGATAAACTGTCTTTGAATTTAGTTACTCACTGTTTAGTTCTTTAGTATTCAGATACTCTGTTATCATGGCTACAGTCAAAACTTCTGAGCTTTGGTTGGTTTGGGATTTGATAAAGTCTTGTATTTTGTTTATGTTACACTACTGACTTTATGCAACTTAATGTTACCAAAGATGGCAGGTGATTATGCCCCCAGTTTGATTTGCCACCCTTTTTATGTTATCTTTGTATTGTGCAGCACTGTAATGGTCAGGGAGATATTACATGTGTGTGGACTTCAGCAGGTCAGTGTGTGATTTTCTGGGTTATGACCAGAAAGTTTAAAGTTCATATAAATGATCCCTTATTGATATTTTGCTACACCCAAACAGTGGGAAAAGGATGGAAAGGATTATGATTTTCTGCTAATTCAAAAAATGCTTTTGACAAAAGTTATTCCTTTCAACTGCAAAATCAGAAGAGAAGTAACTCTCTGTAAGAGGGGCAGAATGAGACTGACCATGCAGTCAGCTCAGATATGTTAATTTGGGTTAATTATATGTACAGCCAATGATGCCAGTGTAAGAAAACCCCACTTAATTCTTAGCAATTGCCTGTGATTTATGGCAGAATTTCCATGATGTAGCTCTTGGAATAATCCTAATCAAACAGGACTGGGGTGACATGTTGTCATACAAGAACAAAGCTGACAGTGGGATAAGTAAAGAGGAGTATACTTTTACTCCCCACTTTCAAGGGTGAACCTTTTTAATGGAATATCTTGTAAACAATGTGAGATTTGAAGGAGGTAGCAATGGCCTAGTCTTAGAAAAAAGAAAGCAAGTCTTGAATTTTTTTACTCATTCAAATAGAGCTTGAATTGTTTTTTATAAGGGATCTTGGAACCTCATTGTCCCATCTCTGTGTCCTGTGGATGGCTCGGTGTGGGCTCTCAGATTTAGACGGGATCTCTTCCTGCAGCTCTCTGAAAGTAAGTATAGATGTGCCCTGCCAAATGACAATCTCAGATCTACCTTCACTTGATATTCTTTACTTTTAGTCTTCATTCTCCTAACCCTTTGCTTTTCTTGCTGGCTTTGGTTTGATGCCTTGAATTGCGTGAGTTAGTTTAAAAGATGCTACAATATAACTTTTTAAAATGAGTAGTAGCATTCAGGTCTGATCCTGAGTATGCCAAAAGCAGTATGTAGCTAAATTAACACTTGTTATTTAAGGCTGCAACAGCCACACTTTATAAGATGTTCACTACCTAGCTAGTTTCATCTTGTGACATTTAGTATTTCAAGTATTAGAAAAGATTTTGCAAAGCTTTGGCGTTACTTGTGCAAGCCCATGGTTTACATGTTTATTCTGTTTACTTCTGCTGAGGAACTCTACATTGCTTACAACAATATCTCTGACCTGAGCCAGCTGACCTGGCTAGATCACCTTGAGGTTTTGGACCTGGAAGGGAACAATATTGAGGACATCAACCAGGTGCAGTACCTGCGACTTTGTTGCAAGCTAAGCCACCTGACAGTGGAAGGCAACCTTATTTGCCTGAAGCCAAATGCAGAATCTGCAGAGGTGAGGACTTGGTTTGCACATCTTGTGGGGTTTTGTTTTGGTTTTTTTTTCAGTACTTTTTAACTGTGAGTTGGAAATGAGAAATGTTTCTGCATCTTCCTATTGCATCATTCTAAATGATGACATGGGATGCATTTCCCATGTTGATTTTGTGGTCTCATCAGTATGGTCTCCAAGACGACCACAAGTGAAATACAAGACTGCTAGTAAAGACTCGGGCCTATTTCCCAGCAATATGAGGAAAAACTTCTTCTCTTGGAGTATGAGCACTGGAACAGGTGTCCCAGAGAGGCTGTGGAGTCTCCTTCCCTGGAGATACTCAAAACCCATCTGGATGTGATCCTATGCAACCTGCTCCAGGTGAACCTGCTTTAGCAGAGAGGCTGGACTAAGTGATCTTAAGAAGTCATTTCCAACCCCAACCATTCAGTGATTCTGTGGTGATCCAGTTTTTGAGGGTTTTGCATTTCTTTTGGAGGCTCTCCAGTCCAAAAGCAAGTCCTCCAATGCCACCATGCTCAGATGTTGAGCCCTCAGAAAAACAGTGCTTGAGGTAACTAGGAGAAGCTATAATGTTGGAACTGCTTGTTACCCCTACTGCTTGTTACCCCTGAAAGCTTAAAATCAAATGATCAAGAAGACCTTCAGAAAAAGCTGAAGATACAAAATAGAGTGATTCACCTCTTACATACTAAAATAATAGAATAATTTCTGTTGGGGTATTTTCTTGAAGGCATGAAAGAGCCTTTTGTCACAAAGATGAGAACACAGTAATACATGATCTGATATGGGTTTCAGGGCACTCAACAAGCAAAGCAAGGGAGATCTAATTCTACATGAACAGCCTCAGAGCTGTATTACTCTCTTTGACTTTCTCCTGCTTCATAAAAAAACATTGCTGGGATATTAAAACACCAACATATTGCCGTCCAGGTCTTTTGGAAGGTCTGTGGGCACACACAGAGTTATGTAAAACACAGGTCTCACTAAGGATGGTGCAATTCCCAATGGCACCACAAACAGCTGATAATGCAGGTCCAAAATCAGAGCTGATGCTGTTATCCCACTGTGACATATTCCATAGCTTTCCTGTGTATTTTAAAGAAGTCATGCCGATGCTGTTAATTTGCCTAAAAGGTTGAATTTGATATTTTTTCCTGGACTTAGACTTGAAAACAGATGCTAACACTAAAACTCAGTCATGCATAAGACATATATTTTAAATCTTGGCACTTATATATATTAGTTAATAGTTTTTCAGATGTAATTGTTGGCTTGATCTTATTGTTCAGTAAAAGGGGCCATGGATGGTAGCACTTTAGCTTTCATAATTTTCCTCTCTGGAATTAAAAAGAAAATATTATATACTTGCCTTTCTAGTTTGAACTGGTGGAATTATCCGTAAGGGACCACACTGTAACTGCTTGTAACCAAAAGAATTTCTCCATTTTGAAACATTTCTCCCTTATGGAAGATGCAATCATGAGAGGAAAAACATATTCCTGCAGTAAGGAAGCACTGCCTGCCTGTGATGGACAAGGCATGCCTGCTTACTCTTTCTACTCCCAGGGAGATAAATACAGCTACTGAGACTTCATATCATAGCTTCATCCTATGGAAATGGTGCAGTGTATCCTAACAAGGCAGAAGGTCTAATTCTACTCCCTTGTCTTTCCTGCTCAGTGAAAGTGGGATTTTTGGAGGATTTGGCATCTTCAGTCTTTAAGTGTACTTGTAATGGAGAAATGTCAGATTTCCCTTGGCTTGTTCAGGTGAAATGAGTCCTTGGGATGCTCTGCATGTTGTCCTGTAATGGAAGTACAAAGAGCCGTGGCATGTGGTGGTGTGCCCTCCTGCTCTTCTCCATGCAGAATGGCTGTCTCTACTCCTGTCCAAGTAGGTGCTAAGATCTGATCACTGAGAGATGCTTCTGCCTGAATTAAGGTGCAAACCTTATGCCAAAGTCAGTGATACAGATTTTATTGAACAGTAAATGTGAGGTAGCGAAATAAAAAGAAATAGAAAAGAGAGGAGAGAGAAGAATATTGTCACCACCTATGGATCCAGTGGCATCCCTGCTGATCATTCTTCAGCCTGGACTTCTTGGTGGTAGGGTCTCAGTGTAATTCAAAATTTTTCATTCTTTATAAATTTTATCAAACAAAGGAATTAATGCTCATTGGCTACACAGTTCTCTTTTGCTGTTGGTTAAATTGTTATCTCTTGCCTCTAATGCTAATTAGTCTACATGCTTAGTCTTTCTTTTCTTTTGAGCTGATGATCACAATCTTCCCCTGTTAAAATTACCTTTTACCCAGTGGGAACTGATTTCAGCAGAGTTGCTGATTTGTCTTTCCTTGTGGCCTGTACATTCTACTTTTTTTTTTTTGTTTGTTTGTTTCCATTATCAGTGATACATTCTTCCTGGCTTTGTTAACCTCCCCCTAAGAGTGAGATAACATCCAGACAATAGTACCACCTTTATCTTATCTACAGTCCAAGTTCCAGGTATCCACAGAAGAATATCTGGGAGAGCTTCAGTGACCATTGGTGGTCGCAGATGCAAAGTTGTCCAGGGAATCAGCACAATGGTGTATTTTACACTGAGTTGTAGCAGAGGCAGACTGTAAGTTCACTGTAGTCTCCTACCCAGTGTCTGTGTTGAGAAGATGCTTTGCTCTCAGGTGGTTACAAAGTGGGGCTTGCCCTTTGCTGCTGAGAGCTTCTCCATGGACTTTGTTGCTTTCTTGATTTCAATAGATGTTTGCATTTTTTTGGTGTATAGAAAAGCCATATGTGGGCTTACTTTGGTGTGCCCTTGATGGCCAATTCTAATTCCTCAAACTCCTTCTTGTAGTCTGGCCCTTGCTAAAGGTCTGCAAAAGCTCTCCTATTTATTTACTTTTAATCTACAGAATGGTCCAGCTAAATTTACTGCTCTTTCTTCAGATGGCCTGTTTGCTCCCTGTAATTTGATTTTCAGATGAGCTCATCTTCCCCTGTTATCTAAACCAAGAACAACAACTTGATGATAAATTCTGCAGCCTCTGTAGCTGTAACGTGAGTGTAACATGATTCTTCTCTCCAACAGGACATGGCTGGGAATTGTAGAAGATCTCAATTTCTAAATTAAGATTAAAGACTTAGTTTGAGAAAATTAGTGTCTGCCTCTTAACAACAACTAACACATTTTGTTTAGTGAGTTCCCTCTGCCAATGTCAGTGCTGCATCATGCAGAGAGAGGGAGCATCCAAGCAGCCAGGCCCCACAGAAAGATTACTGTTTATGACCACTCTTTATTGAATGAGGATTTGGCTTTGTGGGGGTTTCTAATATTTCATGCAATGTCCTGAAAAGCATAAGATTTGCCTGGGTGAAGCAATTGATTGGTGGGTAGCTGTCCATTTGTATTCTGCCACTATCAGTGCACTCTTGCTGTATACTTTTTTTCACTGTGTGCCTAAAAACACAGTCCATGGGAGTGCTCTTTCTTTCTCCATCAACAGGTGTAGCAACACTCAAAACATGTTTTCAAGCCTTTCTATCACCTGATTATTGAGAAGAAATACACCAGAGAATCACAAAAAGCAGGGAGACAGATTGGCTGAATGCTGAGGGAGTCCAGGCTTTCCGTGGACATCAGTGGCCTTCTATGCTTTTGCACATTACACATAATATAACAAAGACAAATGGCAAAGTCATCAGTGGGTAAACAACAAAGGAGCCTTTGGGTGAAGGCCATGTCTTTGCAGTCCTCAGGACATTTTCACGATCAATTCAAGTAGAAATCATGTGAGGAGCATTTCAAATTGTACGGCAGTCATACAAATTGAACAGTATTGTGCTACTGGAAGTCCACAGACTGTTAAATAAACTGACCACTTTCTCCATTTTCCAGGACCCAGACTATAATTACAGAGCAGAAGTTAAAAAACTCATTCCCCACTTGAAGTATTTGGACAGAATACCAGCAAGCCAGACTACTCTCCTTCTTCCCAGAAAGATGCATGAGGATTCTCTAATCATCAAGGAATCCATCAAGGAAGGTGGTTTATCCAAAGACATTTCATGGTTAGGTATGACAGGTTTCCTGTTGGGGTTCATTTTTCAAGTTATGATGTCTTAAAAAAGAAAAAGAGCAAGGTGACCTCTTCAAAACCGATCTTTACTTATAGAGAAAGGACAAAGGATGTTGTCTTTTTCACCTGGGAAGTAAGAAAGCTGGAATTCAGCAGATAACAGTGCAGATTTAAATGGAAGTTGTCCTAAACTGGGCATCAAGATCAAAAAATGCAGACAACTTCTAAAGCATCAAGCAAATATAGCAGTAGCTGGGAGTCTGTACTTAGGGTTTGTTCTGCATGACGGGAAGAAGCAAAGCTTGGAAAGGAATGTTTCAACAACAGCTGCTCACAGCTCTTTTCATGGTAACAGTCAGTCCATGTAGCATGGATGTAGTAGGATTTCCTATTCCAGTTTAATAATAGGAAAGTCAATCTGGTTACCACCCTTCAGTGGTAACACCCTTCCTGCAACATCACAGGAAGATTGCATGGTCTTTTAAGAAATCTGTTCCACTTTCTTTGTTACTAGATTAAGTTCATTACATTCATTAGCAGAGAATAAGTGGTTTGAAAGTAAATCTGTTGACCCCTTGCCTGCAGCTTTGGTAATAAGTTCAGATGTCCATGCTTTTACATGTCATGCTACATGCACTTTATCACATACTATTAAATATTGCAAAGTATTTCCTATAACTGCTCATGTTGCTTCCCATTAGTGTGGGCAATGCAGTTGGCTTCCCAGCCCCCTCCCCAGGTTGTGGTTTGCCTGCCAACTGCACTCCATTAAAAATTTAGTTTGTTTTGGAATAAGTGCATACATTTATCATTTATTGAATCCCTATGGGTCCAAATCATTAGTTGTAATAGTAGTCATGGTAGGGAAAAAATCCATTAAAATCTGATCCCTCAGTGATTGTGTTTTGGCAACATCACCTGAGGTTCAGAAAACTAGTTAACAAAGTTTGCTGACAGAAGTAGTAGGGGCAGAACACAAAATTGTGAATTCATGTCATTTTCTAGTGCAACCAGACTTATATTCTTGCTGGCAGCTCTAAACCAGTAAGTTCATGTGGTCAGGTTCAGACATCCCAGTACTTTTTTCTTTCCAGTAGCAATGTTGATTTGGGTACTTTTCACATAGAGTGTATTTCGTGGGTTCATATTAACAGCTGTGCCCAAGATATATTAAAAGTCCCTAACACTCAACTCTTAAGGAAATGGCCATATCATCACAGAGCTGATGCCTCACTTTGGAGCTGGTAGATGCTCAACACTTTAAAAAGCACATTATTCATCTGGGCACTGGAATGAAATTCTCTCTCCCATGGGTTGTTGGCTGCATATGCTGCTCTTAGAGCTATGCTGTGCTCCCAGGACAGGCAGCAGCTGGGCAGGTAGGAGAACAAGGCTGTCTGCCTTTGCTACTTTTTGTATAATCCTTTCTGTGCTGTAGCATTACAAAAACAGTTTTCACCTTTCTTTCTGTGGTAGAGAATTCTGTCTCTGAGGCAGTACTGGAAAAATCTATCACTGCCATTCCCAGGTTTCTGTAACTCCTAGTACAGTTTCCCCTGTTTGACTGGTGGCTCTGGTAAGGTGTCCATCACTATCTGCATTGTGCCAGGGCATTTAAACAATGTATTTTAGGACTGGGGCCTAGGTTGTGCCTGCAGCAAGTCTGTGGGCAGGTGGGCAGCAAATGAGAGGCAGCTTACAGTTATCCTGGGCAAGCAGGCAGGGAAAGTAGCAGAGCCCTGGATGTGTCCAGGCTCACCTGTGGGGCAGCCAGAGGTGGGTGGTGAGCAAAGAGCAGTTCCTGACCCATAACCCCAGCAGTCTGTCTCTGGTGCCCAGGAGCAGAAGAAGGGTGGGAAAGGATATCAGTTTAGTTAGGGATCCCGAGATTCTGCCATGAGTGTGCAGCACTGGAAGACCTCTTTCATATTTTTATATCCTCTATAGCTCCAGGTATGCAGCAGCAGTCACCATATTGGCAAGGCACAGTGATGGTGTGGTTTGAAGCCTTGTATAACTGTGCTTACACTAATGAAATCTCTCTTCTAGATCCGTATCTTGGGGAAGTAGCAAAGCAGTCTGGATGCAGCCCAAAACCCCCAGTGACTTCCAGACCTGGAGATGCACAGTGTTCTGCTAATGTAGGGACGTGTACTGATGCCAGCCTCTTGTCCAGTAGCTGTCCTCTTCCAGATCCCACTGTTTTTCCTGATAAGCTGTTCACAAAAGATGACTCCAGTGATTTGACACATGGTAATGTATGTTTTTTTTATCCCGTTCTTTCCCACACCTCCACCTCCTTCTGAATGTTATTGCTGATGAAAGCCAGGGTGCTTTGAATACCACCCACCCATGCCACTGCTAATCAGGTTTAGCATATGTTGTCTTCCATGAGACTCACCTGCTCTAGCGTATGCTTTCCTTTATTTCCCCCTGCAGCAGAAGGTGTAAGTCACCTGGGCTGCCCACTCTCAGCCCCCCACCCCCATGCACCATGTGCTGCTGTCCCTTTTCACAGCCCCATACCAGCTGTCCTGCTTGAGTAACATCAGGCCACGTCCTGTTCAGCCATGGGAACATGCTCCAAGGTAGTCCTCTAGAGAGGTGTGGTAATGCACATTCACTCGCCACTGGATCATGGGCTCGGACTGTGTGTACTGCAGTCTCATACTGCTGGCAATGAATACTTGGTTTTGGGTTTCCAGAAGCTGGTCCCTCAGCACGAGGAGTCAGTTCCTTGACTTCACATCCTGATCTATAGGCTAGCCCAAAACAGTGCCCTTCTTGCCCTAGTCACTTGGAAATACACCTATCCTTCCCTGACTCCTGGAAACACCGTGACAGTGTAACTCTACCAGCCCATGGACTGCAGATTAGATGGCATTTGTTTCCAGGCATTGTGGGCTGCTTTTCTCGGATGCCAGTCTCTCCTCAGTTCCCTGCCTATGGGTAGGACTCAGGATGATGGATTAATTGAAGCAATGCAGAGTCAACATATAGTTGACAGAGTGCACATTTGGAAATGTACATGGAAACCAAGTACAGCTCATCAGGGAATGAGACCATAATTCTACACACACTCTTAGGCAGCTAACACTACTGATAGAGACAGGTTCACTCAATGTTCACTGCTTCTTCTGACCCTTTGTTGCCTTATCTTTTTTTTAACCTGATTTTGATCAAGATCCAGCTGAAAAATAATCCAGCAGAACAAACAAAAAAGACCCTCAAAAATAATATTTTTTTTTTTAAATCTGAATTTGTTCCCTGATCTGACTGACCATGTGTCCACACAAATATTTGCACCAGCACAACTGGAAGCAGGGCAGGGTCAGAAGAAGACAGATTCTGGTGGAAGCAGAGAACCTGCCTCTTAGCATCAGTGTCAGGCCATGCCAGCTGATCCTGTGAACCTACACCATGAAATATTATAACTTCCTGTTTATGGGAAATTATATTGACTGACTTCAACAAAAGCACTGTTTGTTAGATGCTGGAGTAAAATGTTTTCTATTTTCCTGTTTTTCTTAGGATTCCGTCAGGTTATATGTGGGAACCCCGCCAAGGCCCTCCATGTGAGGAGGCAAAAGCTAGGTGTATGTTTTTCTTGTGTATTTCATGTTCTTGCATGCTGACCCCCATAACTTCTGGGATAAACTGAACTCCCACTGTGGCTTGTAGCAGCTCACTCTCTTCTGTAGCCCAAGAACCCCCAAGATGCAGTTGCTTTGAGGAGGACAGAGGGTCCCCTGCCATGATGTTGCATGTGCCCATGTGTTAACAGCAGTGGACCATCAGCTGCAAGGGAGCACATGAAAATCACGTAGCAGCTGCTGGGGGCAGACTTCCCATCCTCCTGCAATGACCAAAGTACAAGGCAGGATTGCAAAATTTGATGGTATTTCTACAACAGCTATTAAGAAAAAGACTTTTTTCAGCAGTATTTCTTTGGTGTTGGTGTAAACAGTCAGCTTGCTAATATGGCAAGGCCATTCCTATTGACTAAACAAACACAAAGCTGAAGTTTGTTCCTCTTGGCAGTGGGGTGGTGCCCCTGCCCTGCAGATCAGCCTGCTCCTTTTGGCAGTAATTCAGTGAGAGGGTACCCATGTGTGTAAAGGGGAGCAGCCTGGTTTATCATGGTCAGCTTTTGTTGGCCCTGAGGTTCAACACAGCACAGCTGCACGTGAGTAGATTTAAATAGGCTGGGGTAAATCAGGGAAATGCACAGGACACAGACTTAATGCTCACAACAGATGTTAAAGAACTGCAAGAAAAAGATATGTACTGCCCATATCTTTCTGCTACCGCAGCCTCAGCATAGGAAGCTTTTCTGAAACAGATTTGAACATTTTAGTGAATTATTGTGTGCTAAGAACTGGGATGTGGAATCGAAATGTGGTCATATACTGAGTGATGCAGTTTCTGTGGTACTGGTCTTAATATGCTTATTGGTATAGGTGCTATAGGCTTATATCCAGTGAAATAGAAACCAAAAAATTTGTAACTGCTACCCTGGGTTCCTCAGGCTGTAATAGTACATGACTGGGAAAGTGGGACTTCTTAAAACTGAGGAGTTAGAAAATGATAAGGGATGATCTAAAAACTCAGAAGCAACAGTGGGCTTTGATGTATTCTAAAATCCACATCTAGAAACGGAGCTGGGAAGAGTTCCCATGGATATCTAGATAACTTCTGCAATTTCCACAGCCACCTGCTGTGAGCCCTTTGAAATTGTCTGGTCTGACGACAGAAAACGTTTCTGTCTCTGGAGGAGGAAGAGATCTGCACCCAGAAAAGGTGTCCTCTGACCTGGGAGCATGGATGGAGCAGCACAAGGGGTGAGACCACCGGGGAAATCTTGCCATGCAATAAACTCTGCATTCATTTTCTGCTGCAAAAATAAAATCAGCTCTTTGGCCATCTGGTGGTGGTTTCGAGGGACAGTCTCGGTCTCTTGCCTTTCTGTCCCTGCGTTGGGCGGCTGTCCTCCCGCCTGGAGCCTCTGCGGGATGGCAAGGAAGAAGAATCCTCTTCCTTCTCTCTGGAGCACAGGCAGGATGGGCTTGCTTCCTTAGTAAGAGCAAAGAAATGACTTTTCATAACTGGTGAGCCGTTCTTGGCCCTGACAGTGTCTAGTAAAAGAACTGAAAGGGGATGAGCTTTTCTGCAAGGAAACAAAAGGCTGAAAGACAAATACCACCTTGCTGAGATCTCATAGATCTCACAGACAGGTAATGGTTATTTTGGAACTAAAAATGGTTTTATTTCTCTGAGATTACTTCACTGGGTAGTATTTTAAATCTGCCCCACTTCACCTGATTAACTTTAAGATGCTTGAGATAATCAGACACAGGCATCTTAGATGGCTGATCCAATTAAAATGATTTTTCATATCTCCTGGAAGGTGTGAAGTAACAGTGGGTAACTAAATCCACTGCCAGGGTGTTGCCTGAGTGGCTGCATTTGACCAGCTGCATAAACACACTCAAAAGCTAATTAAAGGTGTGATACTTGATGTTGTCCAGGTGCCTGCAAACAGGTCAGCAAGAACAAGCCAGCCAAGCACTGAAGGTGAATAAAGGTGAAGACTGGAGCCTGACTGACAGCTTAGAAAATGAGTTGAGGGAGGCCTGTGATGAGGACCTCATTGAAAGGATTTCACTTGACCCTTCTTCCCACTCCTCTGGTACTGGACCTAAACCCCTGGGGAAGGGTTGGCATTGGGCCAGACACGTGCTGTTTGTAGATAGGTGCATGGGTAACCCCAGTGTTTTATGGGATCTGGCATCTGCGCTCCAGAGCAGCAATTGGAAAATGCCATTGCAGAGCCAGACACTAAGCAATCCATTCCAGGTTTTAAGCAGGACATTGTGACCAGCTGTGTTGACCATCAGTTAATATATTTCAGCATGAATATGTAGAATTAAGAGGAGCAAAGATGATCTCACACTAGCTTAGCATCAAATGTTGTAGAAGGACAGGTTTCTGTCTTTTACCTTGTGTCATTCATTTATGACAGTGCCAGGTGAGTCTAAAATATTGTCATTCCTACTGAGCTGTACTTGAACCCAGTTGGCACTGATTAAATAATGACTGAGCTAATGATTAAGGTTTAACTGAGCAACTGGAAATTCTGGGAAGATATGCAACCAAAAGGATGCATTCAATAAAAGGTTTAGAACTGGAACATGCTCTTCTACTCAGGAATAAAGCCAAAGGCTTCTCTGAAATTGCATTTACATGAATGAAAGCACAATTCCCAGTCTTCACTACTTGTTGAATATTGTTTTTAAGAATATTAAAAACATTAATAATGGTTATTCCAAACACATATCAAATAGAGGACCATACATAATTACAACTTCGATCTTTTTTCTGTTGTTAATAAGAACAACTCTTATTTTCTCTATAAGTAAAAGCATGTGACTTTTCATTTTACATTTCTCTCAAAGGCAAAAATGGATCTACTAAAATTTAGAAAAATATAGTATATTTTGAAAAAAAAAAAAAACCCTGGAAATATCATTAAATTATTCAAATCCTCTATGTGTATTAACAGTACTATAAACAGTATCTCCCTAACAAGAATAAAAGCTGTTTGGAAAAATCTAAAGGAATGGCCTATTGTCCAGTGGCCACAGAAGTCTTAGATTATGATCTCATGGTCTTTTTAGATTTAATTTGATCTTTTTCAGATTTTATATGATTTCTTTACATTGAGTATGATGGTCTCATCATCCTTCTAGATTGACAAGACAACATCACAGACATCTCACAGTGTACCAGTGCCATGCCCTATTGCACTGTGAGAGTGAATGGTTGAGCATGGATCTGTCCATCTTCTAACTAAATCTGCTGGATGATGATGGAGTGGTTTGAAATGTAGAATTGTCTGAGGTGGTGGGGGGACTGACCAGGATCCTAATGACACGCAGAAGTGTGTCGGTCCAGTGTGAGTTTCTCACAGAAGAACGTGTTGCTGGAAGCAATCCTTCTGACCAGAAAAGGACAAGTCATCTGAGCAAAGCCACTCTTACACAAAAATGTTTGCAGCTTCAGATCCATATAAACTGCATTTTTTGGAAGGCGTTGAATGTTATTTCAGGCTGTTGAGTCAGACATACCAGTCTCTCAGAGTGGCTATACTTAAAAACAAATATGAAGTTTAGACATTTTAAAAGCATATTGTATGATACAAAGTGTTCCATGAAAACTTTTTATCAGCTTTACCTAGGCAGTAAAATACATCCCCATCAACTGGGAGCCACAGAGATGAACTTTCTGGGTCTGAGTTTTGGTGGCACATTCTTTAGATTACGTTCCTGCCCTGGACCCTGCACATCAGGCACTTAGGTACAGTTGGTTCTTTTAATAGACAAGAGCAATTGGATCCCTGCTATTTATAGAATGGTTGGTTCTTACAATAGACAAGTGCAATCAGATCCCTGCTATATTTAGAATGGTTCTGAGCATGTGTGCGTGCTGGTTATATTTATAAGTCAGCAACAAGTTTTTTCTTCTCCATGTGTTGCACATATTGCATGGAGAGAATTACGTGGCTGAAACACAAACAGCCAGAAAGTAGCCCTGCATGCAGTGTAATATTTTCCCCAGCAGTCAGGCACTTATTGTGAGATTCCATCACCTCTGCCTCTGATTTAAAAAGTGGATCCACTCATCTGTGATTATTCCTCTGCCTTGCACTTCAGATCACTGGAAGGAGTCCTAAGGTATTTAGAACAAGTCAGTGCAAACACTGGCAGGGAATGATGCAGGTGTGATCCTGCCTGAGAACAGGAGGGCAGGTGAGCTCATGTGTGCCCCGTGAGCTCTGCCTGTGAGCTGTTCCATGCTTGGCATGTCGCCAGCAGTGCTGACTGTGAACCAAACCGACTGTCAGAGAAGGCAATTCAACATGGCAAACATCAAGACACATCTGCCCACCCAGCTCCATCACACAGCATCTCCAAAACCTTTCACTCCCTGGGTTAGTCATTTAGCAGTCAGATGAACTGGTAAATCACTGTGCTTTCCACTTTGTTTCAGGTTCGTCACAGGCTCAGGAGGGTGCAGTGTTCTCCAACACAAAACATTATCTAATTCCATCTCCTCCAAAAAACCCTTCACCTGCCTCTGCAGTGGATGTTGCAGCAAAACCTTGGAAAACAAGGAACCACAGGGGCATAAAAATACCCAGCCAAGAGGAGGACAGACATTGTACACAGAAATATCAGTCAAAGGCTCATCAAGAGAATTCAGCCCAGCCTCTGGACAAAGAACCCGCTCTCCTGGGCCTGTACAGCACAATGGCTGCCTCTGGATCCCAAAGGCAGCGCCAGCCTGTGGCCTGCACCAGCCAGCCAAGGCCCTTTCCTGGACCAGCAGCTGTTGGGTTACCAAGGATCAGGTATGTGCACTGGAATGTGCCTGGGGAAAATGGAAGGGACTTCACAGCAGGAAAAGGCAGATTCCTCTGTTGTCTCTGGGGTCTCCTGCTTCTTCTGTAAAGAGAATTCCTTTTATTTGTGCTGACATTTACCTTTGACTGTCTAAAGCTAAGGAAACATTTTCCCATGTTCCTTATAGCTTGAGTATTGTAAATTTTGTGTTTTCTTGAATAATAGCCCAGAATTTTGCTGTGTTCTTACTGCTCTATTCTCATGTTCCCACCCAGAGCCAATGCTGTGTCTGTTGCAAAGATCTTGTGGCACTTGTTCAAAACTCTTCTCCAGTACACTCCAGGAAGGGTTCCTGACATCCCACTTGGGTTTTTTTTCCCTGACACAAATTCGTATTAGAATGAGCTCTGGAAAATAAAGTAGGCATTACAGAAGTGTCACATGTACCAAAACATGTTTATTTCTGAACCTGTTTGCTGTAAATTTACCATAATGTTGTTGCTTCTTTGAAGAAATACAACAGAGGACTTGTGACATGACAGCTTGGGTTTGGATTAATGTAGTCACTTTGGAGTCAGCATAGGCAGAGAGCATGTGCCTTGTGTGGGAAGCTCATGTGCCTGGGGCTTCTCCCAGGCCTGGCAGCTTTTGGTTCAGTTTTCAGAGCTGATGAGGAGAATGCAGATATTCAAATCCAGAGTGCAGTCTCACCACAGAGTTTTCCTCTTTTCCTCAGGCCTATCATGGATGAGAGCCCTTCTAAAGAGATCAACCACCAGCATCCAGCTGCCTGCTCATCCCCAAAAGCCTCGCAGAGGTTTAGGCCAATGAATTCTGCTTGGCCCCTGACTCCCAGGTCCATTCTGCAGTCATTGCCACACAAATCCACTGCCACAAAAACATCTCAGAACAGAACTCCTCGGTCCTAGAAGGTACCCAGTTGCCAGCATGTGTTGGAGCCATGTACACAGTGCAGCCGTGAAGGATCAATGCTATCTTGCAGCTTCTTCTGCAAGCTAAACACAGAGCAGTTCAAACATTTAATGTGATTTGCCTCAATTCCGGATACAGCTGGTCCAGAAATATTTTAAGAGCAACTACTGATCAACCAATGAGCTAATGAACGTCTTATTACAGAAAAATATGGTTATTTTTGCAGCCTATACATACTAAAACAGAACAAATTCTATCATACTTCCTCTCATCCACACCACGCCCAGCTCTGTGAGTCAGGCAGGGACACCAAACAAAGCAGATCATGGAGCCTACTGTCTGTGGGGTGGGCTGGAGGAGGTGACCTACCAGCAGCCAGCAATGTGTCTTTTGCAGTCCTGGATGTTAAATATGCAAGGGCCAAAACCAAGGGCTTGAGAGAAGTGTTGACCAGAGCAGGTTCTAAGAGAGGGGTGTGTTGCCTGAGGAAAAGCCCAGAAAGGCTGGATGGTTTCAGAGTTTATGCCCCCACAGGAGCTCACCCTATTCACAGGTGTTGGAGGTTCTTGTAGGATGCATTGCTATGGAAGCAAATGCTAAACAAGTGGCTTATCCCAATATTAACATGTTTGTTTGCTCCATAGCTACCTGGAAGGATTTGTCTCACTTCCTTTGCATAGACATTGCATTCCAGAATTTCTCTAGCAGAGCTGACTTCTGTCACCAGGTGTCAGAGCATCTTCTGCATCTGCCTTTCACCTCCATCCCCTTTTCTAATGTTCTCAGATCAAACAGACTTTCCAATTTATTATAATTTGATAATTTTAAGTGATGGTGCCGCAAAGCAGGGAAGTAAGGGAATAATCTCTTTTTTTTTCCAATAGGGCGTTTGCTCCATGTTTGGGTAAGGTCCAAAACATCTGTTTTAGTGACTGCAGCCTGTGCAATGCTGTTCCAAATGACTGTGCCTTTCAACTTTATTGATGTTGCAGTCTGAAACCAAGCATCATCACATTTTTTCCAGTTTAAATTACTATGTTAGATTACATTTTTAAAATCAGTTTATAAAACAGTAATTACACGATGAGGTAAGGAATTGGTTTATGCTTCCTTTCTGCTGGCCATCTTAACTTAGAGAAGCAGAATAGACAAAGCCTTGCACCACTTTATCTTACAAAACAGTCTGGAGCTTTAAGTAGGTTTGCCCAGTTCTGGTGTGTCCTAGCAGAAATCATCTATCAAAAATCATTTAAAACTATGTGGTAAGTGATTTTATGCAATACTATGGATGCAGGCAGGATTTCACCCAGCAACAGTGCCTGTATCCTTAAATAGGCTCCTAAATCTGACTTTTTGCCAGTGTCACTGATGATACCATCGCACACAAAAAAAAAAGCTGGCCTTGTAAAAGAAAGAAGACAGCACTGACCCTTCTCTATATCCAGGGTTGTACCGGGGGGGATGGATAGAACTGTCTTCTCCAGATATTCAGAGCCTCCCTCTCAATTGACATCTTTCATTTCAAAGAAGTGGAGGGGAAAAAAATCAATGGGTGTGTAAATGGGGCCTGGACTTGAGCATCTGCAGAGACAAAACTCTTGGTACAGATCTCTCAAAAGCATCTGTGGTCTCATGTCACAGCAAACTCCATGTGGCTCTGCATGTGCACAGAGCAAGAAGCTTCTCTGAGCTGGCAGAGAGGATGTGGAGCAATGCTCAGAAAAAAACAGCTCTGCCGTCGTGGGTGGGAAATCAGTGCCTGAGGGCTTCATCACAACCATTTTACTCAGGGTTTCCTGTTGTACCTTCCCATCAGGCACCCCAGTGATAACTCTCAGGGCTGCAGGCTGTGTGTGACCTTCAGAACAGCCACCCCACCCATCATTAAACAGCTCTGCCCCACTGGTGGCCTAACCAAGGCAGTCACATGCTGCATGGTGCTGTGATGTGTTCACAGGGGCAGGAGGAGGTGCTCAGTCTACCTATTGATCACTGCATCAGCTGGTGGCCCATCACCTGCTCAGGTGCATATCGGTAGGGATGGACATGTATGACAGGCTGGGTGCCATCTGCTCTTGTGTCTCTGGGGATTAGTCCAGAACTGAGTGGCCAGCCTGTCATGCATGGAACAGCAGAGAGGCTTGCTAAGAGAGCAAGTAAGTGATCACAGCCCAGTCTGATGGGGAAGAGGGGCTGGTAGCCTCCTCTCTTCTCTCTGCCAGTAGTTGGTGCACCTCATTTCCCAGGGCTACCACTCTGTTGTCTGTTGTAGTTTCCAGGACAAGGAAAATAAACAGGGCCATTGCTGTCTGGACAGCTATAACAGATCCACAGGGAAAATTATTGCCCTGGCTTAGCCTCTGCTTGTTCATCTTCCACCTTTTTCATTTAGAAAATGGAAAAGCCAGCCAGGTCTTTAATAGGCTAATTAGGAAATGTAAGGCGTGATGGGCTATTTGTGAATTCAGTTCTCTTGGCCCAAAAGGCAAAAGGGGGAGTTTCATTGTATAGGCTTTTTGTCACCGCTTCCTTTGTTAAAATCCCACATTGGTCCCTTGAATATAGACAAAGTCCTTTAATGAATGAGCTTATTCCCATCCCTGCCTCTGCAGACTCTTAATATTTGTCTCAGTAGGATCCTTGCTTCCAGTTGGATGTGACCAGTTTCAGATGTACATTACCGGAGTCCACCCCCTCATTCTTGTAATGGGCCAGGAGCTGCTGATGCCTTTAAGTATCTCACTGCCTTAATGGGATTTGCTGCTGGCTGCCAAATTGATATCTAGTGTGTAAGCTGGAGAGAGGGGTGAGAACTGCTCCTCTCACCTATTAATAAATCAGCACTGCAGGGAAGAGTTTTCTGCTGGGAGCCAAGTCTCACCAGTACATGCTGCTAAGGGAGGGGGTAGTTAGATGGGAACAGCTGCCCTGCAGGGAGCTGGGCTCAGAACAAAGAGATTTGGCCCAAAGTGACAATGCTGCAGCATTAGCAGAAGCATGATCTGTCCAGGGAGCCTCTCAGCATCACTTAACTGGTGTCCCACAAAGAGCCCTGCTAGAGTGACTGGTGCTGCCCTGCATACTGAAAGGCTCCATTCAGCTGGGACTTAAAAAAAAAAAAAAAACCAAAAACATGGGAGAAAGAAGTAGGGAGCTGTGTGCCAGCCAGTTATTTCAGTGACTAAGTATCATCCCTCCCCTTGAAGGGGAGCATGTCTGGGACAGCATCCCACCCAGACAAATGGGCCCTGACAAGCAAAGGTGGCTCCTGCTCAGTCTTGGATTGGGTTCTGCACCTCTCAGCTCTGCAGAGCCCAGCCCATTGTGGACACCTTAGCATCCCATTTAGGAACAGGCCAAAGGGGATACTCACCCTGTCCTGTGTCCCCATGGCAGCTGTGTGCACAGCCCCAGGGCTCATGGCTGTTGTGCTTGTTGCCAAGGCCATTACTCTCATTGAAGGCCTGGGATTGCTTTGCACTTGGAACAAATCTTCATTAAAGGATGAATAGAAGATGTTTTCTTTGGCTGTCAAGGAGGAGAAAACACAGGAGATGTTCAGGAAGGAAAATGTCATACGTGTCCTTTCAAATATACACAAATGGCAGGCCAACACGGGATCATTTCCTACCCGGTTCCTTGGCTTGCTCAGAGCCTGACAGGCTTGTCTCCTTGCCATGGGCAGTATCTGCACCCATAGTAGAACACAGGTAC
The DNA here is from genome assembly GCF_024509145.1 of Vidua macroura. Classification (NCBI taxonomy): domain Eukaryota; kingdom Metazoa; phylum Chordata; class Aves; order Passeriformes; family Viduidae; genus Vidua; species Vidua macroura. The sequence continues at coordinate 47,744,980 of NC_071576.1, read as the reverse complement.
TTCTGGGGTATGATGAGTCAGATGGCTCATGCTCCAGTAGTGATAAAACAGGGTTTGTGATGGCTTAGATGTCTACTTGGTACCATCTGTTGCCAGGTGAGATGAATCCTGCTCTGCAATGGCTTTGTCATTACACCAGAGAATCCTGGCCCTGTTTTTATTGTTTTGTTCCTCTAAAATTACCCCAGGAGAGCTGCAAGTGTCCTGACTGAGACAAAGGGTCAGTCTTGGAGAGTGGAGACAGCGTGTGAGAGCTGGGACAGCATACCTCAGTGCTTGTGGCTCTTTGAGCCAGTCTGGGAAGCTTTTGTACCTTTCAGAGAGGCATAGGTGGGGCAGGACAGCTGCAGGACACCAAGGAGGGCTTGTCCAGGACTGAATTCAAGGTGCCAGAGCAGACCGTGAAGTGGTGGAGAGTTGGCCTGGTGCAGGTGCATCTGGGAGGGTGGATCTGCTGCCTGTCCCCAGAAAAGGAGGAGGTCTCTTCTCAAAGTGGAGGATTATGGCTGCACTTTTGGAAACCAGTTCAGCCAGCTGGGAGGTGATGCAGGTGACCTTCCTACCCTGGAGGTCTCTTGCTGTCACCAGAAATAAAACAACCTTTCAGGGACAGCCTTGATCCAGCCTTAGGGGCACTACAGTAATTTCTAATCTCTGCCCTGTTTTCCTACAGCCCAAGAAGAAATTATGTGATCTGAGAGGAAGTGTAGCATGATCTTACACAGGCAACAAGTGCAGGGGCTCACTCTGACCCATCCCTCAACAAGGTGTCCTCTCCACACTGCCATCAGAAACCTCATGGCTGTGTGTCCCCAACTGGAGTTCAGAGTGATCATGCTAAAATTAAGATAGTAATTGAGATATTTTTTTTAAGCTGCCAAGAGACAACAGCCTTGCAACAGAATCCTCCTGCATGGCACAGCGTAAACCAGAAAAAGAAAACGCCGGATTACTGGGTGGAGAGTTGTAGTATCATTTATAGATATAAAACCTGTGCCTGAGGAACCGAGTGAGTGCAAATGCAGCCAGGCAGGGGCCGCTTTTGCTGGGTTTGGAGAGCAGGAGGAATGCCTGGGAATGGACGCTAGAGGGAAGAAGAGAGTCTCACAAGTGCAACTTTCAAAAGCAAACCCAAGCAGCTCCAGGGCGCTCAGGAGGCGTTTGGCACTCAGTGGGCTCAACATTTCCTTTTGACCTATCCAGCATCCACTGTGCTGGCCTCGCGTGGTGCCCCAAATGCACTATGCTGGTAGTGGCTTGCTGTATCACACACCACTTTGATGTATTTGGAAATACTTTCTTAGGAAACCTGCAATGCCCACAAATTGTACTGGAGAACATCCCAGATCCACTTTGGTACTGGAAAGTTGAGGTGCTTTTGGGGTGTTATAGGGCATGTCCATATGATAATGCTGTATGTAACTCCAGTATGTCTTAAAGATTTGATCTTTGTCACAGCCTATAGCTACGAGCTGCAAACAGGCTCAGCAGGGATCTTGGCCCTCTTCCTGATGTCAGGATAGCACTGGAAGACCCTGGCAGATCACAAGAGCTAGTCCCAAGGCCTCAACATCTGCAACCACCCAGCCCACGTAGTTTCAATCCCAGCCCTTTCCCCATGTGGAAGCTGTCAAAAATCAACACCCACATTCTTACTGCTGCTTTGTGGGCAGGGTCAGACCCTTCTTCCCCAACGGACAGCACCAGCCCAGTCCCTTCTCCATCCCTGGGCCACTTTGCTGCTGCAGGCTCCTGTCACCTGCATCATCCACACCCCAGGGGACACTTAGAGCCATGACAGGGACCTGAAGGTGAGTACCACAGCAGTTGCTCTCTCTTCTGCAGCCAAACCCATCAGCCCTGGCCGTGCTGCCTGCAGGGACAGTGCTGAGCGTGTGCTGCGTCCTGGTCACACCCTGGACGGATCAAGGCTGCCCAGACCAGGGCTGTGCTGGGCATGTGCTGACCGAGAGTACAGCAAACATGGCTGTGGCGTCTGCCATGTAAAGGACACTCAGAGATGTCAGGTTCAGGGGAGAAAGAAGAGGTGGAAGCCTTTGGGAGGTGTGTCCCAGCAGGAAGGCACTTGGCAAGCAGCAGGGGAAGCATGCTTCAGGGGAGCACAGGGGAGATGGACACACCAGCAGCTGGGGTCAGGCTGGGAACACCAGCAGTCCCGTCACAGCAGGAGAGGTTTGTTCTGCTGCATCAGAGGTGGGGGCAGTAACCAAGCTAGGGTGATGCCTCCCCCTCCAGCCCCCTCAGGAGTGGAGGGATTAGAGCAGATCATGGTGAGCCCAGACCACCCAAATGACTGCTATGTCTTGCCAGGGCAAGCACCTTTCAGGGCCTGGGTATGGACCTGTCAGCCCTTACCAGAAAAATGCTGCACACCAGGAACAACAGTCAGGATCAGGACAGGTCATCTTGCCCAAGAGAAGGGGATTTCCTGGGATTAGTCACCAAATCTTCCCTCTTCAGAAGCTCAGCCCCAAAAGCTGCTAGGGTCTTCCAAGGAATGTTTCCTGCTACCTTCCCAGGTGGGGCTTCACAGTGACAGCAAGGGATTAAAAATATTTAGAGGTCTTGTAGGGTCAAAGCAAAAAGTACTTTTTTCCCATGGATGATCACTAACAAAATTAGTTTCTAAGTAAGGAAAGAAACCATCTCAAACCCTATATTTTCTCTGATTTCTCCTATCTCTTTTATCTAGTGACAATTTTGGTAGTTTTGAAGAAGAAAAAGAGAGGTATTACTTTTCCCTTTCAACTGCTGCTGCCCAATCCCTTTTTTTGTTTGTTTGTTTTGTTTTGTTTTTTGTTTTGTTTTTTTTTGTTTTGGTTTTTTTGGTTTTGTTTTGGTTTGGTTTTTTGTTTTGTTTTGGTTTTGGTGGCTTTTTTGGGGGGGGTTGTTTGTTTGTTTTGGGGTTTTTTGTTTGTTTGTGGTTTTGTTTTTGTTTGGTTTTTTGGGGTTTTTTTGGTGGTTTTTGGGGGTTTTTTGGGTTTTTTGGGGGGTTTTGTTTGTTTGTTTGTTTTTGTTGTTTTTTGTTTTTGTTTTTTTGTTAACAGTCCAGGGGAAGCAGGAATCCAAAGACAAACCTGTGGATTAGATTAGTGGCATGCAAAAACAAATGAGAGGCCCTTGCTGCTGTGAGAAAAGCAATTACATTAAGATCAAGCAACTTTGCAAGTGATGTACAGAAGAAAGGAAAGAGATGGACAGGGCTGCCATGTCATGCTGGCATTTGGGAAGGTGGCCAAAAATGCAAGAGGGAGATTGTGTGTGTGCAGCTCTGTGTGGGTGGGTGGGTGGATGGCTCTGGCATCACTGTCACCCTGGCCTAAGACCAGGGCAGAGGGCATGGGAGTTCAAACGAGAGCTGCAGGATTAGTTTGGGATGCAGGAGTGTTGCAGGCAGAATGGAAGTTTCAGACAAGGCTTGTTATGGATACCCTCCCATTGAGTCACAAGGGTCAGAAAGGATCCCCTTGATTTCTAAACTCCTTCTCAGAGAGGAGTCTGGATCCAATCCTTGGTCAATGGTTTATGTCTAAAGAATTAAATAGGTGCCTTTGTACAACTTTGTGCTACAGATTTAAGGATGACTAACCAAATATATTTATAAGAATTAAATAAGTGATTTATTTCAATTGATGATGATAATGGCTAGACTAAAAAAAACTTTAATCAGACTTGTTTACTACACAGTAGGTTTAACTACTAGTATAGTGCACCATTTTTTATAAATATTGAAGCAATTATATTGAAGTTGGCAAAATAATTATTAAGTAGAGATTGATGTTACCCATTTCAATGACCGTGGGCAAATCTCTTTTGCTCAGCATTGAGGGGTCTCTCCACTCAAGAGAGGAATCTGCACACAGACCCAAAAAGGGTAGTAGAGGACCCTGCCATTAAAAGGGAGGACTGGGTTTTTATAGTATGACATGATTGACTGTCAGCCATATGTTTGTAGGCCACCTGTGTCAGCTCTGCAGGCTTTAGCTCAGCACCATTAGGTAAGTCATCAGTACTAGCACTTGTTGGTTTCTTTATCAGAAGTTTTGTCTGCCACCTCCTCACCAGTGCCAGTTTCTGTCAGGAAACATTGTTCTTCACATCCTCAGAATGTTTAACTTTGGGCTTGATGAGTCAGCCTCCTCTCAGCATAATTCAGCACCAAAAAGCAGCCTGACCCCTCCACCTCCATTTGCCACTGATAGCCTGATAACTTGTGCAAAAAGTCTGAGCTGTTTAACCCCCACCTAGGCAGAGCATCCTGCTACAAGGAGGGCTTAGCCCCCAGAACCCTGATGGGGTCTGTAGCTCAACCACTGCCAATCCAGGGCGAGTGTGGAGATAGCAATGAACTGCAAACACACTCCTTCTTCATTTGCAGCTCTTGGCAGGCTTTTTGTCTCCTCCTGGATGCTTGAGCCAATACAGTCTCCCAGTGAGTCTCTGGCACAAAGACTGTGAGAATCCTTTTATTCTAGATCACAGAATGGTTTATGTTGGAAGGGACTTTAAGGATCACCTAATTCTAACCCCATGCCATGGGCAGGGATGCCCCAAGCTGTGTCCTACCCCAAGGCACATTCCCCATCTGCCCTGTCACTGCCCTTCCCTGGCCCAGGTCACTGCAGACAGAGGACACGAGGCCCAAGCAGCTCTGTAAATCTCAGCATTTCTGTTTCCCTCTGTTCTGAGGTGTTGGTGCAGTGGGGAACACCTCCAGGTTCAGTTGTGTGGTGGGGTCACCCCACACATGTGCAGTCAAGCAGCATTTCAGCCTCATGACAAAGGCAGCAGAAGTCCTTTTCTGCTCGCCATGGAGGTGTCACCCAGGCGAGCACTTGAGCAGCAGCACGGGTGCATGGGGCAGGGTCAGACCTTCTGGCAGGGCCAGTGGTTTATAAAGCATCAGGGCAGATTTCCATCTGGTGCAAACGGGTGTTGCCTCCCTGATTTTCACCCAGGCTAGCTTGCTTATGTGTGCTAGCTGCAGAGCTGGTCCTTCAATCTCCAAGCCTGTCTTGGTGAGGATCCTGGGGTGCTGGCAGGGTTTGGCTGGTTTATTTAATGGGTGCTGGGGCTGTTGTTTGCCACATGCAATTCACTCCTGTTCTGGATCACAGAGTTTGAACCATCTCCTGTTTCCAATGCTTCTGTCACAGCTTTGTTTGCAGTAGCATTGCCATTCAGCAGCTGCCTGTGCTACATGGCCAAGTGGGCTACCAGAACTTAAGGGCGTCTCCCAGGTTGCCATGAGACCAGCAGGCGCTCAGCACCCATCTGTATCTGTGTCCTGCTGACCTCTGGGAGGCACTGCTCCAAGCTCGTGGCTTAGGTCTGGGAGTGGCATGCTTTGGTCCTGACACATCAGCCCAGTGTGTCCAGGGTTCCCCATCTCCTGCTTGGACATATATTGGTGCTTTTCACTGGAGCCACAAGCTCTTCACAATGGGATCATTGGTTGGCTTGGGATGAGAGACCCAAGGATGAGCTAGAGTTCACTGAGGTGAATAGGCAGGTGCCAATTCACCTGCTCTGAGTAAATTAATGATGCTGCCAGGGAGAAGGCAGTAGCAGATAAATAAATATAGCTGAAAAGCAGGAGAGATGTGGGTATAAGAGAATATAAAAATATCTCTGTTAGAGTATATTCTAACCCCTTAACCCTTTGTCTGGTCCTGCATCATTTCCAATTGTAGCCACTAGCAGATGCCCAGAGAAAAGCCATCAGAGCATAGGAACAAACAGGACAAGTTAACGTCTCTTCCTCATTTTGCCTCACCTCTGTGGCTACATGCCTGTTGCACAGGACAAATAAACATCAAAATGGGCCCAAATGCTCTTTGGCTCTCAGGAAAATCTATAGCTCAGTGGCTGTAAATTTCATCAGTGAACTTAATTCTTTCCATTTAATACACAGCAGATATGGTTAGATTATTCTCCATTAAGTCTCCCAAGCTTTTTCCAGGGGTGTGAGCAGGGATGGCATCCCCTCAACAGTCCTTGTCCCTATACTGAGATGCAGCTGGTGAAACTGCTAATAGCTCCACATTTCCAAGGATTTATTGACATTTTTCTTTCTAATATTGAAAGCCCAGAATAACAACTGCTGTGAGGAGATACAATGTTTATTTTGCAAGTAGAGTAGAATTTAAGAGAGACTGTCACTGCTGCTCATTCACAGACTGTTACCAAAATTTCTCTATTCTCCCTCATGCTGCTGCACATCACCTCTTCCTTGCTCCATGTATTTCCAGGACCAGGCTCTCCCATGCAGGTCTTGTCTCTGAGGCTTTCCCCTTTGGTTACTGGAGCACTTTGTGCTCCAGCATTATCACTTGCTGTACATGGCCCTGCATCCTTCAAATTACAGAGCAAGCAGTAGGATTGTGCATGGAGAAAGGAGAGGGGGAGCATGCCAGGCTCCATTCCTCTGTCACACCCCGGCCACTGTCATCCTCTCCTCAGCATACCCATGCCCCTGAGTGGGCAGTGGGCACCCTGGGAGATGGGTGAGCCCCTGGCACTGCAGGTGCAAATATTTACACCCAAATTCCTGCCGGGGCTGTGGAGAGGAAGAGCTGTCCCCCGATGCCCTTGCCCACCTGCTGGGGACCCACCGCAGTGCTGCATGTCACTCTTCCCGTGGCTGAGCCCTGTGGCAGCCTGCCTTCTCCTTATTTGTTTTTCTCCCTTTGAGAGCTATTCTTTCCTTTCCATATGCTGTAATAATTACAAGTGATAACTTAACAGCTGCTCTGCTATTCCGGGCTCAGCAGAGCCATGCGCCTCCACCTTCCCTCCCTCCCATGGCTCTGGGTCAATGTCTTGGCTCCAGCAATCAGGGATTCCTGCAATTTTTGCCACTCAGGAAGATCTGGACTCTTTTCCTCTCCATTGCCATCTGTTTCCCACCCGCCCACCCCAGCATCATGAAGGGGGATGGGACTGTGACATCTATCTGTTACCATGGAGAAAGCTGAGCCAGTGAAGGGACGCACCCTGCATCCTGGGTGAAGGCCAGCGGGGAGGGGGTGAAAGGGATTTTCTTGTCTATTTGTTTTATTATCACGTGTCTGCTGTCACTCGTGGGGTCTGCTGCAGGTGACAACCACTACCCTTGGTCACGACAGACCTTAGGAACCCCCTAAGCCCTCTTGCTGGAGAAGGTGGTGGCCTTAGGCCTGGTGTGGCAGATGCCACCATCTGAGATGGTGGACCAAGTGCACATCGCTAAAATGAACCGTTTGCCATCCTTCCTCCTGTGCAAGAGTGGTGGTGGCTCCCAAGGAGATGATAGACCCCCAACAGCAGCCCTGGGGCCCAGGGCAGCACCCAGGCTTCCCGTTTTGGGTGTGAAAGGGTTTTTTCTCCTTTTACAAGAGAATTTTGCCTCCAGTTTATCTCATTGCTGAAAGCCCAGCATTAAAAAAGTCAGGATGAGGTGTTTCTGCCTGCTCCCTGCAAAGGAGATGCTGCATTTCTGAGCATTCCAGTCCTTCCCCAGTCAGCAAGGCTACCCAGGCCAGAAGTGCCTCTCCGGCACAGATGTTGATTCCCAGAAATGTGTGAAGACAGCCTGATCTCTGTTGATGGTAGCAAGAGACACACAAGTTTGTGTTGGGCAGTGTCATCCATCCAGCCTGCAAAAGGCTGCATTCTGCTTCCCAAGCACTGGAAATCTGACACCTGCCTGCTTGTTCCTGTGCAGTCCCATACTGGTCACTTCCCATATTCCAAAGGCAGCAGTCCCAGTACTTCTGGTTGCAGCAGACTCAAAATTGTAGTAGAGCCCCACACAGCAATCTGAGGCAAGTGTCTGCAGCATGGCCAGCACCTGAATTCATATTTAGCAATCTGCAGTGCAGGCAGGGTTTCTGTGCTTCCTCCCTTATGTGTGCTGGCCTTTATTGAAATAGTAAAATGCTGGGAATTCAAGACAGGATTTTGCCTAAGGATGGGATTTGCCAGAGCCATCAGCCCAGTGGTCTTGGCTCTCCTCACCCTGCACAAACGTGTCATCTGCACGTCTCATACATATCACAGCAGGTGACATATTCCCCTGCTACCTGCCAGCTGTCCTTGTAGGCAGTAGATCCCACAGGATGCCTAGGGCAGGTCTTTCTAAGGGACAGTCGTGGATAACCTTCCCTGTGGTCCTCCCAAAGTTATAAGTGGGAATAAAAATTGAGAGTGTGCAAGAAGGTTGGCCTTCCCAGGAATTTCACTTCCCAGGCTGGGAATTCTGCTGCTGGCACCACTTCAAAGCAGTGGTGGGCAAGGTCAGGGTCCATGGACAGGGGTTTTGTGCATGCAGATAATTTTCACACATCAGGGTGATCACAGAAATTGCAACCCTTGGCTTTTGGGTCACCAGCTGCAATGCTATGCCTTGAATTGTGTCCCACCCAGAGAGCCTTTGGAAGAGGTGATGTGGTGCTTATCTGAGCTGGCTTTGATGCTTGTCAGCTGTGAGGACCACCAAGCAAAGGGTTCAGTGCCTGCACTGGGGCACGCTGGAGGAAAGCACACCAGGGGAAGCAACACGTGCCTCACTTGCACCTCCCACACAGGAGTAGGCAGCCCCAGGAAGAGGCGGCTTGGAAAGCCTGTGCCATCTCATAGGGAGAGCTGGCAGCTCCATCTGGCTCTGCTTCAGAGGAGCTCTCTGAGGAGCTGTTGAGGGTGGCCAGAGCGGGACCTGTGGGTGGTGTGCCAGGAGCAGGAGAGGAGGAGGAGAAAGAGAAGGAGGAGGAATGGGTGGGATACATGTGCCCCACACTGCCAAGTTTCCCTTGCAGGGAGGTAATCCTTCGTTAAAGCAACTGCTCTGGTCCAGGAGAAGGGTGGTGCATTTAGGGGCTTATGTGTGGTGTGATGCTGGTGGTCAGGTGCAGGGGAGGTGCTACTGCACAGTGACCCCACAGCGACCTGGGGACACATAGGGCTTTGTGTGCAGGAACTTCAGCCCACAAGTGCTTGAAGCCACCACGTGCATTTGCCGCATGGCAAAGTCTCCTTGCAGCTCTGCTCATTTTCACGGGTCTCGCACCTTCCTTTTACTCTCCAGAAAGGCAGAATTTTTTTTCTTGATGCTAGCAATGTGCTAACAGAGTTCTCATTGAAACAGGGCAGCAGGGTATTTGTTAGGATAAAAACACATGGGGTTAGCACTGTGTTCCTCACTTCTCTGAGCCCAGGCTATTGCGCAGCAAAATTACAGTCCTTATCTGCACCAGGTTTTGCAGCAGTGTAACTGCAGCCATTTGGTTTTTAGTTTCTTCATTTCAATCTCTTTGATCATGTGCCACAATTAATCTGATCTCTATGAGGCGGGATGAGTAGGAGTCACAAGAAAAATTGTAATCATCTGTGCCTTTGGCATGTGGGAATGGAATAATTTTGTAGTCTCATCTCCACACTGGTAGCTCTAGGAAAAGCCTCCATCCCTTCATCAGCTAGCAACACCATGCAAGGCTAAGGGATACTGATCTAAATGGAAATATTCAGAGCTAGGTACCATCACCATTCCTGGTTCCCTAATTTTTCAGGCTGCAGTATCTCCATGATACAAACCACATGGTCAGTGACTGAAACACAGCTGGCTCCAACACATGAGCTCCAAACACAAAGATAAATTCATGATAAGCTCCTTGCTGTTGTTTGCTCTCACCTGCCTTGTCATGACACCAGGCAGCTAATTCCCTGTGTTGTTTCCTTGCCTGAGTCAAATGAAACATGAGGTTTTGTTGGGCTGGGAGGAAGGGAGCAAGGGGAAAGGGCATGGGGAGGTGATATCATGCTACCCAGCCCTGTCCTGTCTCTCCTAACAGTTTTTCCTTGCCAGTTCCCACCACCAGTGCAGCACTGGCACTGGTTTTTACATAGAGGTGTTTTCCCCCTCCTAGCCCAGAGTGCCCTTGTCCCCACTGCAGAGCATTGCTTTAATTCTGTCTGCACCAACCCTGGTGTCCATCACAGCCCTTTCTGTTTTGAAAGCCCTCCCTTTCCTAGGCAAAATGATCCAAATTCCTTTACCAGCACACCTCATCATTTTACTCCCCATCTGATTGTGTAACTCTCTTTGAGCATTGCTTACTTTTATTGAAAAGCATTACCAGCACAGAGCAGAGATAACCATGTAAGGGACTTGTTTTAAACTGTCCAACAAGGCATCTTTTCTATAGAAATTCTTCTTCTTGTCCAATGGACTATTCCATCAAAAACAACTCATTCTGTCCTCTACTTGCCCAAATGATTATCCCATGTCATGTCACCTGTACTTCTGTTGAATTCTGTTTTGCATTGGGTTTTTTTTCCCCTCCCCACACACCCTTAGGAAGTGAGCTTTCTTAAGCTCCATCAGAGGTCAACAGGTGCTAGCCATTTTTCTGCTCAAGTGCATCTGTCCACAGCACCAGGTTTAAAGAAAAGGCCTGAATGGGTTATCACTGTCCCCAAGTCCCCTGACAGATCCTGAGGGCTCCTTGGCTGCCCAGAGAGAAACTTTCAGGTGCTTTTGTTCTGGTGTAATTATGACAGGCAATTTAAAATCACCCAAGAGCTGTATTGACAGTGTCATTTGGAACATAATGGACCAATAGTCCATTCTATTTAATTAAGGATTTTTTTTCAAAGAATTACAAATTAACCTGAATTAAGATGAGAATATATACAGAAGGACTTAATGTGGTTCCACTAATTTAGGTTTGCAGTCTTAATTATTTGGATTAATTTTCCAAGAGGACACACAACATTTTTATGGGTGTAAAGACCCATAAGAAATGTAGCAGGTGTTTTGAAAGTGAAATACTTTTGCCTTTTCAGGGGTGCAACTCTTGGTAACACATCTTTTAAGAATCTGTATTAGTACCTCCTTCCCAGTCAAGAATAAGCTATGGCAATGTAAAAGATCATGCTTCAATTTTACAGGGGGGTGTGTGTGTGTCTATATATATATAGATATATATATATACACATATATATACATGGGGGTGGGTGGGTGTGTCTGTCTATGTGAAAAAACAATTACTTAGAAAGTTGTTCCATTTTGATTACTCCAACAGCTTTAAATCAATGTAAGATCTGAATGGTAGTAAGGCTTGAAGCAGTGGCCAGAAGGTGGTGACAGAATCATCTGTGGTGGTTTATGATTTGTTTTTCCTCCTGTTTCTTCCCATCTTCCTCCTTTCCAAGGTACTCAGTACTCTCTGGCTGCTCAGGATTGATGTGTCCACAGCAGAGGCAGTGGGAAGCATTGGGAAACTTCTTCTCATCCCCATGGCACACTTGACTGGGTTTAGCTTGGACAGCCATGGTTCTGAAGTTCCCTCACTGCCCAGCTGGATCCCTTTAGGAAAAAAAAAAAAAAAACAAATCACTTCTCTTTGCAGGAGAAACTGGAGCCCCGCATCCAGTTCAGCTGTTGGAACACTGCTCCAAAAGGTGTGTAGTAATTGAGTCATCCAACTGTGCCTTGCAAAAAGATCCTTAAGGTACCATATTTTGCTCTGCTGTCCTTAACGCCATTGATGAGAATGGGTGGTTTTGGGAGCAGGCCAGGGCAGCCTCCAGCCCTCTGCACAGCAAGATGGGGGGAAAGAAGCCACTCGTGGTGCTTGAGTTGTGGTACCACCCAGACGATCAAACAGAAACCACCGCTCCTTTGGGAATGCCACTATCTCAGCATACACCAGAGGATGATCAGGGGAGGGTGAAAACCTTGGCTTTGGAGAAGAGACACCAGAGCCATGACCTCGGTTACGCTTCCACAATACAAGGAAATCCAAGGGTGGCTGAGTCAGGCTGTGAGCAACACACCTGGCATCTCCCAGGAGATCAGCTGCAGAGTCAGGAGCTGAAACCTGCTTTTCTGCACACGGCTCAGGTGCCTGCAGACTCTTGCAGGTGCGTAGGAGTGAGCTCATCCTGGGAAAGGGAGACCAGTGGACTTCAGATGGGAGAAGAGCCATGCCTTGCCATTCCTCCCAAATCCTGAAAAAGGATGCTCATGGAAAAGCAGCATCCAGTCTGTCTTTCAAACTCAGGGCAGTTTCCTTGCAAGAAACGGAAAGAGACAGGGAAGAAAGGAGAATTGCCTTTTTAAAAATGTTTGCTTTAGGTTACCTTCCCACTTTGGGATCTCAGGACTGAAAGGCAGGAAAAAAGAGCTTGTTGACCTGAAGTTAACCTTCAGCAGTCAGCCATTCAGCTCCATGATCCTCACATGCCGCTGCTTAATCCAGGAGGAAAAAAAGCACAAAGCCTGCCCAGAGCCTGCGCCATCTCATTAACATTTGACTTAGGCAAGATTTCTATCCTCCACAGGGAGTGCAGCAGCTCCAGTTCAAACAGCTCTCCTCTGCTGTGTCCAGAGACAGAGGTTGGTCACAGCTTCTTGCAGTGCTGTACTTTGGGGTCGGGGTCCTTGAGCTGACAAAATATAATTCAGGCAGAGACGCTGGCACTTTTTGGCTTATTGAGAACTTGAACAGATGTCTCCATGAGGTCCTCCTCTGTGCCAGAATGAGGTGGTTCCCAACAGGCACAAGACACAGACCCAACATAGGTTTGGCTGGTACCTGGCACCTCTTCTTGGCGTTGGGGATCCCACAAGGCCATAAAAGCCAGACTGCAGCTTCTGGTTTGACATCACATCCCACATCCCCATCATGTGTACTCAGAGGAAGGTCATAGGGATGGTTGAGGAAGAAATAATATGGGAGGGACAAGGAGCACATGGGCATCTTGACCTACAGCCAGACATCTACTGCCGGCAGGTCCTTGCAGCTTTCACTTGATTAAACATGAAAGCTCTGTGGTTGCCTGAGCTGGCAAACATGGTTCAGCACACCTGAAGTTGGCAGGGAGTCCTGCTGCCCTGGGGTTGGCATGGGGCTGGCAAAGGTTTCCTCTTCCCATCTGGGAGCTGGCAAGAGTGTGTTCCCATCTGACAAGCAGGTGGGAGGAGGAAGGGGGGTGGCTTTATGCTGACTGATGTGAGCAGTGTGCTTTTGATGGTGGAGGAACACGGCCATAGCCATGGGCTGAGTGGGATCCCATGAGATTGAAGATGGAGCTTGAATCGTGTGAGAGATAGATGATTCTTTGAAGACATGGTGGGATTCTTCAGTGGGAGGACCTCTGTTCTAAGTATAACAAGTCACACTTTAGAAATAAGTTGGTTGAAGCTATGGCTGAGTTTCTTTGATGTAGGCTGAGGACACATACTGCAGGGAGAAATCACTCAGTGTTCTGCTTTCCTGTTGAGAAACAGCAGGACAGCTCTGATCCTGGAACAAAGCTGTGATCCATGGGACTGATTAGCCATGAGGAAGTAGAAACTCCTGCACTAAGCCAAAACAAGGGTCTGAATTGCTGAGCATCCTTAGGCTTCAGGGAGCAGTAGGTGCTCCCAGGGGCATGTTGATTAGCACTCCCTCGATTCTCACCCCTTGTCACTGCCTCCAGGAGTGAGGTCTACATGGGCAGAGTGTGGCCCATATGGCCCCTCACCATTTGCTACTAACACAGGTCAAGAGCACAGTCCCACAGGCTTTGTAAACAGCATTTGTCTGTGTTTATTAATCCAGATTATGTTTTCTCCATCTACTGGTTTAATCTTCTCTTGAACTCATGCAAATACTCACAGCTGAACAGCATCCTTGGGCAAGGAGTTCCCCAGGTGTGACCCTCACCACACAAGGACCTACATGCTATGAATTAGCTCCAGTTTTTGCACTGGGAAGAGGCAGCCAGGCCAATCCCTGTCAGCCTTTTTTGGGCCACTTTGTAGCCCTCTGCCATAACCTCTCCAGCCATGTCTTTTCCAGATTGAGAAGTCCTGGTGTGCACAAGTCCTTGCTTGCAGGAGGGCTCCTCCAGACCTTTGATCCTCTTTCATCCCCTTCTCCATGTTGCCCTATTACATTTTGTATTTGAGGCTTCAAAGAGGTGCCTTTTGGGGCACAGGTCAGCACAGTGGCTTGGCAGGCATGCCTGCCCCACAGCCCTGCTCTCTCCAGATGCTGCTGTTTCTTGGCCACAGGCTGTGCCAGCTCCTGTGATCCCATTTGCGTAAGTAATTGGCAGTGCATACCAGGCATAACCAGCTCTGAGTTTGTGTTGGGGTTTTTTTGATCCAGGACTCTTTCTCTCCTGGAAGGGTAGAGATGTCATCTGGGTGTTTCTACTAGTGTTGGGTCTCTCTCCTGACTGCAAATCCATCCTCTCACCATGAAATCTGCTTGGTTCTCCTGCAGAGGCCCATGGTGTGTAGGGGACTGAAGGTGAGAGCCTGGCATTGTCTGAGACTGGAAGGGAACATTTTCAGGGCTGTTCCGGCTCCTTTCCTTTGCTTTTATCCCAGGTAAAATGTATTTACATGATAACATAGAAAAGCATAATAAGCAACCAAACCTCACTGTGGTCAATTCACTCCCAGCCTATTTCATGTTGATAAGACCATGATGGACTCAAATTGTAACTTCAAACTTCTTTGAAGGCATTCAGCCAATTGCAAAGGTGAGAACCAGCTGCACGGTTTGGATCTTGAGATGAACTTTGCTGTAGGTGAGGCTGTAACATGAATCTGTCATGTGAATCTGTCTTGAGGAATAATAACTCTTCATTTTTTTTTTATTGTGTTTTTTTTTGGGGGGGGGGGGGTTGGGTTTTTTTGTTTGTTTGTTTGTTTGTTTTGTTTTGTTTTGTTTTTGTTACAAGTTTTCATTCCTCCTGGTCCCACCACAAATCTGCTCTCACTCTAATCTTTTCTTTGGCAGCTAAAACTATTATCTTTATTGTTTCAGGGCTTGGCTTCCTCCTGTTAGATCTCCTAATTGGATTTTCACTCTCCGATCCATTTAGTCTCTCCTGTGCTTTCACTAAAACCCTTTAACACTTTGGCACCAGCTTTGCTAACCAGTTACCCAGGAAGGTGCTCCTCTCCATGATTTGCACAGGAACAGCTTTCCTAAGCCATGGGTGTCACCTCCATTGCCACTGTCTGTACAGAGTGTCATCACATCTCCTTCACTCTGCAGACTGCAAAGGCTCGCTGGATTTTAACCAAGAATAATCAAAACAATCCACATCAGCCTTTAAAAGGAAGTCTGATGTCACCATAGAGCCAAAATCACCCAAAAATTATAACATTTCAGCTGTGGCTAGGAAAAGTCTGCAGCTTTGTCCAGATTCACCTCCCACCCAGACCAGGTGCCAGTCCTGTGTTCCTGGCTGTGTCTTAAACTGTATTAGCATCTACAAGAGAGTGAAACAGCAGTGGGGCTGTGACCACTTCTGACACTGGGGTCACTTAACCCTTGCTCTCCTCTTCATCCTCTTTGGAAAATGCTGTTCACAAAACATGCTTTCTTCCACCTCCCATCGATTTTGTTCCTTTGGCCTGCAAGCTCTGCTGGACAGGGCCTTGCCCATGCAGAGCCTTTCATAACAGTGCCAGAGTCTTCACTGAAGGCTTTGAGTGTGCCAGGAGTTACCTGATTGCATTGCAGGTGCTTTCTCTACAGCTGGAAGGACCTCTGTGCTCCACACCAGCAATGGTCTCTGTCCTCTCCATGAGTAAATCAGTGCTTTGGTTTCTCCAGTTGGCAGGTACAATCCAAGCTGTCCTAGGAGCACAGCAAGATGGTGATGGAATCTGGCATGGAGGGGGCTTGGGTACCCCATATCCCAAGAAGGGGCTGCTGGTTTCATGGCTTAAGCCAAGCAGCTTCTCTTACAGGAGGAGGGTGGAGCTGAGACAATGGCATCTTACCATGGATCTGTTTTTTCCATCAAACCATGCAGTAATGCATGTGTGATTTTTCAGGGAGCCAAGATCTTCACTTGTAACGCTTCTTTGTAACAACTCAGAGCACAAGGAAGGATGCTCCTCTCCAGGTCAGTCAAGCCCAGTGTGGGCAGAGGTGATGGAATAAGACCTCCACGTAGTACGATGTTAAGTACAAAAGGAGGTGTAAATACAAAAGGAGGAAAAATAGGGAGAAGAGGTACCAACCCTACTAACTGGCTGCTCAACCCTTAACAGGGTATCCAGCTGCCTGGCCCTTAACAGGCCTCAATGGACCCAGTCCCTCTCCTCCTTTCGTTCTTTTTTCCAGCCTTTTTACAACCTCAGTGCCTTTGTGTTTATGTTGCTGGAGTGCGTTGCCATGGTTAAAGTTGTTATTTTCAGCAGGGTTTGCATCTTACCTGTGAGACAGATAGATACGGAGATGGAGACGTACATGAATATGTGTGTTTACCTTCATTTCAGTTCCCACTGGCCATGTGGAAAAACAAATCTGATGGGAAAGGAGAACCCTTCAGAGGGAATGAGGAGAGAGGGAGAATACCACCTCAGAGGAGTTTCTCCAAGGAATACATAGGCTAAGCCAAAAACATGGGATAGAAGAGATGATCACTTGAGAACAGGGGAGGGCAGAGATGGACATAGGTTTGTTAAAGGTGTTACTGGACTGTGGAAAACACACAACTTCAAGTCAAGCCTATTGTAAGGGTGCAGTGTACATGTGGAAAGGTGGGGATCACAGTTCCCTCCCTGCACACTGTTCCCACACTGGCAGTGCAAACACAAACTTCCTCCTTAGCCTTTTCATTTTCCTTGGCTCTGGCTGCTCCAAGTGCTAAAAGGGGTTTGCAAGTGTTAATTTTTAATTATTATTATTATTGAATGTGCTTATCAGATATATATTTACTAAATTTTACTTTATTCCTCTTCTTTTTTTATAATATTATTTATTTGAGGTACAGGGAAGGTGGGGAACTGATTCTCTGGTACATTCCCATAGGTATTCTTGTCCAGAGGAAAACGATAACAAAACCTTTGGCTTTTCAACTTTTAGAATTTTTGGCTTTGGTGTATCAGGCCATGATAATTTTATTGTTGCTTCTCAGGGAACGATTCAGAATAATAGATCTGCTAGGAAAGATGGACCAAGTTCCTGAGTTTTTTGCCTAATGTTATTATGCAAGTCTGAATTGATGGAACTGTTCTGAATTGCTTCACTCAAACATGCATTGAATGAAGAATTGAATCAATATTTGCTGGGCCCTCTTCCAGCCCCTCCAGCTCACTTACACGATCCACCAGTGCTGCCCATGCCTGGACAAAATGTGTGGGGCTGGTCAGGGGTGGCTCCCAGCCAAGAAGTGAAGCCCAGGCCCTCTGGAGTATTTTGGTATCTCACATCCTTTGGTTCTGCCTGGAGGCAGGACTCCTCTCCCATCTAACATGAGGCACTTGACTATGCCTGGCTATACCTGGCTCCTGCCGAAGCAGAGGAGGAAGATGGCACCTCCAGGGGCTGAGTCAGTTGCCTGAGAGAGAAATCACTCTCAAGTAGGATTTTTCCATTGGCTGAGAATCTCCCCAGGTTACTGAGGCCCAAGATAGGCCTGCATTAAAGCCTGAGATAAGAGATGGTGAACTGGGGGGCTGGAAGTTCACTCCTGTCTCAGGTGAGGACCAAATGGGTTGGGGATAAAGGGGAGTACTTCTAAATCATGTGCAAGTTCAGAAATGGCTTTTTCTCCATGGGAGGAATGTTGGTAACAACCCCAGCTCAGTATTTCTGACAGCCTTATCCCCAAGCCCCACTACTGGCCAAGGCTGCTATTTGCCCTTCTCATGGGTGTTGCTACACCATGGCAGTGCCCAGTCAGCCAGGTCTTATTGCCTTGTTCAGCCCTTGTAACCTGCTGTTAAAAGCACTGACAGCACTGATAGGGATGTCCTTTCATATCTACCGGGCTCCATGCTGACACACACCTGATCTCCTGCCATTTTATCTGTTCCCTTTGGGAAGGCTGCCAGAAATGTCAATGTTTTCACCCTCCTGCTCTGTATGGCAGCAGAGCTGCAGCCCTGACTGACAGCTGACATCCTCCCCAAGCTTTGTAATTAGGGTGATGGAGCTAATGAGGGGGTGAAATCCATCCCATCACTTTCTGTGATTGTCATTCGCCTTCTCCTCCCTCATCAAGTCAATGGAGAAATCTGGTATCTGAGCCAAACAAGGGACATCTGTAACCATGGCCTAACCAGCACTGCTGGAGGCTTGGTCCTGAGGATGAGCAGAGCAACCTCAGAGCCACATGGACACCTCCCTGTGCGCTTGTCTGCTCTATAGTCACCACAAATTAACTGCAGGTGTGTCCTGAAAAATTAACGAGTTCAAGACCTTTACAGCCTCACACAGGCCATCTTCTGCAGAAATAATGTCCTTAATTAAATCATACCTCCTTCACGAGGAGCTGTATTGAGCCCAAAGACAAGGAAGGCAGTCAGGCTGCCTGGTGCTGTACTGGCAAGATGTGGGTGCACTGGGAAAAGGCAGCAGCAGCTCATCCACATCCTCCTGCAGGGCAGAGTGGGGTGAGGAGCCAGCCTGGATTCATTAATTGCTGCCGTGGGGTGGCAAGGAAACCAGCCCAAGTGGTCAGGAGTGGATAGCACCTCAGCAGCCTAGTTAATTAATGGAGTGAAATGGGTGTTTGTACGGTATAATGGGGAAGTGAGTCAGGCACAGCACCACATGTAGATCTATGGTTCCACCCTCCAGCATGCTCAGACCTCTCTTCAGGTCATCTTCTCTTGTGAGCTGGCAAAACTTCAGTGGTCTTCTTCTGGGGAGAATAAATGACATGGAGCAGGGTTAGCAGAAGCCAAATACACTTATCCCAGAGGGTCAGCATGGTTTGGGTGTGGAGGATGTTGTCCTACAACTATTTCCCGAGCAGGAAGGAGATCCACATAGATGCCTGGGTTGGAGGGTCTAGGGAGCTCAAGGGGAGAAGCTCTGCCAGAAGTCCTAGGTTGTGGTTATCTATCCCTCTACCATCATCACCAAGGTGATGTGGAGATCTCTCTTCAGAATCTACCCAGGCACCTGTACCTTGGGAAGGAGCCTGGTGGGTTGTGAAGAACCTTCTCCGGCTTTGGGGAGTCAAGATGCACCAGTTCCCACCTCCGGCACCGCAGGAAACAAGGTGATGGCTGCATCTTTCAGGTGTGCACCTTGGCAGCAGCTGCACATGTTTGAGCAGAGAAGCCAGCACCAAGGCGTTAAGGAAATTTTCCTGTCTGACCATTTGGGAGCGTGATGGCCAGAGTGCTTCCTGAATGGTCAGATAGGAAAGTTTCCCTAACAAAGGATGGACTGTTTGCATTGTGCACTTGAGTCCCCTGTGCTCATGAGGGAATTAAGGCTCCAGTTCTGGGCTCTATAAAAAACATCTTGCAGGAGCTGGGAGAAAAACATCTTGCATTTTTGCTGGGAGAAAAAAATGCCCCTGCGACTGCAGCCAAGCCTGAAAGCATCCCTGGAGGCATGGGTCTGCGGGGCCAGACCCACGCTGCACCCTCTGGGGCAGAGCTAGGCAGGTGGCAGCGGCGGCACTGGGGCACAAGGAGCACACTGCCGGTACTGGGGAAGTTCCTTCGCTCCGGGGCAGAGGTGACCTGGGCTCAGGCTCTCACTGGGAAGGTGACCAGCGGGATATGGGCTGGAGCCGGGACGAGGAAAAAGGGGACATGCAGAAGAACCCAGACTTGCTAACGCAGTCCTGGCAGTTGGGGAGAAGTACTCTTTTCCCTTCCCTTCCTCACGTCTCTTTTGTTTTCCGCAGTCCGACAGAAGAGGCTTCCAGTAAGCGGCAGGGGTGGGGGCAGAGCCCACCCGCACAAAGGCAGCTCCCCACGGGCTCTGTGACCGCTGTCACGCTTTTTCGCTCAAATAAACGCCAGCAGTGGATGACGTGGGGCTGGTGCTCCCCAGCCCCAGGGCTGATTGGTCCCAGCTCAGGTTTGAACGCCAAGGTGTCCTGGCAACGAGAAGCAGAGGAGCCAGACTTTCCCGTCCCCACTCGGCTCCGGGAGCACGGCGGGTGCAGGAAACGACAGGCATCGCGGCGAGGAGCAGCGCGCAGCGCCCCTGGCCCTCCTCCAGGTACCCTCTGTGCCCTCGGGCCGTGCCCCAGCCCATGCCCGGAGCCGGGATGAGTTCCACCCCGTGAGTGTCAGGTGGCCGCCGGCAGTGACTCCGCACGGTGGCTCGGGCGGCAGCTGTGCTCCCGCACAGACACGACAGCGGAGCTGGATTCGGCTGGGACTAGGGATGGGGAAATCACTGGTGTTTGGGGGGCCTTGAAAGTGACCGTTCAGTGGCTTTGGGGAGGGATGCCTGGGGAGAAGATGTGCAGGCACGGGGGAGTCAAGGAGCCTTCCAACAGTTGTGTGGTCAGCTCTTCTGCCCCAAGAGAACAGAGCAAGTGATTTTGGCTAGTTTTGGGTTCTCCTGATTAATCAAACTCACAAAAGCCCTGCAGGGCACCCGGGACTCTGAGACGTGCTAGAAGATGGCTTTACATTGAAATGAAGCAGCTTTTCCTGCTGATAGAGAGCTGCTCTGCTTTTGCCTCAGCGTAACCCTTCTGCATGTCCATCCCTCTGGAGCTTGGGGGTGAGGAGGGAAGGGCGCCTCAGGGCTCAGCTGTGTGCGGGAAAGCAAAGAGCATTGCAGGGGCATGCTGTAAAGAAAAGGCTTTTTCCTCCATCAGGAAGATGTGAGCAGAGATGCGAGGAGCTGGCTGGGGGAAGATGTTTGCCAGCACGGGGAGGCAGCACTCAGCACAGCCCGTTTTACACCTGTCAAAACTAGTAGAGACATACCCATGAAAAATGTGCCAGCCATTAATGACAGGGCACATCC
The DNA here is from genome assembly GCF_024509145.1 of Vidua macroura. Taxonomy (NCBI): domain Eukaryota; kingdom Metazoa; phylum Chordata; class Aves; order Passeriformes; family Viduidae; genus Vidua; species Vidua macroura. The sequence continues at coordinate 47,724,230 of NC_071576.1, read as the reverse complement.
AAGCTGTCCAAAGGTGGAGAAACCATCTCCACAAGGTAACAGCCATCTGAGAGGAGCTTCCTGGCTCAGTGGCAGGTGGTAAGCTTGTGGAAGGGCTGGTGTCCTTCCACTGCATGGATTCAGTGGCACACGTTGAAAAGCAGTGCCATGACTCAGGTCTCACTGCTGCAAGTGGGGGATGGAGAGGGATAACAATGCCAAGACCTTTTGGAGCACAGCTTGGGTTATTTATTAGAGCACAGGGCTAAGACCTGCCTGAACAATTCTTTCTTATAAGACCCAAAGGCATGATGAGACCTGGGGATCCCTCCTAGTATCATGCTCATAGTAGAATGGCAGTTCCTCAGCATCCCAGTGGCAGGGAAAGGCAGAGGGACATCACAAAATGAGCAGGGAATGTTCTGCTGGCAGCATTATTGCTGACCTGGATTCGTACTGATGACTTGGAGGGGCAAGATTAGCACAGTCAGCATGTCCCAGGGCTGTGGGGGGATTAGAGAGGGAAAGGGTCATGCCTGTTACAGACATCATTTTTCTCTGTTTAAGTGGGAATATGTAGCACAAGTTGTCAGTTAAAAAAAAAATATCCTGCATACTGAAATGTTGCCAAAGTTTACAATCTCAGAGTGGTGGGCTTACAGCAGTAGAGACTCTGCCTACAAAACCTAATTACTAGATCTGTGAGAATCAGTGATGCTTTTTGTATCTAAATGAAAGTTAAGAACAAATATCTGTCCCAAGTTGTAAGAGAAGGTTTGACCTAGATGAACCTGAAAACAAATAAACATGAAAATTCACTAAAGGTCAATTAAACAAACTGGATATTTTAATTATTTTTTCAACAGTCATGTTTTAAAATTGAGCAGCTTGGGACTGGATGATGTTCCTACTTGAACCAACAGCTCTCCCTGCTCCAATTAGTTCAAGTAAGACTTGTTTCTCTGAAGGGTTAAGGCCAGTACATTCTTCAGGCTTTATTAAACCCATGAACAATAATGTCAGTCTGAAACCCAAGAGAAGGGAAAACATACCCACACATTGCAGGCCATAAACAGGAACAAATTCAGCTCACTTTGTACCTCCCCAACAATTCAGCCAAGGCAGTTTATGAACTGGGAACATTAGCTCCAGTGAAGCAGGACTTTCCCAGATTAAATAACATGTCACTCATTGAATAACTCATCTTTCCTGGTATTTTATGGAATAAACAGTGTCTGTTGCTTGCTAATAGTGTCTGCTTTTATTTGAGTGGGATTGTATTTTATAACAATCCTTCTGTTCAGTTTGCATATTTGCAGTGACCCCAGCAAGCAAACACTCCAGAGCTGATAGTAAATTCACTCCCAGAGGTTTAATGATGGTATATACTGTAGGAGCTACCAGTTTTAAGGCTGTAGTGATTAGGGTGGGTTGATGGGACACAGGGCAGTTGGATAATTGCTAGTGATGAGCCAGTGAACTCCCAGGTAATTGCACCTTACCTGGAGAGGTGTGCTGGCATGAGCGGTGTTTTAAAGCTGTGAGGAGGATAAAGGACAGTCATTGTCTCCACATGACAGCGCTGAATCATGAACAGGAAATTATCCCTTCTCCTCAGCAAGAAAAAAAAAGCTTGGTCTGTTTTCTTTCCTGTTGCTTTCTTAAAGAAAAGACAGAACTCGTGTGCCTGTCAAGTCTGTGCCCCTTTCTTCCCTTCATACCATTTAAACACTGTTGAGAAGTAGAGATGCTCTACTTGAGGACATCTTCAAGTGTTGTGAAAATGGGTTTTGAGGGAAGGAAAGACAGACATAGTCACTGACTGACCCTGGGAAGGCCTGGCATAGACCAAACCTCAGACACCAGAGAGGCCTGGTAACAGAAGGACCCTGGCAAAGCTCACTCACCAGAAGACTTCAGCATAAGCTCAGATTTCCTCTATAGATGTGAGGTCTAAGCAATCCTGGTTCCTAGGACAGCAGACATCATTAATAATGTTATTAAAGGGAGACAGTAATTTTACTTTTAATGAATGTGGGATCTACATAAGTTGGTGCGGTCACTCACTAGAGCCCCACTGGCCCCTGGGCAAGATTTCTCAAGTCCCAGCCATTTCCATGTATGTTTGGGCTCCTCAGGACATTACTCAGCCTGCATGTATGTGGATTTGGTAGTCCATAAATGGCTACCAGTGTTTGAGGCTGTCTACAGTGCTGCTCCAGTGCTGCTTCAGGCTCCCCAACGCCTGCGGTCTCCAGGCTTGGCACTTTGTGTTTGTTTGCCCTGCATACTCAGCAGTGGAGAAGCCAAAATTGCTTTGCCCTCCCTCCTCATGAAGCAGAGGGCTGGAGACTTGATCCCTGTAATTGCCAGCCTCTCCTACCCCAGAAAGGAGTAATCCCCAAAGCAATGGTGACATTAGAGTCCTCTAATGCTTCTTGAGTCTTCAGCAGCAGGTCCTGGAGGGCTTTGGGAAAGATGCCATAGGCCTCACGTCTATTTTAGATCTGGGAGGGTTGAAGCAAAGCAAGGGGCAGAGACTTGACACACAATGACAGGAGTAGAGCAAATGGCAGGTTTAGGCAGGGGCAAAGGGTCTGACAGTGGTGCTCTCACCTCACCCCAGAGAGGTGCTTTTTGGTGGGTCTGGGACCAAGAAAGCTCTGGTTAGGTGGCTCTTTATCTGCTAGAACCTTTTCATTTTGCCTCATGATTAAAAGACAAAGATGGGGAGTGTGTCTTTTCTCTCTGTGTTAATGAACTTTCCTCTCCCTCTGTAGCAAGAGAGAAAGATTGCAGCAAAACCAGCAAAACAAACTCCATTACAAGACTGTTCCACTGACTGGGAGAAAATAAGTAGCTTGTGCACCCAGAACCTCCCAGGAGAGGGGCTGCTCTTGGTCCAGCAATGATTTAAGGGGCTTATCAAGTCAGAAGTGCTGACAATAAAGCTGTGGCAGGGTTATCAATACATTAAGAATTTTGGGCAATTGGACCAGGTGTTTCCAAGTACAGACTGATAGAAATGATAGTGCTGGTCCAGACTCCTGAAGCTCCATTGACATGCCTGGAGCTACTCTACTGTTATGGCTAGCAATGGGAAAAGGAGTTTAAGCTGTTCTCATTCCGCAGCCTGATCCAAGCATTCGCTGCGCCACCTTCTTTGCTGGCACGTACATTTCTCCAACTGCTTGATGCAGAGGCATTGGTCTGGCAGAAAAAAAAAATCAAACATTTTCTCCCCTGGGATTTTCTAGAGCTGGACAGTCCTTGATCAAGTCCTACTCACTGCACCAAGAGTAGTGCAGGTACAATGAAGAGGGGAGTGCAGGCTGTCAGTCCACCACTGCCTGCTTTAACCAGGCCAATATACAGCTTGGGTGAATGGAGGAATCCTTTCCTTCTCTTACATGTGGTGCTCTTAAGGGAAAGATGTGCTGATCATGGGTTTTCAAACCACTGCCAGATGTTTGAAATTACGTAGTTTAATTGTTGGTGCAGGACCACTCAGTCCAGTGGGTGTGACCTGAAGGAAATCCCTTGAAACCTACTGTCTGGTACGAAGATGAGCACCAGGCTTCACAATACTAGTTTTGAACCTGAAGGTAGTGAGGTACCAGCAAAGATCAGAGCATGAGATTCAGAGGCAGGAACTGCTGAGTGTTGATCCTGGATTTATTGCCAGCTCTTTCTGCTCTGAGGCAAATTATTTAGCTTTCCTTTCCCCTGATCCCCTTCCATCCCTTGTCCAAATCCTTTGTCACATGAGAGTTGGAAAGAAGCTTGCAAAACACCTGCTGAAGTGCTTTGAAGACAGAAAGCAGAATGCACAAATGGTAAGTTGTATGGGCAATATAAACAAACCTTGCTATATGTTTCCCAAGCTAAATGAGGAAGGAGGAGGGGTTAACTGGTGGGTGGCACCCATGTCCTATTTACAAGGTTTGTCTCTGGATCCCTTCGTGTGAAGCAGCCTCTTGGCTGAAAAACAGCTGATAAAGTCACACCTGAGCAGAGGTAGGGGAGGAAAAACTTGTCACAGGAGTGAACTAGGGTGGGTGGAAATTTCCTTTGGCAGGAAGCGGGTAAGTGGTGGTACCAGCAGTGGGTTGGAGATGACCTTCTGGACCACCTCCGGACTTACTGGTCCTGCTGTACCTCCTCTTTCTTGTCTGGTGCATTTTTCCAGGTGGTTGCTATATGGTCTTGAGGGTCCTATGAGATCCAGGAAAGTTCTTCCTGTAGTTGCCATTATCCTCTCTGACACCTTATTCAGGGGGATAACTTCTGGCATTTTAGTAGTCTCTTTGTCCCACACCAGTTTGCCAACGCAAAAAGCAGCACAGCCCCAAGGTTTAAGATTTAATAAGTAAATTGCAAGTGTGCTTTACTTTCTGAACCTTTCCAGCATTTCAGGGTCACATCTCTAACATGTCTTTGCAACAGTGGGAGTTCAAACCTGATGGTGCATGTGTGTGGGCTAAGAAAAGTGAGATATCCACACAAACAGCTACTGTTGAGGAGACAAGGAACACAGCAGATGCCATGAGGGCTGATAGACCTTCCAGGCTTAGCCCCAGACAGGTGTCTTGGGCCTCTTCCACAACACCTGCGGTTCCCTCCTTACTGCTGCTTTTTGCATTTCACTTGTGCTTATGACCTTGCCCTACATCTAGGTTATTCTTGCAGGTGTAACACACTCTGAAGAGCACCTGGAATAGGCTTGCATGTCTGGCCCCTTGTTTTGGCCAAGTGATTTATTCACGATCAGGGAAGTGCAGGTTTAGCAGCCTGGGACCAGGAAAATTCACGCTTTTGAAGCTTTGTAGCTTGGGCAAAAATCGGTCCAGTCGGGATCAGTTGCATAAGGACATATAAGTGCCTGAAGATGCAGGTTGATATCTGCATGCTGTGTATTTTACATTTAAGCTGCATCTGGGATTTTTGTTTCCTGTTTGGGAAATAGGAAGAAGTATTTTTTGTCTCTCCTTTTATTACTGTTTTCCAGCCTGAAAGCTGCTGGGGTTGAAATGTCCCCATATGTGTGCAAGTGTGTGCTGCAGGCCCTGATCTCAGCAGGAGGCTTGTGTTGAACTACACTAAGCCAGCCCTGGAGCTGAGATGCTCTCTAAGCTCTGCAGAGCTGCATGTAGGGGAGGGTATATTTTTCCCCAATGAGCATTTGATTCTCTGCAGTACTATGGGAAAAGGGACGTATCTGTGCCACCTGGGTGTTCCTCCATCGCTTGCTGGGGCCGAGCAGCACCTGCTTACAACCAGTGCTTTGCCTTGGAAGCCCCTGAGGGCTGCTGAATGTATCTGCTGTCTGGTTTATCCCTTAGTTAGTCTGCATGTGACAGCCTGGGAGATTATTGCCCCCACCATGCAGCTTGCCAGACAGATGTTAGAGATGGTGATGGATATATCTGCTCTCAGATTAAAAAACAGTTTAAAATGCATCCCCTGCCAGCTGTGGCCCCCTGCCCTGTTAGCTTTCAAGTGCTCTCTGGAAGAAATCCTTCCCTTTTTTTTTTTTTTTAACTCAGCCCTACCCTTTCCTGCAGCCTTCTTGTGCTGTTCTCTGCCTGGCAAAGCCCCAGCAGCAACCCCCGGGCAATGTGGCACGTGTAGTGGAAATGACTTTGGCTGACTGGGATGGTTTTGCAGGGAGTCCAGGTGCTGTACACAGTACAGTGGGGAGGAGAAGACGCCTCCGGATGGAAGTTAGAGATCTCTTCCTCCCTTTTTTCTCCCGAACCCAGCAATTCAGTGGTTGTGTCAGCATAACTTGATAGCATGGGGATAGAGAGAACCTGGAGCCTCCACAGCACAAAGCAAAAGCCTCAATTTGCTCTCATTGCCTGTTTCAGGAAACTGTCTCCTGGTGATAAAGGGAGAAAAAGAACTGCATGGGGAGGACACCACAGAACAACTCCTTCAGGGGGAGAGTGAACACTTTCTTCTCTGTGTTGGACATTTGTATACTAACTTGTCCTGCCCTGATGTCTCTACATGGGCAATCTTGCCCTTAGCATGGGTTTTCCCGACTTTTCTCAGGGACCTTGAGAGCTAGTCATCCCCATGCTGCCTTTCCAGGGCTTCTCATCATGCCAGAGCCTGTAACAGCAGGCTGTGCTGCAGGTTTAATTCCTTTCCTCAGTTTGCCCTGCAACAGTGGCAGGATGTGCTAGTCACCACAGTCAGATTAAAGGCGGTAAACTGCCCTTTTGCTGAAGTAGATGTAAAGGTCTAAGGGCAGCAATGCTGAAAAAAAAATACCTCCTCTCTTGGTAGGAAATGTGGGTGAAAAATTCTGTCTTGATGTTGATGCTGTTGGGACAGGGATGCTGGGATGGCAGCCTTAGTGGGAGATGGCTCTGCCTGCATTAGTCATGGTGGTGGAGGGGAAACCTGTAACATAAAAATATAAATTATATGTGTTCAATAGACAGATAAACATTACTTCTACCAGCACTGTAAATCAGGCCTATCTCCCTACCTCCTCCCAGATTTTACCAGACTAATATGGAATTTTCTGCGCAATACTTATTTATCATTACTACGTCTTGAAGGAATTGCATTTTCAAGCAGCCAGTGACTTCTTTTTGTCTAAAAACTGTTTTCCCCTGAAGTCAGCTCAGAGCACCTGTCTCTTGGAAAACCAGGCCCCTTTAAGATGTCTCAGGCTGCTTTGAATCACTAATTGCTTCTGAATAGGCAGGCCAAATGTTTTATCACTTCAAACTCCCATAGCAATGCAAATCTATACAGCTGAGAAGCCTCTTTCCATGCACGGGGGTGATGGGTAAAGATAAGGATTAAAAATAGAAACAAATTCAGCCCGGGGGTCCTCTTTGTTCCTCCCTGCCCTCGGTGGGGTTGCCAGGGCTACATTTGTTCCCCTGCATCGTTTTTGGATGAGATCCAGTGCCCCTTGAATGCAAAACTGAGAGGTACAGTGGCAGGAGAGGGCTGGATGAAGTCCTAGGTACATACATATTTCATTGCCCATGCCAGGCTCTGTGTTGTTTTCTCTCTCTGGTTTCACAAAGGTGGTGTTTTCTAAAACTCCCACTTGTTGAGGGCGACACAGTCCAGGCTTCATCCCGTCTAAAGTTTCTGGCTTTTCAGTTGTTTCCCACTCTGCATGGCAGCCAGGCATATTTCCCATGCCTGGGGGGAAAAGGGGGATGCTTGGTAGGTAAACAGGACTCGCCAGAGTGCTGTTTGGAGGGAACTACATGTGCTGTGACATGTCCCCCTCGGGGTTGCTGTGTGTGTTTTGGGCTGTGCTGGCTCACACACGCTGCAGGAGATGAGCAGCCCTTTGCAAAGCCTCACTGGCATAGGGGCTGGTGTGACTTCTTTAAGTAACCCACAGCCTGAAGGCAAATATTGACTATTAAGAGGTGGAAGATCTCAGTAATCAAGGGCAGTCTTAATCCCCCTTTTTGCTTAGGTCGCCTGTTATTAGAGCTGCCTGCTGTGTGCTGAGTACAGCTATGCTCAAAAATTGCCAAGAGCTCAGCATTATGGAAGCAAAAGCCAATTTACCGACTTTCCAATAGAAAGGAAGATACATGCTGAATGTGCATCTGTTGGATGATATTTCTGTTTCAGGCATGCCACTAACATACAAATGGAAAAGCGACTTTGCATGATTTATGTAGTTACTAGGAAAATCTGAGTTAAGTGATACTTTGTAGAGTATTGGGTACTATTTATTCTTAGCAGACTAGGTTTTAAAATCTATTTTCTATTTATCTCCCCAAATGAATTCCAGTTGACATTGCCTATCCTACTTGAGTACTCTGGACATGAAGAGCAGATAAATATCCTGACAAAAACATCTTCATGTAAAATCAATAGCTAATAAGAAATCAGTCCCTTGAAGATTATAGCAATTTATCTTTAAAATTAAAATAAAGACTGCAAAATTTTGTCAAAGATGAAAACAAAACAAAATAATTTCTGCTCTTCTTTGTTTAGGTATTATTTGTGTGTTTCAGGTACATATAGGACCCAGTTAGGACTTGATCAACTAAAGATAACTATTGTTATCTTCATTGTACTTTTAAAAGAGACAGCTGCTTTCCCACCAGACTGGGATTTCCAGGGAGGCACAGAGGAACTGGAATGGTTTTAGGCCTTCAATCCTGTTCTCCAAAGACCTTTAACTCAACAGGACTGAAACTCAGGCTTAAATCCTGCAGGGGTTTAAGTCTCCAGTGTTGGGTTCCAGCTCAGTTACTGAACTGGGGTCTTCATACATAACCCTGGTCTTCCTGGCAGGGAAAAAATATTTTAAAAGAAAGGTTTTTAATATAAAAGGACAATTAGAAACTAGAAAGTTTGCTTGTACTTTACGAACTTAAGTGTAGAGGTGGTCTTAGATGTCCAAGTCAGTACCAAAAGCAATCCAGGCTTTGGACTCTCTTTATTTCTGCCCAAGGTCCCCACTTGGGTACCAGCAAGGCACAGAGCTGGTGCAAGACTGTGCTCTGCTCTGACGCCTGGCACCAGCAAAGCAAGGTGTGGGAGAGGACCTCCAGTGCTGTGAAAGGGCTGTGAGGCTGAAGATGTGGGGCTGGCTGTGTAATGGGGGGGATTCTGAGAGCACAGCCTGGCAGGTGGCTTCTGAGGCATGGTGTTGGAAAAGCAATTAGAGGCCAAATGGGAATGGCACAGGTAGAGAGCAGGAAAGGGTGTCCTAAAGGGTGGAAGCTGTGCCAGGCTCAGGTGCCCTTCCAGCTCGAAACTGGGAGCCCAGGCAGGGAAGGAGGGGAAATAGCTGGAGCAAGAACCAGAAAAACCTGCTCACACCAGCCTGGGATTCACATTACTCATACTGCTTTAAAACAGGTCAGGTTTGCTTTGGTTTCCAGGTAAAAATGGCCAAACTGCCTAAGGACTGTTTTCAGCTCAGCTTAGAGCAGTTCTGAGCTCCCGTGTGCCTGCTCACCGTGTCACTGCTCCCATGCCCTCCTACCCATCACCACTGCAAGGCCTTTCCTGGGATTTAAGCCTTTCTAAGCAAAGGCTGGGCTACAGGCATGCACAAGGACATTTCTCAGCTCACCTGAGGGGTGGTAACCCTGAGTGGTGGGATCACATCTAGGCACTCTCGCCTCCTCACCTGCCACAAACTTTGGAGCTCACACAGCAAGTTTGCTGCTTGAATCTGGAGATGCTCCCCATTGCAAAGGAAGAGTGGTCTGCCTCCCCCAGATGCTATCAGATGTGAGTAGCTCTTGGCAGTTGTGTGAGCTGTCCTGCTGCAGGTCTCATCCACAGCACTAGGGTCAGCCTCACATGATTTATCAGGTGATTATAGTCAACTTCAACTAGGTGTGAGTAGCAAAGATGAAACCACATTTTTGTTGGGAAGGAGGGGAAAAGGAGCTAACAGAGTTAGAAATCAGATTGTCAGAGGCTAATGGCTGTGCCTGTTTATTAGGCAACAATAACAGTAATTTACCTCTGAATCGCAATAATTCATCATAACGCTTCCCACCTACCTCATGAACCCTTGCTGCATATCTCACCCCTCTTGTTCAGGGATCTGAAAGCATTTCATAAACATTAATTAATTATTCCTCCACACCCCTGGAAGCAAAGTAAACATTATGCAAATTTTGCAGCTCGAGAAGCTGAGCTCACCTAAAGAGATAATAACTGAGCAGGGGTGCAGGAGCCCAGAGTGCAAGCCCCTATCCCAGCTTCGACCAGAAGCACCTTTCTGCAGAGTGCTCTGCAACGTGGGCAGGCACTAGGGGCATGATCCAGGGTAGTTCAGTCCTTCATCCGTGCACGTTCCTGTGCTTGCCACCATTTTCAGATGGCAGGAGAGCTGTAAAATGGGTGAGTGCTGCTGCTGCCTTGGAGATGTCTCACACTCATCACTATCTCATCACCTTCAAGCCTCCACCACAGGGACCAGGCACCTGCCAGTGTGTGAAGCACCTGCCATTATTCACAGTAGGACTCTCCCTTTTTTTAATGACTACGTTAATGACCCTAATCTGTCGGTATGAATGTGGTTAATCCCACAGCTCTAGGGACGAGTAGTTCAGAGACGTTTCCTCTCCTGCCTTCCCTCACCTCACTTTGCATCCTAACCTAATGCTTCAGCACTGAGATGAGCTAGTGAGACCTGTGCTAAAGCAGAAGCCACTGCCCCTGAACTGGCTTGAAAATCAGGTTGCTGTGAGTAAATATCGAGGATACAACAGTTACAAATCTGGCCATCTCTCTCCAGTGTCTCAGCTAAGGGATGTGACATGTGAGAGACATCCTGAAACAAGATGCTTGACGTTAAACCTGTGCTCAAGTGCCTTGATGGATCTTGGCCCTTGAGGAGCCTGTCACCCTGGATGTGGTGACAAAGATGTAAATTAAGGGAAGGATGTCCCCTGCAAATAATGAGCCTTGGCACTGGAGGGAAGGATGAGACACCAAAGGTCCATGCCAGGCCAGCCTGTTGGGAAGGGGAATTTCTTTCTTCCCCTGAAAGCAGTTGACTTTTGGAAGCTAAATGGGTTCCAGCATGAGAGCAGGAGGAGGGTCATGTTTCATAGACAAGTCATGGTGGATTAAATGTAAATGAATCTGCAGTGTGATGGACAAATGGGATCAGTGCCGGGAACCCCAGCTCCTGGTGGGGGATGGATTAGTAATGGGTACTGGTGCATTTGCACGCAGGGAGGGAGTGAATGGCAAGGCAGAGAGGTTTCCAGCATTGCCCTGCCTGTAGCACTGAACGAAAGAGACATCTCTGGGCTCAAAGAAGAGAGGTCAAGCCTAGATAAACACCAGCTTGGTCCCCCATCAGAGAATCACTGAGGCATGAAGAAAAACTTTAACAGCTGCAATGCTGCTTTTGAACCTCCTAGTAAAAGGGAGGGTCAGGAGGTCAAAACTTTCAATGCCTCTGGAAAGAAGAGGACTTTTCTCCACAAGCCTTTGAAAAACCGAACTAAATTAGCATGACCACACTGCTAAATGCTTGGGAAACCTGAACTGCTCGGGTCACAGGCTACCCGAGCAGCAGAATGGCAAAGAGCTGTTGCATTCCCATACTCAACAGCCATAATTAATGAGGCTATTTCCTTGGTGAAAAGCAGGTCTTCTGCCCAGCACCTGGATGGGAAACAAAACCTTTCGGGATGTGCCCTGGGCATCTTTTCTTCTCCTGATACTGTTGCCTTTTCCCCTTTCTGTTTCTCCCATCCATTTTCTCTCTCTCACTTCCATCCACCATTGTTTCAGTTGTTTTTTCCTCCCCTGCTCCCAATGTCACACAGCTCAACTCACTGTTTGAAGTGGGGAATAGCAATGAAGTTGTAATGATCTAGCCGTGCTCTCCCCTGGGGTTGCTGAATGGGAATGCAGGAGCTCCAACCTAACTAGATCACATTTTTTTCCTACTTTTTATTGCAAAAGGGATATGTAAGAGCCCTCTTTCTCATTGTGAGTTATTCACTTCCACTTTGAAGGTAGATTTTGCATTTTTGGACCTTTTGCAGGAGCCATTTTAGCAAAGACCAGGCAATGCAGACTTCTGGAGGATGTAGAGACCTGGAATTTTTGTCTCTGACTCTATCATGGGTTTTATATTCATCTTGTACTGTGAGTGGGCTGGGCACCACTTTTCAGGAGACCCTTTGCAGGTCTCCCTTTACAGCTCCCACCACCAGAGGTATGGAAAGCAGAGAGGCATGTGCAGACATTGCAGTGGCTGTCAGTGCTTTTGGGAAAGGGCTGTCTGCCTACACAGGGCAATCCAAAGACATCAGACCAGTGCAGCCAAAAAGTTTACTGATTTGGACTGCAATCCTGCAGGCTGCTGGTGGGCATCCCCATTCCTTGCAGCCACAGGAGACAAGTGCCCAGCAACTTTTCCAGGCTTGCTGCAGAAGCAGAAAGAACACTCCCTTGAATAAAGCAGGAGAACAGGAAATACATCACATTTCAGAGGCCAGAAGGCCTGCTCTTGAAGGACAAGAGCTCATCTACCCACCAGACCAAGGTCTCTCCTTCCTGCAAGCCTGAGCCCAAGCAGGGTTGTGGGTGGAAATGAGGGAGTACAGTCTGTAGTACACTGGCAGTCAGCTGCAGGGCTCTGCAGTGCCAAGCCCCAATTTGGCTTTCCTGTGATGCTGCAGGATCTTTTCTTTCTTATGTCTCTTGTTGTCCTAGAAACAGAGGAAAAAATTCTTCCAGAGAAGTCCTTTTTGTTACACTTGAAGCAGCATCTTCTGTCTCTCACTAAAACAGTGTATGGTCACAAAATAAAACCCTTGCCAGAAAATATATAGCAAGTTCAAAATCTTCCTAAGAAACCTGGAAAAACTTAATACCCTCCAAACTTTCCCAAAGCCCTAAAAGTATAGCAAGGGTCAATGGGCAGTTTGTAACACTGCAACAAATGTATGTTGAGCAACAGAAGGCAGTACTCTTGTGTGTATATATATACATACATATATTTTTTTTAATAGATGTAATTATATGTATTATTTATACATATTGTTGAGAGAGAGAGAGAGGTCCTCACTTCTAGCTTTGGATTACAGCTTTTCAAGTAGAGGGTGTTTGCTGGAAGCGAAAGTCAACATGCCCTATGGTACTGGCCACTTTTCTCTCCTGGGGCCAGGGCTTTCCTGGAAATGCTGGGATTTTGGGGGCTATTGTCTTTATTTGAGAGAGAAGCTCATCTTCTGGGGAAAACCTGCCCTTCTGGGTGCTCAGCCAGACAAGAGATGCACTAGGTAATTTCTCTGAGGCACATGAAATGTTGTAGCTGTGTCAGGAAAGGATAGTGACTGACAAATTTCCTGAGGCTTGCAGGATCTGGAGGCACACTCCCAAGGCCTCAAGGAGTCCATGGCAAGGGGAGAAGGAGAGGAAAGCAGGCAAGAAGGTTTGACAGCCATGATGCTGACCCCATCCAGCTCCTGGGGGAGCAGAGGATGTGGGGCACCTCTGAAAATCTGGCTTCCCATTCTTTCCTTTTAGAAATGGGCCTGAAAAAGAAACTTTCCTCTACTTTCACCCCCACCAACCACAGCTCAGAGGGTTTTGGGTTTGTGCCAAAAGCCAAAACCCAACAGCTCTGCAGATTCGAGTGCCTCAAATACCCATTTTGCTCTCATGCCCCACACTGACCAGGGACCGTAGCACCAACTAACACTGCTGGGCTTGGGTGGCTGTTCCCGGGAAGATGTGCTCTGCTAAGAGAGGCTATAGCTGCTGACCTGCTGCTCACCCACAGTACATTTGTGCTCAGGAGGGGGTTTTTGTGCAAACATATTCTGTATCTTAAGAAGCCTCAGAACCAGGACACTTCTTGTTGTGCTCCTGAGCACAGCAGTGAGACAGCATCATCTTCTTTGGGGAAACTCAGATAGGATTACTATCTCATCTACTGCTGGAGAGACCAAAGGACCTGCTTGGTTATGATTCAACTGCTCAGGATGCTGAGACAGCACTGCTCTCCTCCCTAAAGCAGCCTGACTGCTCAGTGTACAATGAGGACATGACTTTTCAAAACTCTAAGGTAGAAATCCCTGCAAGGAACCAGTGGGCAAAAACCCAGAAATCAGCTCAGTCATTATTCCTGGTCAGTCCCTGAACATGGCCTCAGCATCACAGGAGCTTTAAGAATAAATCTGAGACAGAGCTATGGCTGGAGAAGATGGTCCATGAGCCAGTCTGGCAAAGCTCACCAGTGTGAAACTAAATGTTGGACATTTTTATCCATCTTAATTGATGAAAGGTGTGGAGAACTCTTCAAAGGGTGAGGAACCAAGAGACCGTGCAGACATGAGAGACAGAGTTAGTTTATTTCTTTTTCACGGTAATAATTTTACACAAGAAAAGAGATTTCTGAACTTTTTACAACCTACTAAAGGTAGAAAGATTTAAAACTCAAAATCTTTTCTTAAAAGAAAGGCAACCATCCTTGCTAGTGGCAAATGAGCCTCTGCTCAGCTTGTATCTGATTGGGATCTCAGAAGACTGTCCAACCTATTAAATAAGATATGTATCTCCTGAGAACAGGCTTTGTTGTTTTCTTTTATTGATCTTTGTTCCTCCTGTGCTGTAAGGTCTCCAGGGCATGGCCTGTGTTACGGAGCACCAGATGTACTATCTGATTTTAGGAGATCATAATTATGAGGAATATGTCAGAACAACAGAAAACTTCATTTAAAAACCCAATTAAAGCTGCCGAGTGACAGCTACGGACTTGTGTGTTGCATCACCTCCTAATCCCAGCAGCTTCCATGTGGAGAAGGGAGTAGTTAAAGATGTCATAAATCCTAGATAAGGATATAATAAGGTCTGCATGAGATGGGGATTTTTCCAACCATAAGTTAAAATTAGCACACATTTTGTGGTGGAGCAGCAAACCTAAGATTTGTTTTGGAGCAGTCACCTCGGGATCCAGGGTCTGATGGGTGGGTTATCCTTTCTTGTGAGTGGTGGGACATTTCACAAGACATTCTGCATAAAGAAATATAAAGGTAACTGCGTGTCTGGCACGGGTTGCACCAGCACAGGCTTTGCTGGAGCACCTTCACCAGTAGAGACCTTGAGGATGGGATTCTGATGCCACCACAGCCATCCCTGTTGCTTGGGGGACCATGGAGGAAGGACACTGGCATGCAGGGTGGGGGGAGCTTTCAGGTTGGTTTTTTGAGAGTTAGGATGGGAAAAGGTGACGGAGAGAGGAGGTGAGAAGTTTCCAAAGCCTCCAGCATGGCAACAGACACCTGCTTCTTCCAAAACTGGCTGAACCTGTCTCCCTGCCGTCATCTCTCTGCAGGTTTAGGGCGTTCTAAGCCCCCCGCTGGCTGAAGGGCACGGGGCTCGAGGGCTGCACCCTCCTCGTGCACCAGGCCAAGCTCTTCTCTCCAAAAAGGGGTTGTTTTCTCTGTTCTACTCAGGGACCTGCTGGGGCAGGTGGAGGTCTGGGCCCTGCTGTCGGACAGGCTGAGCACTTCCAGGCAGGAATGAGCCCGCACATGTGGCCCCACAGAGCCAGGAGTCAGGGATAGGGAAGTACAGGGTGGTTTTGCTTGGTTTCTTTTTAGGAAAGGAGATTTTAAGTCTTCTTTAAAAAGATTATAATGTTTTCAGATTTTTTAAAAGATAAATTAATAACCTTTTTAATTAAAAGGAGAATCAATACTTTTAAAAAGTTTTTTTTAAATATTTTTATTTTTATTGGAGAATTTAAGACTTTAGGGGGAAAATGTAGAATTTATGAGTTCTTAAGAAAACAACCAAAAAGGAGAATTTAAGGCTTTATTTTAAAATGAGAATTTTAATATCTTGGGTTTTTAGAGCAATTGTATGACTTTTTTTCAAATAGAAGATTTTAAGGTTGTTGGGGGAGGTTTTAAAATAATTTAAGATTTTTTTTTTTTTTTAAGGAGAATTTCAGACTTTTTTTGAACAGCCGAGGTGATGCAGGGGAGTTTCGTGTGTGGGGCGGGGCTTACCTGGTGGGGGCGGCGCACACCTGGCGGGGCGGGGCGGGGCTGGCGGCGCGCGGAGGGCGGGGCTGAGGCCGGCGCGGCTCCGCGGTGCGGAGCGGAACGGCCACTGCCGCCGCCCAGGAGAGGAGCCGGAGCCGCAGCTGCGCTGCCGTGGCCGGGCTGGCGGCAGGTGAGTGCGCACGGGCGCGGTACGGCAGGGCAGGGCCGCGCCCAGTGCTGCAAAGCAGCGGCAGTCGCAGCCGGACCGGTACCACCGGGAGCGGCCCCGAGCTCGGGGGCTGCGGCTGAGGCGGGGCCGCTGGCCGCGGGTGTCCGCGGAGAGAGCCGTCCCCGGGGCAGCCGGCGCCTCATCCGCCTGACAGGGCCCACCGGGGCGGGGGGCAGCCCCACGGAGCTGCAAAGTGGGGCAGGGGCGGCGAGCAGCTGGCTTGGGGCAGGGCGCCGCAGTAATCCCGGATCCCGTAAGGAGAGCCCGGGCTGGGGTGACTGGGAGCGGCGTTCGGCACTAGCGAGACTCCGAGCCCCGCTGCCACCTGCCCGGTGACGCCCCTGTCGCTCCCCGGTCGGTCGAGCAACCGGGTGGCTTTGCCTCCCGCCTGCCCGAGGCACCCCCAGCAGCACCGGCCACCAGCACGGTGCGGCCGGGCCCCGCTGGCAGGAGCAGCACCACGGCCCCACCGGCGTGGCAAACACTGTCCAGAGACCCCAGCGGAGGAGCCGAGGCGGCGTGGGGGTCTCAGGTGCCCGTGCCAGGAGCCTCCTCCCCTCGCATCCGTGGGGCAAAACCGCACGTCCTTTCTCCCTTCTGAGACGTCTCCGTCTCCCCGAGGAGAGGAGTTAAATTCCTCGATAAGAGCCAGGCTCCAGCCGCATACTTCTGATGCCTTCCGTGAACTCTGCCGGCAGGTTGGCAGGTTGTTTCGTAACTCCACTTGTGGCCTGCTGCGGGGAGGAGGAGGCGGGGGGAACGGGACACCAAGCTCCTCTCCTGGCTTTTTTTTCCCTGCCCTGCAACAGCACTTTGTAATTGCAGGTTAAAAACCCAAACGTGCGTTCACGGGTACCGTACAGAAGAAAGGGTCACAGCCGTGCACCTCTCACTCCGAGTGGCTGCCTCAGGCACAGCCCATGGCACTCCCCTTGGAATGGCTGATTTCAGGAGAAATTAGGCGGAAACTAGTGAGAAATGGTCGAAAGAGGTGAGACGGGATCTTTGGGTGCTCCTCGCCGTGAGCCGGGGCCAGCTCCCCGGGATGCCGGTGCTAACGGCGCGGGCCCGGGCCCCGCGCTCTGCCGGGACTTGCCAGGCAGGCACGGGCCCCGGGAGCGTGTGGGAGCACGAAAGAGCTCTGCTGTCAAATGCTGGGGCCCTGGTGCCTGCCGGAATTGAGCAGCAGTGCTGCACACACACCTGTCAGCTCACCTCGAAGGGCAGCTCTGTGGGGAGCTGCATTCCTCGTGAGGCAGGAATTGCAGCTCTTCTTATGGAGAAGAGAGCAAACCGTGAGCACATGCTGTATCTGCAGTGGGTAGGAGTGGGAATGCTGCTTGTTTTCCTTATCAGGCAGTACCAGTGGTGTCTTTTCAGGAAGGGGCTGTGGGGAAGGGGGGATGTTCTTACCTTCTGTTGATGCTGTTGGAATGCCTGGAATCCTCCCACATCCCTGTTATCTGCTGGGGGAGCCTGAGCACGATGCCTGGACTCCCTCTCCACATATCTCTTCTGGCTTCCCTATGCCCTCTTGAAAGAAATGGCATGGAAATCCAGAAGCTGCCACAAGTGCACACATCTTCCTGAAGCCTTTCTTCCACCCTGTCATACAAAGTTGTGAGGCCAGGGAGTGCTGCTTGCAGCACCTGCGGGTGCCCAGCACTCAAAGCATTGAGTACTGCAGTTCCCAGGATCCTGTACTATTTCCTAGCAAGGGCATGCCAGTTGCTCTGAAATACAAAACTCTTTGCAAATGAGTGTGAGAGGAACATGGAAATTAGTTTTACCCAGGTCTTAAAGAGGCAGACCTGAGCACTAATCTGGCAGCATGTGTGTGTTGTCTGCCTCCATAGTGGAGATGTGTCCTGTGGTTGCCTTCACTGTTGCCACGTGCTGCAGGGAAATATTGCTTGAGTGCATCTGCATGGTCCACACTGGATAATCCTTTCCATGTTTTTCAGCATTTCTCTGTCCTGTCTTGTTCATGTCATCTTCAATAGGAAAAACCTCCAGTGGTGGCACAGAATTGACCTTCACCCATGTTCTGTTGTTTCTCCATGTGCTGGGGAGGGAATGCTTTGGGAGCAATTCCAGACAAAGAGTTAATCCTTTCTGGCTGGGAGGCAGTGATGTGTGTGCCAAGGCTTCAGAGCAGAGTATTTTCTGGAGTCATGCGAGGTTGGGTGCTGTGGTGAGCTACGGAGAAATCCAGGTGCTGTTTGACAGTGGGTAGCTCTGTGCCCCAGATTAAACAAAGGCATGAGAACACTTTAGGTGTCAGCTCTGTGTGTATGCATTGTTTTCAAGAGCATCTTTTTAAAGGATGTTCTTCCATCTGCTCCAACTTGTCTATGCCCTTGCAAACCCGTGTATTCAAATTAAAGCTTAAGCGTGGCCCCACTGAAGGTTTTTAACAGAATCCTGTTGTTGTAAAGGACTGCTAACATTTTTGTCCTTCCATTTTTTTCGATGCCAAGTTCAGGAGCTCCTAAAAGTGGCTGATTGTCTGGCTTTTTGTGGGCTGGAGTCAGCACTTTCTTGAGGGTTGGGGTGCTTCCAGCTGCCCCAGGCTAGTCATCTAGAATAACTTGTTGCCTTAAAAAGAAAAAAAAAGGGGGGGGGTACGGTACAGGGGAGAAATAACCTGAAACACTTCTTAACCAAACACATAGGTGGAAACTTCAGGACAATTGAGCCATGAAGGCTTCTTTTGCTGCTACTTCCTAACCCTGCTACAGCACACAGAACCTGCTGGAGCTCATCTCTGGAGCCTCATGCTCAACCCTTCTTGTGTCCCCTCAGGTGCTTCCTGCATGACAGTGGCATGTCACAGTGCTCTCAACAGCCCTTTGGGGTCCAGAGCCTCCCATGGATGTCCTCCGTAGTGTTAGACCTAGCATTGCACTCCTGAACACAGCGGGGACTTTGGAGGCACCTAGAGCATCCTGCAGGAGAGTAGCTGTGTTGGCAGGGAAGCCCAGTGCGTGGCAGCCTCCCCTTTGCTCCCTGTTATTCCTGCCAGCCCGGGTAAACCATTGGCACCCAGGTGGTGTTGTGAAGCTGTCTGACAGGGAGAGCACTTGTAGGGTTCTTGCTGGTTTAATGGTTCCTGCTGTGAACAATACTTTCCCCAGGAAATATGAGTGTGCAGCAGGGAGCTGGTCTCTGCCTCTGGACGCTTGCCTGAGGCAGCTGGTGGTGTGCAGCAGGTTGGATAAACACCATAGGCATCTCTTCATAAGAATAAAGATGGGTTGTGTTGGGTTTTTTTGAGGCTTTGTGGTTGCTTTTTTCACTTGCCAGTTTTTATTTTCTTTTCCAAGTTCTGGCAACGTTTGGAGGTGTCAGCACTCCTTTCTGCTAAGAGCCAAACATACGTGCAGTGTGAATGCTGTGTGGACCTCTTTGCATGTTGTGATCAGTGCTGGCTGGTTCCTGCAACACAAACACATACACACTCTTCTCTGAGAACAGCTTAATTGTCAGAAAGCAGCTCGTGGTCTCCCTGGACTCTTGACCAGTATGCCCAGGTCTTTGCTTGATGGTTTGTGCCTACAGAAAGTTAGGTGTTTCCCAGGCTTGCTCTGAGGTCATCTCTCCTTCCTCTTCTCCCTGCCCTGATTCCTCTGGGAGGGGACTTTCTCAGGGCAGCTTGTCAAGTCCTTAGGGTCCCATCCCAAAGGAGTGCCTCTGCAAGGCTTTCCCAGGGCTAACCCAGCCTGGGCACAAGGTTGTACCACATCATACGTGATCCAAGGTATTTGGATCTCCCAGTCTGGGAGGGAAGCATCATTGGGACTCAGGAGTGGAGGTGCTAGAAACATGGCTTTGAATCTTTGAGATGCTGCATGCTGACAACTAGCTGTCCCTCAAAACTCCTTCTCAAGTATTTTTTTGACTGCCTTAATGCAGTTTGAGGATTGCCTAGACTGAGACATTGGATTTGGTATTGTCCTCTTTGAATTCATTAGGCTTTTTAACAACCTGCTGAGAGTATAAAGAAGTTGGGCTAGGAAGTTTAAAAGTACGTTATTTCCCCAAAGCGACCCCATGTGAGCATTAGCTGCATGAGGATTAAGTACCTAAATGCTTCAGGAGAAACAATGTATTTTTATTGAGTCTCCCACTCTGTGCAGGCAGAAATGCTGGTCCAGTCCCCAGCTCATGTTCCAATCCCATTTTGATCCTTCAGGTATCAGTAAGGGTTGGCCCTATATATGGAGCAAGAGATGGAGCCCTTTGCTGGCATCAAAACCCCTTCAGCCTAAAGTCCAGCAAGGCAGTTTGGGGGAGTGGAGTTGGTCATGCAGCTGTGATTTCCTTCACTTGTTGTAGGACTCTGATTTGTACCCCTGGATTGATGTCCCAGATGCACTTGCCTCTCCAGAGATATGCTGTGATTTTACTGCTTTAAAGAGCTTATTGTCTCTAGGTGGGTTCAGGCAGTGATTGATAGCACCTCCACCTAATTAGTCATGTGCCAGGTAGTGTGAAAGCAGAGACTTCTAAAATACCCAAGGGTCTTATCAAAGGTTTCAGCCAGGATTCATTCTGAGTCCCTTGTTTATTTGTCTTTGTGTCTGAGCATGTGAGAGAAATGAACCTATTCAGCTCTCTGCAAAGCGTCATTAAAATCCTTTTTAATCCTACAAAGTTATAAATAAATATCCATGACAGCATGTACCTGCATATTCATCTGTGCATCCTCTACTCTGGACACCCAGCAGTGTGTCCTTGACACATGGCTGCTTTCTGAAGCAGGGTAGGAAACTGCAAGTTATTCTGGAAATGGAGAATAAAATCTGGAAGGTTTATCCCTAGTTGTGCATTTGTGAATTTGTTAATTACCCTCTCCTGTAGGAGGAGAATTGGAATGGAAAGAGGATTGCTGGTGGCTGACACCAGCACTTCTAAAGGAGGCTGAAAGGCAGGTTGGAGGGACAATATTTGTAGGTCATTTGGCTTTTTTTATGTCCCTGGTCCTAGTTGCAGAGCCTGAATTTTCCTGTAATCCTATGGGGATGAAATTCTTGATTACTTCAACAGGAGACAGGGAGCATATCTGTCTCTGCTTGTATTCTAGGTGGTCAAGGCTCATCTCATCCTCTGGGCTGGACGGGGCAAGCATCTCAAGGAAGCTGCTCTTTGAGGCTTCTTTCTGGCTCTTCTGGAGGCATTGGGAGAGAGACGTCATTGGTTGGGTTTTCCCTGTTTTGGTTTTGCCCTTGAAGGTGGTGGGGAGTGGGGGGGAATGGAAGTTCTCTTCTTTGGCTGGGGAAGAGTATGTCCAAGGCTTGAGCAGGCTCTTGCCTCTCAAGATTCCCTTTTGTGTTCTGTGTGGTGAGAAATACAAGCTGTGTTCTGACGTGGGGGATGGACTATGTGTCATAACAGGGGAATACTCACAAATTGCATCGTGCTTTTGCTGATGACCGACTGCTGTGGAAGATGAACACAGCAGAAATTCTGGACCTGCTGGCATATTAGTGCCATGTTTGTGTTTGTGTGGATGCTTGGGTAAGTACTCCTCAGAGCTTGCCTTTTAGGAGCTGGATTGTGAGTCATGCCCTAAAGATGATGAACCTAATCTAGATCAGCCTAGAGCCCCAAGATGTGTAGACCTAGTCTTGCCCCTGGACTGGGGGCAGAGCTAGGTCCATCCTGGTCATGGCATCAGGGTGCACTCAATTGCAAAAGAAAGAAAAGAGCATGGCAGTGCAAAAGCCTTTCCTCTTTCCCCTCTAATCTACACACTGTTGCTAATTTTGCTTCTCCCCCTTGGGAAGAACCTACAGATTTATTTCCAGCTGCACATGTGATGTCACTCTTCACATGTGGGACCGGGGGTGATGGTCATGGTTACAAGAATAGCAGGTGCTGCTAATGGTTCCCTTGCAAACCTTCATGTTTAGGGCAGACTTTTTCCTAGCCTGTCCTGCCAGCTCTCTCCCCGTGAACAGTAGTCATTAGTGCTGCAAGGGAGAAACACGATGTGTGAAGGTGCGAAAGATGATCCTTCCGCTTCCAGGCTGAAACGCTGTAATGTGAGTGTGTGCAGTAGGTGGAGGGGTGTTTTTGCTGCTTTTAATTTATAATGAACTTTTGGTTGGTGGCTCATCTGTGGGGTGGACTGACTAGTAATCATCCCTAAAATGTCACTGGCTGTGATTCTTCATGTTTTCATATGACTCTCAGTGCTGACCTGGCACGGCCACAAATCTTAATCTTATCTAAGAGGGAGAAAAGGTCTCCCAGTTTCTTCACAGTGCTGTTTCCGTGTGGGTCTGATGCTGTAGCAGACCAAAAAGCTTGGGTTGAAAAGCAGAAATCCTGGCAGGTGAGGGTGGCATGGAGTGAGTGTCTTTGACATCAGCCATGATGTGAGCCTCCCTCCCCTAAATCCCTGCCAAAGGCCATCACCCTGAGGACTGTCCCCATTCTGCGTCACAGCTCTCGGCAAGATTTGTCCCTGACTCTTCCTGCCCTGCTCAACATTGGCCAGCCTCCCCAGGCATGTTAGCATGGGTCTGTAATTTTTGGGAGGAAGTGGAGCAGAAAATCTCTAAGCCTCTATTTTTCTCGTAATGGGAGGTTGCTGGTGGTGCTTATGGCTCTCCAGAAATGTCTCTTTGGACAGTTCCTGCAAGATTGCAAGATCCTTGTGTGGGACATGTGCCCTTTTGGATTGCTAGAGGATTTTCATGGTGGTCTGTGATTTCTGGCTCAAATAATGCTTTAGCTCTTGAGCATGCAAATGCCACAAGACATAGTTTTCCTTTGATCTCCTTTAGTGCAAAAAGCCCTTGAAACATGGATGTAACTTTTGCTGATGCCAAGTGTGTATTGTGTGCTGTAGGATGCCCCCAGCAGAAGCTGCTTGCTATTGAAAGGCAGCAGACCCTTGGGAGGTGTTTGGGCTCAGATCCATCCACACATCTCTGGTAAAAGTGCACCTTCAGGTTAAATTACCGATTTTGGTCATTTGCCAATTTTTAGGGCTTTCTGTCAGGCACAACATATCAGAGTAGGGAGGTGGATGAGGGATGATGGGTGAACTGAGGCTATGGTGCTATTATGGCCACCCCTAAATAAGTTGCCTGGGTGTGAATTAGAACCCCATCCTGGCTGCTTCCTTGCTCCTGGGTACTTGTGGCTGCCTTGTGTAAGGGCTGCTGGCTTTCCTAGGCCTGGGGTGTGAGGCACACCCTCCCTGTGATGGTGGAAGGATGAAGAGCTGCCTCTCTGGGCTGTGACCACTCTGGTAGGACTTGTTTGTCACCTCTTGAGCTTGTTTAACCCCTGTCAACTCTTTGTGCCAGGAGGAAGTAACCCATGTGCTGCTCCAGTTTGGAGCTCTGTGTGAGTGTCCCAGCTGCACACTGATGGCCCCCATGCTAAAGGACAGGACACTGCTGTCTTTGGTAGGTGACCCTCTTGGCTGCCTTGTACCAGGCCAGAGGATGTGTTCCTTCAGGATCCTGGAGCTGGCATTCCTGAGGACAAGCTGGAATAGTGGAAAGGTCATGCAGCAAGTGGCTGGGGCTTTGCCTGGTGCTCCCAGCTGTGGTGGCAGTGACCATGAGTGGTTGCCAGACTCTGCTGCATGGACAGCTTGTTCAGAGATGTGGATGGACATCTCTGCCCAGCAAGGGAGCTGGCAGCCTGGGATGTGCCACAACATCAAACCTTGCCATAGCTGATACACGCTTAGCGTTGGACTGGCCAGCAATCAACCCTGACCACGACATTGCCTTCTGTCCTGGGATGGACATGGCATGGAAAGCCCAGCAGAACTGCTCAGTTCCTGTAACAGCTCAGCCAAGGGCAGGTGATGTCACTCCAAAAGAGGGTCCCAAGGCAGGAAGACGCAATTTGTGGTCTGGAGGGAAACCTGGACCATGTCCCATCCCCTCCAACCTGCTGCAGGTGTTGTCAGGAGGCTTCAGTTATTTATGGATCTTCTTGGTGTTGGTCACCAGAGTAATAGGAAGGCTTCTGCCCCACCAGAGCTTTCAGTAGGTGGGCAAATACCATCTCTCCCCTTTGGTGCAGGAGCTGGCCCCAGTGCTTAGAGCAGGGAGAGACTTGAGGAAGTATTAAATAGCTTCTGGATGTAAGATCACTACAGCAGGGCAGTGAGTCACAACCAGCCTGCCAGCGCCCCAGCACAGACGATGGCAGCACAGGGCCACCCCTTTCCCTTCCCACTTGCTGCTTACTCATGTATTGGGTTGGGTTTTTTTTATTGGTGTGTCTGCACATGGCTGGGATAAGCATCCCCCAGCATTGGTTGGGAGAGGAGCCAGAGGGTCAGGTTCAAAGTAGAAATAAAACAACTGAGAGTACCCCAGCATTATCCTGGACTGCATCCAAAGGGATGCAAAGCTGCTGGTCCCTATGGACATCTTGGTGCTTCATGGATTGCAGGCTCATCACAGCCTGCTCTCAAGAACTAATGCAGTTTCTTAACTATGGGTCTTTATGACCCTACCCTCAGCCCAAACCCTGACACAAAAGGCTGGTCTTCTGGATTCCTTTCACTTTTAAGTACACTTTCTTGGAAGCCTTCCCTGTGGCACTCCTCTCCTGCCACCCGGCCCTGTACCCAGCTCCCTTCCAGGGGGTGGACATAGTGAGGGAGGTGAGTAAACCTGCAAAAATGGGTGAAGCCTTAGTGCTGGCAGGTTGCCCATCAAAATCTTTATGCTGGTCCCAGATGTCCTTTTTAGGAGCTGTGGTAGAGATGTTTGGGGTGCTTTGGTATTTGGGTTGCTAGGCCTTGCTGTTGGATGTAAAATGGGTGATTTTTTTCTGAAATGGATTTTAATTTTTTTTAATTATTATTATTGTGTGTGTCAAAACATAGTAGACTCTTGCAAAGTCCTTGCAGTCCTTGGCTAGAAGGTGCTTTCTCAGCTTCTGAGAGACTCTGTAGGGGACATGGCAGGTGGCCTCACAAATCAGGAGTGGGCCTCACTTCTGTGAGGAGGGTGACTGGCCAATTTTCTATTATTTCAAGTCTGTGGAGGTCACCAAACCCTTGTGAGTCCCAGTAGGCATCAGAATGGCAGTTTGCAGGAGCAAGAAATGAATCCTCCTGCACGTGCAGAAATACTCCTTAATCTCCACTCCCTTTAGCCTGACAGTTTCAGAGAGGCTGGGAGACAGCAGTGCCAGGAATCAAAATAAGGCTGAAGGATTTAAGATTTTTAATTTAAAAAAAAAAATTTTTTTTTTAGTGTCAGCATTTGAAAGTCTTATTTTCAGTCAGGAAATCTGTTGAAGTCATGGTATGAATCATCCCTCACCTCAATTTTAGGACCCATCACATGGGGAAAGGGAACAGAAAATTAGTAATTTTGTTAACCTGCTTCCAATAAAAATTATTTAGAAATCCATAGTGGGGAGGGTTAAGAATAAAATGAGCGGCCTTTGGGAGCAGCAATCATGTATCCTGGCACCCATAGTCACCTGCTGGCTTCCCTGGTGCTGTTTTGGGGCAGGGGCAGGGCCTGGCAGCTGCCTGCACTTCTGGTTCATGATCAAAGCAGCCTCCTGGGGCAAATACAAACAGAGGCAGCTGGAAACCTGCCTTCTGCTGAGAAGCTGCTCTTTCCCAGGAAAAGCAATTCTTGCCCAAAAAAAAGCCCATTATTTCTCCTACCTGGTGGTGTAATGAAGGCACCCACTATTAATGCAGGGGGTCAGCAGAGAACTCCATTAAGAGAGGGGTCTATTTGCAAGTGGGGCAATGAGACTCACCCCCAGCTGTGGTTTTGAGTGATGGTAAAGAACTGAGTGGGTTACA
Organism: Vidua macroura; assembly: GCF_024509145.1. Classification (NCBI taxonomy): domain Eukaryota; kingdom Metazoa; phylum Chordata; class Aves; order Passeriformes; family Viduidae; genus Vidua; species Vidua macroura. Next base: position 47,698,732 of record NC_071576.1, on the reverse strand, counting down.
GCAAAGGCGATGCTTGGGGCAAGGTGAATGCTTTAAGGTTGATTGCCTGATGGGGTTTTAGGGTGTGTTTTTTTTTTTAACTGGAGTGATGCTGTCATGGTAGAGTATTGGGGATGAGATGCTGAGTTCAGCCTGTGATGTCCCTTCCTAGCAGGAACAGAGGGGATCAGGGAGCATTGCAGGTCCCCTCAGATAAGGATGAACCTTCATCCTGTCAGCTCCCTTGTGAAGCCAGGGATCTGGAGGAAGAGGGGCAGTGAGGCTGGTTTTGAGTGGGAGCTGATCCTCCCCAGAAGGCAGGGGGAGGACAGGCAGAGAAGGGAGCAGTCCTCTTCGAGGGAACAGATAACATCCTGTATTTGGCAGCAAGCTGGAGACAATTCCCAAAACCCCCAGAGGTTACAGCAAGGACCCCCTGTGCTTGCAAGGATCTAAGGAAGCAATAAAATCCATTGTATTTTGGGTTGCTGGAGAATGGGGTGGGGATTATGCCCTGGCTGCTTTTTGGGGGGTTTCTCTTGCTTGAGGAGCAAAGCTGGCTGCCCCTCTCCCAGGTTTTTGGCAGTGCTGTGCCACATGCTGGGCTGCTGGTAAATGATTGCCTGGAACGCCGGCCAGGGCGGGGCCAGAGGTTGGTGCCTGGTTTGAACCCGGACAGGTGCCCGGGACCCGTGTGTGGGCAGCCATCCTGCTCCCACAGAACTCGGCAGCCCCTAGATTTTGCCAGCAAGGTGAGACTGTTTGGTGTGACTGAACGAGCTGGGTTATTTTTCTTGTTTATTCTTAAGCTCCTGGCCCCCTTACTGGGTCGTGCCACAAGAAACCGGCTTTGAGACTAGCTTGGTCCCTGGTCAGGGAAGGAGGAGGGTACAGGGAGTGCTCTGTGGATTTGTTGCACTCCAGTTTTGGTGTTAGGGTGCTGCTGAGGGGGAGGTTGGGGGGTGGTGAACAACAGTGGTTTCAGGGTGATTTGGGTGGTGCCGCAGTGGCACCTGGACTTTGCTCCGTGCCGGGGGACAGTTGCAGCCTTGAATACACAGGATTGAGAAGTGGTGCCAAAACACAGCTTGAAATTTATATCTTGCAAATTTGAGTGGTTTGGGGCTCACAGGGAGGTGGGCCAAACCCAAGGTGTCCTTCAGCCCCACAGTTTTCCCCGGTCGGTCAGCCAAGGCAAACATGAGCTCAGCGCTGAGGTATTTGTGACGGCTGCTCTGTGCCCATGTTTTGGAGGTGGGCAGGGAGGTGGCACCAGCAGGACCCGGCACCTGCGCAGAATGTCCTCAAGAAGCCATGCCTTCCTTGGTTTCTCCTTGCCTTTCTCACACCATGATTAAAATTCCTCATCACTGGAGACAGGACCCTTCAAGCCCTCCCTTTGATTACTCAAGTAGGCAACAAAAATATGAAGCAGTGGAGTTTAACCTAAGGTCAAGCTTTCTCACAGCCTGGCTACAAACTTGGGATAGCTGGAGCGGGTTGGGGGGGGCGGGGGGGCTATGACCAGCCAGGTGAAGCTGGGAAAGCAGTTTGTGATCCCCCTGGATAGAGGGCCTGAAAATTTAGTGTATGTTGCTCCATCCAGGGCTTTCAGACAAGACTGATACTGTCAAAACCACTGTTATAGCAGGGAAAATAGATAGATCTTTGCACGGTGTTTGAAAACACTGTAAGCTCAAAAATTTGAGTTCTTTACAGCTTGTGCTTAATTTTTTTTTTTTTCTTTAATTTATGCCAGTTGCAGTTGTTGAGCTGCTGGAAGAGATAGGAGTTGGGTGTGCCCAGGTTAACAGGTGTTGTTTTATGGTAGTAGTACCCATGGATGGGAATTGAGCTGGGCCCAGTTTTGGTCAGAGCCTGGGCTTTGTCATGGGTGTTTGTGCCTGGCTACCCCTCCCAAACCCTACCTTTGGTCATGCTTTTGTTCAGAAGGAGGCATTATTTTAATTTCTTAATCTCTCTCTGATAAACTGAGATGGATGTAAATATGAAAAGATTAAAATGTGCATTATCTGAATCTTCCCTCTATATCATTGCAAAAGTGGGCAGCCAGCAGTTCATTTGCCTTTTCCAACATTGTTTAGAACATCCCTCAGTGCCACTCTGTCAAATTTTCAGAGAAATTGCAGTGAAAGTGCAGCAAACCCATTAAAAGTCTGTGCTTGCAGCAGAAATAACCTGGGCATCTTTTGAGCACCACACAGACACACAGACCTCATCATTTCCCACTACAGGAAGATTTGGACACACTGTCCAGACATGATGAAAAAAAAAATATTATTTGCCAATGAATATCAGCGTTTAGTAACATCAGCAAAAGTGCAATCTGTGCACAGGGTGGCAGCAAACAACTTCTTGGTCTGGGATTCACCCCATGGGATGATGATTTAATGACACTGTTTTTAAAGTGTCTTGTATTCCTTGTTAGTGGTGTGGGATGGAAACCTGGTTTCTTTTCTCCCCACAGGCAGCCCATCCTGCAATGACCTAGAGCACCTGAGGCTGGCAGCTGTGGGGATGGAGCTGAAGGTCTGGGTGGATGGGATCCAGAGGGTCGTGTGTGGAGTCTCGGAGCAAACCACCTGCCAAGAAGTGGTCATTGCCCTGGCGCGGGCCATTGGTGAGTTCTTTCTGGGAAGAGGAGTCCTTGGGTGGGTGGACATCTTGCTCTGTGGTGGTGGGGATGCTACCAGCACTGCCTATGGGGCAGCAGCCTCAGCACACCCCTGCTGGCCTCTGCTTTCCCAATCTGATGTGTGTGTTCACCTCCTCCTGGCAGGTCAGACGGGCCGCTATGTGCTGGTGCAGAAGCTGCGGGAGAAGGAGCGGCAGCTGCTGCCGCTGGAGTGTCCCTTGGAGTCTCTGGCCAAGTGTGGGCAGTATGCCAACGATGTGCAGTTCATCCTGCGGCGGACAGGCCCCAGCATGGCCGAGCGGCCCTCCTCAGAGGGTGCTCCCCAAGCTCCCGAGAGGATGTTCATCCGGGCCAGCTTGCCCATCAAGCCCAGGCTCACCAGCATAGATGGACCCCGTTCCAGGGAGCCAAAAAAATCCATGACCTTCAGCCTGGGTCCTACAGGCTCCAGTGACCTGTTTACCATGGGCCGGTGGAGGCACCAAACACGAGATGGGCTAGACTTGGAGGGTGGTGGTGTTGTCCAGCCCTCCAAGGAGGAGCTCTTTAGGAGAGTGCTGCAGCAGCAGGAGCAGCTGCATTCCTTGGAGGCCCATGGGGATACCCTAGAAATGGACCTACGGCTCTGGGAGCGCAGCCAGCTTGCTGGCCAGGAGAATGAAATCCTCTATCTGGAGCAAGTGGTGCGGAGGAATGAGATGGAGCTGGGTGAGGAGGAGTTTTGGCAGAGTGAGCTCCAGCTGGAAAAGGAGTATGAGCGGGAGCGACAGGAACGGGTTAGGAGCCTGCGGGCCAGCCTGGAGGAGTACACCCAGAGGATCTATGAACTAAGTGTCCGGACTGAAGCCCTGCAGGAGGAGATCCAATGGGAGATGGCCGAGAGGGCCAAGAGAGGGAAGGAGATCTCTATGCCCAGCCCCATAGAGCTGGAGGACATGGCCACCAAAATGAAAAGGGACCTGGAGGCCAAGGTCAAGCAAGGCACCCAGCTGGAGAGCAACCTGGCCAGTGTGGAGAAGGCCCTGGAGGAAGCTGAAAAGAACCTGCAGGTAGATAGGATTGGGTTGAGCCACCCCATGGGATGGTAAGACCTTCAGGAGAAGGTGGGACCAGCTTTCCAGACACATTAGATCAGTGGGTTGACTGGGGTTGGTTACTCCACCTGCCCAGTGAACTTGGGACTGGGTGCGCAACTCTCAGCAGCAGTGATCACTAACAGAGGGACACCACCACTCTTGCCCCACTGGCATAGGGTCCCACACCCATTGCGCTCTGTGCAAGCTACATCTGGACTAATGCTCCTTCTGACTGGTGCACCAGGAGCACAGCATCACCTCACTCCAGCACAGACAATGGTGCTGGAGCGAGTGGTCCGCATGTGGGGTTGGTGGCATTGGCACAAGGGTCGATGTCCTCTTGGATGAAGGAGTCACAAAGGGCATAGGCACAGGTCCCCACGGTGCCTGTGCACGAAGTCTTTTTGCCATGCAGGGCTTGGGCTCATGGTGGGGGGCTGCACAGTGTGGAGATAGCAGCTCTGGGGATGAGCTGTGATGCCCCCCCAGCTTGCCTGTTGCAGCCTACCAGCATCAGGGGTCAAGGGGCTGCGTGACTCCTGCCTCTTACCCACCATGTCCCCTTTGGAGCAAAATGGGAAAGCTTTTATCCAGCTAGGCCTTCCCCAGACTGCCCATGCTTTCAGCATCTTTCCTTGAGCATCTCATTCACATTTGGCATCTCCCAGCACGGCTGCAGCCACTGTTTGATGGCTGCTCGCACCCTCTTGTGGAGATGCAGCAGAGCAGGGCTGTTCCCAAACCAGCGTCTTCCTCGTCCCCATTGCCTCCCTTCCTGCAGGCCCTCAGAGAGGGGCAGCTGAGCCGCAGTACCCCTGAGGTTCCCTCTGCTGGCACCGGCAGGGTGAGCCCCAGCCCAGGAGTAGCCCCAGTGGATGATTGCCATCTGGCTTGGGGCATGGGGGGAACATGCGGCTCACCCTGTCCCCCCCTTGGTGTGTGTTTTGCAGGCCCAGACCCAAGAGCTGGAGGAGTTAAATAAGGAGCTGAGGCAGTGTAATTTGCAGCAGTTTATTCAGCAGACGGGGGCCACGGTGACCGTCCTGCAGGCCAGGTCGGAGGAGGACGCCCAGCCGGAGCCAAGCCCGTGCGAGCTGCCAGCCTACTGGAGAAACGGAGGTCAGCACGCTGCTGCTGGCTCAGCCACGGGTGCTGCTCCGCGGGACCCCTGCCCACTCCCTGCCTCCTTCTCCGAGGGGTCAGCCCCAAAGCTGACCAGTTCTCCCCTGGGCACTGAGATTAGGCAGGTGGGGGTTTGTGTGCTGACATGGCAGTCGCTGAGCACTCCATGGGGTTTCAGAGATTTGTCACTCCTGGGGCTCCTTCCTCCTCCCCACTGAAGCCTGGGGGCTGCTCGTAAACATGCATGGGAGTCGGATCCTGCATTGCTGCTTTCAGGGCCAAGGTGGCTGCAGGGAGCTTTCCTTCACAGCCTTGCTCATGTCACCACAGCAGCTGCAGCAAAAGGCAGGTGGCCAAAGGCCAGTGTCAGTCCCCAGGGGCTGTGGGCTGGTGGGGACATGCCATGGCCACAAATGACCTTTTTGTGTTTGGCGAGGGAAGGGTGGTGCCCAGGGCCTTGTCTGCATCCTCACAGGCATGAGAGGAGGTGGTGGGAGGTTCTCATGGAAAGGAACCTGGTCATTTCTCCTCTGGAGCACCCGGAGCAGGTGATGTGACTGCCCTGCAGCACTGCAGTGGCTGTGCCCAGAAAGCATGGGAGGCTCGAGCCCTGCCTGAGCTGGATGTTTTTCCCCATCCTGTAGGTTTTTCTCCCACCGCTGGTACAGACTTGCCTCCCCAGGTCAGCACCAAGCAGCTCCTCGGCCATCCCAGGACCCTGCCGGAGCCCCTGGTGTCCAGCCTGAACCCCGAGGGTGCGTATGTCCCAGTTGGGGCCCTGGGAGCGTGAGCTGCTCTGCAGAGGATGGGTGGGAAGAGGGGAGAGGCTTTTGCTGCCCAAAATGGGCTGCAGAGAGTTAGCGTGTGCTGGTGGTGGGAGGCCAGAGCTATTTATAGATGCCATTAGGAAGCGCAAAGCTCACACTCCAGCAGTCTCTGCTCTGCTGCCAGGGGCTCACACACTGTCAGCCTGGCTCTCTGCCCTGCCAGGAGCTGTGGAGAATGGTTCTCATCCCCTCTCCTGCCACTCTGTATCCCCCAGGGTTAAGACCTTGCTCAGTTAGGATGAGGAGAACTTGTCTCCTGTCTTTTACAGAAGCTACTTTTGTTCCATCGTAGTGACCAGTTCATCCCAAAACCCTTTCTATCTTCTGTGACTCTTTTGTCACCTTGCACCTGTTTTTTGGGTGCAGCAAAAGAGAGCTGTTGTAGGGACACCTACCTGCTGTGGTGATGCTGCCTCCACCCTGGCATTCTACTCCCATCCATGCCACCTTTGCTTCAGCAAAACCCTATTGCCATCCTCCACACAGCCCATACATCCACCCCCATCCTTCAGGACACTGCAGCAAACACATTCCCATCTCCCTGTCCAGGCTTTGTGTTCACGTAGATCCTGTTTTCCTTTTTACAAATGCTCACCCACCATGGTGGGATTGCTCAGGTGTTTTTTTCTCTTGTCTTGCAGTTGTATCAACCAGGCAGAGCATCTGGAGGTAGAAGGGCCCAGGCAGTGGAGGATCAATTGCCTTCAAAGTATAACTGTATAAATAAACCATATTTTATATATATATATATACACATATATATTTTATATTTTTTTTACTGCTTTATATTGTGAATGGATGTGGATGGCCAGACAGAATATTTTTACAGACTGTAAAGTAAAACTAGAGACTGATGTCACAAAGCAACCCTCTTCCCCTGAGGATGAAAGCAAGTCCCTTCTATTTTTTTTAAGCAGTTTCTATATTGAACAGAAGACAGCAGTGCACCCATTCTGCATAGCCTCCTCAAAAGATCTATCGTGCATTTGGAAAAGTCATTGTTCCTTTGACTAGGGAAGCCAAGCTGCAGTGGAGACCCTTGTGGAGGCTCACCTGGATGGAGCAAGTTAACAGATTTTACAGCAACTCGTCACTGCAAGTAGGGCCATGACAAACAGCCTCTTCACTGATGGCAGGGGAAGGCCCAAAAGCAAGTTTAAAACAAATTTCTGGCCCATCTTTTTTTAATGTATATTATAAGAAACCTGTAGGAGAAACTACTTTCTATGGTGCCACAGACCATGCTTCAAGGAAGCACACAGCAGGAGTTGTTTTTCTTAAATTAATTTCATCTTTTTAAAGTAAAAAATTGCAGAATGAGCCCTTCTCCGTGGTGGTGTGAGTGGAGAAAAGGACCAAAATACTCTTGGTGACACTTCCCTGATATTTTTAATTTTTTTTTTTAACTCGATGGCCAGTAGTTACCATTCTGTTCATCTGTTGCGGTGGGTTGCCTTGTATTTTAATTGCAAAACCGAAGTGGTTTGGGGAGGGGATGAGTTTGTCTGGGAGATTCCCTAAGCTTGTTTTCACCATGTCGTATGTGAAAAATGTGACTTGGGCACAGCGTTCCCGGTAAAACCCTGCTTCCCCCGTGCGAATGTAAATCCTGTGTGCCGCAGATCCAGTTTTCAATAAATCTTTGGGAAAGGATTTGAACAAAGTGGGTGTGAGTGTGCTGTTGTGGCCAGGGTGAGCCGTCCCTGCCAGTGCCTGACGGACACATCAGAGCGGTTTGCGCACTCCACAGCTGCTTTTTCCATTTCCCAGCTATCTCTTTCTATTTGCTGAATTAAAGCTGTGAGTATTTTATAACCAACTGACTCTTATGCACACAGTGCTCTTTTCTTTTTTTCCTTTTTTTTTTTTTTTTTAAATCGTGAAGTGCTTTACAACCAGGGGATGCAGCTTTTCTCCGGTGAGATGTGGCCATCTCTGGGATGAAACATGGCAACATTTTAATAATGTACAGCAGCAGCTCAGAGCATTTTAGGACAGGAGGCAAAGGGAGTGGCGCTCAGCTGCAGACAGGAGCAGGAAAGAGGAAATTTCCCATTTGCTTCCAAGCCCCTTTGTCTGCACCTGGATAACAGCAGCCAGGAATGTCAGCTCTTGCTGTCTATCACCATCTCCCCTGAGCTTCTGCTGGGCTCTTGTCCCTGTGGACATCTTCCCCTCTCAAAGCTGATTTTCAAGGTGCCACCACAGCCCAGCAGGCAAATCAAGTAATATTAAAGGATTAAAGTTTGCTTTTTTGGGAGATCCACTGGTACTGCTGTGTCTTAGGTTATGAGTGGAGAGCTGCCACAGTGGGGACATACAGTTTCAAAGTTGCCTTTTTTGAACTGGGGCTTTTGGGTTTTTTTGGGTGGGTTGCTTTTCAAGCTCCTCCTCACACTCCTCCTTAAATCATGTATCTCAAGGAAAATTGGTAAAAATGTGTTCGTTCCATGCAGCTGCATTTGGTTTCTCCCCTGCTTGTTTGCTTTTTGGGCTTCATGTGCTTTTTTTTTTTTTTTTTTTTTTTTTTTTGTACTCTTGCTTTTCTTCCTTTTAAAAATTCTGCCTTGCTAAGAAGTGGGTGATGGACGTTGTAAACAGCATTTCAGTGCTGCTTGGGGAGGGGTGGGAAAAGGAGGTTTAGAAAACCCACTTGCCTTGGATGTGGCCAAATTTTAATGTGTCACGGAACATCCTTTGCATATCCCAAAATACTGACCTCTGCAGGTTTAAAACTGGATCTTTCATTTTTTGGATTACATTTGTAGCTTTGCCTTCTGCAAAATAGACAGGAATAAAGAGAAAAGGGTCATCACCTATGGTACTTCCAAATGGGGGTAGAAAATTAATTTGAATGTCTGGGGGATTTTTTCTCCTCTGTTGCGATTATGTATTATTTATTGGCTTTGTAGGTTCAATCATAATCATAACAGGCCAAACCAGCACCAGTCTTTCCTAGAAGGAGGTGTGGGAGGGTGTGGAAAATAAGGATTTAAAATACATATATCACAGCAGATTTGGCCCTTCAGCTGATGCCCCTTGGCTGGCGTGCAGGATTTGGAACTATTGCATGGGTGGGAGACAGAGTAAATCAACTGCGTCCCCCACTGATAACCAGGCATGGGGCTAGCAAGAGGGCTGTGACCAGGGGCTAACTCTTTTCAGCTCGACTGTGTGTCTTTGCAGATTTTCTTCATTTTATGTCCTACCCACCATCACTCAGCTGCTGCCTAGGCCAGCAGTGTTTCAGGAGGTAATAAGTTACTTTGATTAACATCTCTATCGCTGCTGTGGTGCACGTGGGGGAGAGGTGGTAATCAAACTCATGTGTTACCTCGGGAGCTCCCCAGCCGAGGGTGACCTATATTCCTGTGGGCTTGGGGAGCCTGTGCTGGCCAGGAGAACGTGCGCATCCCGCCTGTTATTTAATGCAGTGAGGCTCAATACCCACTCCCCCGCCTTCCCGCTTTTAGCTGCTCTAAAGTCTGTGTCAATAATACATTTCTGCCATTGAATATTTTATTGATGGTTTGACTTTTTTGCTGCTCGCAATTCCCATTTCAAGGCTGCGTGATTGTTCCTAATTAAAATTTTATGCTCTGGGACAAGCCTTCTTGCTACAGTGGAGATGATGCTGTCCTTTTCTAGGCCACTACAGAGTGGTAGGAAGAAATTACCATTACCCATTGTTGTGAGATTAAAACAAAGCAAATAAATTATTGTTTTTTCCCTTAAAAAACAAACCAAAAGCCCTGCGTACGGTGTGTACTGGAGAGGGAACAACTGGCTCGCAGGCAAGGCAGGGATCCAAGCATGCAGGGTCGCTTGAGGATGCTGTGCCTGGCTGGGCAGGGACTCGTGTCCCCATGTCCCTCAGGCAGCTTCTTCCTTCCCTGGAGTGGGTGGGAATGGACTTCAGAGTTTCTCTCTCCTCAGATGCTTCTCTTGGCTAGCTCCAGTGCCACCCAAAAGTCACAAAATGAAAGACATACCTGTTTTTCACTGGTGAGCAGCCCTGCTTTTTTGTTGTGTTTTTTTTTTTTTTAATAAATCTGCAGGTTCTGCCAGCACAAGGCACCATTCAGAAGAGTATTTAAGCCACCTCCAGCCTCCCTGGCACCCTTTTCCTGGCTGCACTACCTGATTTTTTTTAGGATTTTTTTTTAATATTGCATAAGAAAATGGCCCCCAGCTCCTCGCCCCTCTATCCTGGACAGTCAGCTCCTCACCATCCTCATCAGATGGTGGTCTGGGTGCCAGCACTGCCCCAGGCCACTGCAGTTTCTTCAGAGCAACACTGCTGCAGATACTTGAACCATCCCCAAGTTGCAGTTATGTATTTGTACGAGTTCCTGGGTGTTTGGGTTTGGGTTTTTTTCCCCCCTCAATTTCATCTAGAGTGCTAGAAGCATTTCTGCTGCCTCCCAGCCCCTGGATTTGGCAAGGAGCTTTTAAAGCACACACTTCAGTACCAGTTACATAAGGAAAGGTGTGAATGTCTGGAGGAGAAAATGCCTGTTGGTTTTGCTCCCCAAGTGGTGTACAGATGCTCTGCTGCTTGCTCCTGGCTGCACAGCTTCTACCAGCATAGTTCACTGCAAGTGAAGAAGAGCTGCTTGAACCGGTGTGCGTGTCCATGTAGGGAGCATTGTCTGCTCTCCTATGATGATTTTTCTTTCTCCATCTCAGAGTGCAGACTGACTGCATTCTACCTTACCCTGGAAAAAAAAAAACAAACAAACAAACCATAAAGCACTAGAGGAGGCTGGGAAATTTTCTTGTTTATGGATGAGCAAGTTTCTCTCCCAATGGAACCTCCTGCCAGCAGAAATATTTTTTTTTCAGGATGTATTATATAAGTCTTTGCTTGCATTCAACTAACTGACTTCCTCTTAAACAATTAATGTACTCCTTCTATTCCTCACAGAGCAGCTTTCTCCTTCGGTGAGCTCACCTGACACTGGGACATGTTATGGACAGAACACAACAGGCGCTTCTTAGTGTGGTGCTTGAAGGGTAAAGCCTGTTCCCTTCCCTCCATGAAGAGCTAAAACAAGAACAAAATCTTTGAAGAGCACAAGGAGTGCCTTCAGCTCAACAGGCCTGAAATTCACCATCTTCCCCTCCTGTAAGGCACTCCCTTGCCTCTCACCAAAACTCTTACAGTTCTGAGCAAAAGCACACAACTACTCTTCTGATCAAGCTAAGTACCATCTTACAAATCTGTTTATTAGCTACTGAAAAACATGAAATCAAGGGGCATCACAGCCCTGGTGTATTTTCTCATCACTAAGGAGCACCCTCCAGCTAGGCCAGGACAGAAGGGCTCAGCTGGGCTTTCTGCTTGAGGGACAACCATGTCACACCCTTCTGCTCTCCTTTTCAAGCCACCTTCACTGGCCACAGAGGCAAAATAAGAGATGGGTGGAACCAGGCATGCAGTGCAATCAGACACATCACTGAGAAGGCACAGCTTTCCTCTTCACCTGGTCTGATGCCCTGGATTACAGTAATCAGCACTCAAACACTGGTTTTGCAGATTTATTGAAGACTTCGGGTGACAGCACAGCAGGTTAGTTTTGAATCATGCCAGACGAATATTAAAAACAGGAACTGAGCTGGATGTTCCCTCCACTTACTGGAGAAACACACAAAAAAGGCAAAACCAAACAAATTTCACTTCAACCCCTTCCTTTTGCTTACTGGAGCTGAACAGGATGGTTCCATTGGTAGCAGGAAGTTGGAAGCATTCATACCATAATGCTGCTCATGGGAAGTGGGACAGGTCTTGCCAGGAGATCTGCAGAGCTGCTTCTGCCAGCGGCATCTCCCCGGGTTAAGTCATCAGCCAGCACAGTCCCAAATGCAGGGCTGTTTATTCAAAGAGAAACAAAGCACCTTTATTTTCAGACACAGGTTAGTTATATGCATGGTCACCTATAAAATGGGGTGGCAGAGGGTCTGTGGCCTTCAGTTTCAGCTCTCAGACACACTTATACACGGATGGATTTTGCACCAGGTTTCCCTCTCTCTGTGTGGCTACACTGTGCTCCTGCCTGCTCAGGACCAGCAGTGGGAAGATGCTGTAGGTGCAGCTAGGGAAGAAAAAAACAATCTGGGGCTGAAACAGCTGCAAACTTGTCTGCCCCTCAACCCTGTCCCCCATTAAAAAAAAATAAAAAGGCCCATTTGGCTTCTGAACAAACATGAAAGCATCTTGGGTAACTTTGGTTGGTTTTCCCATCTTCCCAGGCTGTTTGAGTGCTACGGAAACACAGAGCACAGAAGGAGCTGAGTTTTCTTGTGAAGAGCAGATGTTCCTCTGGGACCCACAGGCAGAAATGATAAGAGCATGAAGGAGAGATAGGGACAGGCAAAACTTGTCAGAGAGACACTTTACCAACAGAGGACCTTGCTCTGCCTTGTGTGCAATTAACTACTTATTGACCAGAGCTGCCAATTCCTTCAGATCATGCCTTTACAACAGTCCAGGGCTACATGAGAGCAGCCCCAGGAGTAAGGGGAATACTTGAGCCCTTCCAGGGAACCTCAGCAGCTGTGGTGAATCCTAGCTGGTAATTAGGAACTTCAGCTGACAATGAAGCTGTGCTGCTTTTCAGAAAATACATTTTTCAACTACCCAGCTTCTTCACCGAAAAATCACAAGAGATAACTATGTAGGAAAAGCCAACTGCTTCATCACTTCCTCTGTTTTTAGTGACAGCCATCGTGGGTGGCTGGAAAAGTCCCTGCCTGGCTCGTCTTCCTGTTCCTCAGGGCCATGAAGTCAGAGTCCCCAGCGTGACATCATAGCACATTGGGCAAGGCAGCTCTGGAAATGCCCAGCCACGGCCGGGGCGCCAATAGAGCCCTGGCACAAGATGAAGAAAACAGCGAGCAAAGGTGAGGGGTGGGATGGAAAAAAAAACCAGCAACAAAAAAGGAAAGTGAGGCTCGTTTCTGCTTTTCCTTTAACAGACTAGAGAGTCTCTCTTTAAATGTGACTCATCCAGGGCAATACTAGGCAGAGTTTCTTCTATTAACACACCCTTGGCAATAGCAGTTCAGTTAGTCACTGACCGGGTCTCAAGATGTCACCGGCCGGGATGATGCGTCTCTAACTTGGTACGGAGTCCGCTAGCACTTATTTACTTTGGAAAAGAGCAAGAGGACAGGGGGCGCATGCCATACCTCCTGAACAACTTTACCACCAACTATTCGCACCCACATGCCGACACGTTCCCTCCATCTCCGCTCCCGCCGGACACACCGAGCCCCGCTGCAGGAGTGTTGAATCTTTTCGCGCTCCCCTGTGCAAGGGCATCCGATCCTGGGGCACTCCCGGCAGCGCATCGGGGGTCCGCAGAGCCGAGCATGGGGAACCGCCGCAGGCAGGACAGTGGCGACGGATGGGGAGCCGACTCCTTGGCACGCCGGAGCCCCTCACCTGGCTGGCCGAGGGGGCAGGAGGGCGTCGAGGCTTCGAGGCGCGGATCCGGGGAAGCGAGGCGGCCGCACAGTGATGTCCGAGGAGCAGGTTAGCCGCTGTCACACGCACAGTGGAGTCACCGAGAGCACAATGTGCGTTAGTCAGTGGCTCACCTGCTCCTGGAGGGTGATGGGGGGGCGGCGGGGCCCGTCTGCAGCAAAGGCGACACCGGGCAGCGCGAAGGATGGGGCGCGGGAGGGGGGAGCCGCGCCGTGCCCGGACTCCGCGGCGCGTGGAGCTGCAGCTCCGTTCTCCCACCCCCAGGACAGGCTGGCCCGTGCGGCCCCGGGGCCAGCGGCGCCCCGCAGCTCCGGAACGGAGGATCCCTCCCTGGCGCGGCCGCCCTCACCTGCGCTCCCGTCGCCGCCGCCGCCGCCGCCAACTTCTCGCTCTGCCCCGGCCCGGCCCACGCCGCGCGCCGCGGGCCCTCGCCCCGCCCCCCGCGCTGCTCCAGCCAATAGCGACGCCGCGCGCCCGCCCGCCGGCCCCGCCCCCGCACCGCTCCAGCCAATAGCGGCTCCGACACCGCCCGCCGACGGCCGCGGCGGGGCGAGGTCGGGCGGGCAGGCGGCCCCCCCCCCCCGCCCCCGGCGGTGACAGCGGCGGGCGCGGCGCGTTCGCTTCTGCACGTCGCTGCTGCTGCGGGGAGGAACCATTTGTACCTGTTGAGCCGCCGCCCGCCTCCCGCTCACCCCGCCCCGCCGACCCCCGCCCTCGCCGCCTCGCTCGGGCCGGCGGCGGCCGGGGGCGACCCCCTGCCCTGCCGCCGCCGCCGCCCGCGAGGAGCCCCCTCCCCATTGGACCCCCATGGCCCCGCCACTCGTCTCCCCCTTTCCCCTCCGTCCCCTTTCCGCCCCCGCCGGAGCCCGGCCCATGGTACGGCCCGCCGGGGCCGTGCCATCAGGGCAGTGGCGGGGCGCACGTAGGCGGTGCGGGAGGGACGGGGCGGGGGGAGAGTCGGGGTGTCCCCGGCCGCCCCTGCCACTGCCGCCTCTCCCTTCGCTGCATCAAATGTCACGGTGTCACATTAATTTTTTGTATGTTTTCCCCCCTCCGTTGTTCTCTCGCTGGGCCTGTGGCGAACCCGAGTGCCCCTCGCAGTGCCAGGGGGTGGAGATGGTCCCTCGGCCCCGGGAGTCTACTTCCAGCAACTTCCCCCCAAAAAAGGGACGTGCAGTTGGAGGTTTTCTGTACGTCCTCAGTATAACAGCGCTCACCTTCTGACGGGGCGAGCTCGCTCCCGCCCATCACCCTACAAGCCGCAGCCAAGCAAACAGCTGGAATGCTGAAAATTTTAGAGCACCTCAAGGAGGATTTGCCAAGCACCAGAGACAGAGCTTTACGGATGGGCGCAGCGCTGTCCCGTGGTGGGAAAAGTCTTGTCTGGAGACTCAGAGAGCCAGGCGTCGAGTCTTGCAGGCTGGCTCGCATCTGCCCGAAGTCACACATACGCCCTCCTCTAGCAGATCGGAACCAGAGCGCGTCTGGAGGAGCGGGCACGTTTGTTGTGACACCCCGGTTCATTCAGACTGCTGTCGGGCAAGAAAAAATACTTCGGGTGCAGATGTGGCCACTGACCAAACAGCAGCCGCACGCCTCATCCCTGGTGAACTGCTAATGCATGCTGTCCGGCAAAAGGCACGAGCTCTGCATCCCTTGTGAAAACTCCCTCGGCATTAGCTGCCCCGGTTCCGACGGGTGTTTTGCAACCTGGAGCAAGATTTGGAAGCAAAACCCAGCACGGGCTCCCTGATAGCTGGTGGCAATTCCACATCGAAAGGATTTCCTTGCATCTTTTGCTGGAGTGCTTCAACACTCATCCATGGCTCTGCTCTCCCATTGCCAGTGTGGAGGGGGGATGGGGGGACAGCCCCTCTTCTGCGTGACAGCCTGCACAATGACAGGCTGTCTCTGTTGTAATTTTGTGTGCATGCTATGTGGGGTTTTTTTGTTTTCACCCAGCAGCCTTAGTGGAAAAGTCACGTATTTTACATCTTCCCCAGCACAGGGATGGTGCCTGGATTGGAGAGAAATCGTCTGCAGAGCACACCGACCCCTACACCCTCCGGGCATGAGCCAACACAAAAGAAGGCACAGCCATGGAAAATACTCTTTTTTATAAAATAGGTATTTTAGTGGGAAGTAACATGGCTGGGTAGTGCCCTGACACCTCCCTACCAGCACTGCTGCTTCTGCCAGCTGCTCTACAGGGTACAGGACACACATGCTTGTTGGCTCCTCTGCTCCACCAAGTCCCTCTTCTTCCAGGCAGTACTATACATTCCAGGTTTTACTTAAAAAAAAAAAAAATCCTTCAATCCTTCTCCTGACTGTAAGCACAAAGGGATGGAGGGTGTTTTGAAGCGGTGCTTGCACAGCTGGCTGCCAAGCTCTGGATGTTGCTCGGACGTCCCTGACCGCTGTGTTAAACCATCCAGCATGGAGCAGGGCCGGCGCAGAGCCAGCTGAGCGCAGGGTGGGCAGAGGATGCGCTGCTGCGGCAGGCGAAGCACTCTCCTGCAGCCCAGGCCCTCGCGGCAGAGGTGCCAGCGTCCGAATCTCTAAAGGAACGGCAAGACTGCCTGGCTCATAGGATAATTACTATTGCCCTGGCAAGGCCCTGGGCCCAGGGGCTTCGCTACAGCACTGGTGGGTTTGCCCTCAGCCCCCGCTCCCCCTTCAGCTCCAAACAAGTTTGTGGCTCAGCCCTTAATCTCTGGGATGAAATGTCCTGCTGACACGGCCGGTACTGTCCCCGGGAGAGCTCCCGCTTATCCCAGCCCTGCAGCTCTTCCCTTTGTTCCCAGCTGGCTTCCAGTCCCCATGGCGGTGCCAGAGCCACGATGTGTGCAGTGACAGGGAAGTGCATTCGCGGATGGCGGGAGAGCATCACGGGCTGCTCTCCGTGCTCGCCTCGGTGCGGTGCCACTGCCGCTGTGCTGCACCCACGGACTCGGGGAGGAATCCAAACAGGGGAACATGCCCCCAGTCTTATCCCTGGAGGCTGGCAAACCCCGCATGGACTAAGGTGCAAATAAGAAGTTGCCTCTCTGCAGCGCAGATCTTGCCGTTTCTAATACGAGGCAGTGCGTGCTCACTGGCTGGGGCTTTGCCCTGGTCCTTCCCGCTTCGCCCCTCTTTCAGGCCTCGAGCAGGCAGACAGCAGCAAGGCTGGCACGGGTTTTGTCCCGCTCTGTGTTCTCTGGAAAAGGGCCATACTTTTCTCCCCGGTACCCGCCTGATTCCTGACAATGTCCCGTACGTTAGCTCTGGGTCACGTCCGCCTGCAAGCAGAGCCTGGGCTGCGCTCCTCTTGCCGGCGGACAGCCGAGGACAGCCCGGGCAAAGCCCCACGGCCGATGGAACAGTGCGAAACCAGCCCTTCCTTCTCTACGTGCGTGCGCTCAGCCAGAGCCACGGGAACATGTGGGTCGGGCCCAGCCGAGAGTAGTTAGAGGGGAAAAAAACCGCAGCGGTCTGCCAGCGGTATTTAGCACTGATCCGTGTCCTCACGGACCGCACGGGCCGGACCGGGCTGCGCGAGGATGCTCCCAGCCCCGAGAGACGGCGCCCGACGGAGCGGAACGGATCATCCCGCGAGCGCAGCCCCACGCTGGCCTCGCAGCACGGTGGCCTTTGCGCCCCGCTTTCCCCCCCACAAAGCTTGGAGACACCGGTGGAGGGATGCCGGTCACCCCTGCCAAGCCTGTTTCCATGGAGCAACCGGAAGCGGCCGGAGCGGGACCGGCGCTGCCCGCGGGGACCGAGCGGTGCGGCCCTGTCCTCCCGCGGCCCCGCAGTGGTACAGCCCGCGCGCCCCCTCCGCAATGGTTCATCCCCGCGGCCGCTTTCCCCCCCGTCACCCGAATGGTTCGCCCCGCCCCTCCCCCCGCCGCAGGCGCGGTGGTTCCGCCCGCTGCCGCCCCGTGACCCGCCAGTGTTTCCACAGCGCTTCCGGGGGCGCGGCGGCCGTGGGGTCCTGGATGTGAGCGAGCGCCGGGTGGCTCCGGACCGCGATGTGAGCGCGGGGGCTGATCCTCGGTGAGTGCCCGGGGCAGGCGGGGCCTGCGCGGGCGGGTGGGGGCCGAGCCGTGGGAGTTGGCGGAGCGGCCGACCCCCGCCCCGGCGGGGAACTGCCCCGGTCGCTCCTTTAGTGTCGCTCCTATAAACAGCAACGACGACAGCACGTTTATTGCGTTATTTTCCGATGGGAGACGCCTCCGCGGGAGGGCAGCCCCGTTTCGGGCTGTCCCCGGGTGCTCCCCGGATTCCTATGGGATGCAGAAAGGCCGATTGGGCTCGGGAGCACCTCGGCTTGGTAGCCATCCAGCTGCCCTTGCTGCGGCAAAGACCGAAAGAAATGTACCAAGCGCATGTATAAATATGGTCAGGGTACTAAACAAAACCCCGAATGGTTCCGGCGTGTTGTGTCCGCGCCTCTCCCTTTCCCCCGTCCCTTCCTCCCTCTTCCCACTCTTTGTGGAGCACACACGGCTGTCGGAGAAGTTATCAACTGTTTCAGCCAGCTCGGCTGACAAGTTCAAATAAGGAGCTGCGTGCAAACTTTTTTTTTTTTTTTTTTTAATCGTGTACTAGCTTATCACAAGGCCACGTTTAGTCTTAAAAACTTTGCCTTGAGGAACCTGTGCTTACGGAGAAGTTCTAAGTTGTGTCACTGGTGCCTTCCCTTGGCCACCCCACGTTTGGTGCCAGTGGATTTTTGTCGTTTCATTTACTGTTCTTCCTGCAGGTTGTTCCCACGTAGTGTGTTGCTGGTGTGTTTCAGGGGTGTCTTTTGTGTTATTTCTTTTCCTGTAGGTCGGTGGGTCTTTCTCCATAGGCCTGTGCACAGAATATAAAAGTGTGTGACCTTTTTGTTTGGGTTTTCTTGTTTGTTTGGGTTTGTTGGTTTTTGTTGTGGTTTTTTCTTTTCCCACAGTCATTCCCACAAACAGCAAGGGAAGCTGTAGCTAAAGATGGGACTGGTGTGAAAGGCTGATGCTGAAAGGGAACTCGCCAGTAAGAGTGACTCTTCCTAAGGAACGAAGCCTGTTAAAAAGAGGACGTGCAGAGTTGGAGGGCAGTTAATTTGTCGCTGGGAAGCACAGGCAGTGGCTGTAAGGAATTGGAGGCTGGGAATTCCATAGAGCTTGGCTGCTGCTTTGAATATAGAGGTACAAAATGCTTAGCTTCTCCTCTGAGTAAGATTCTGTACTTTCAAAATGCTTTTGCAAAGCCTGTGTGTTGCTTTGTTTGCATTACAAACTCCCTAAAGAGTCTAGTGTCAACTCCTGGGGAAGCTTTGGTGGACATTTTTCATCCTGGAATTGAGGGTGGCTAAATTTAGGGCAGGGCTAGGATGGGTAGCAGATAAGCATTTCCTTACTTACCTCAGGATTAATTTTCTGTGACTTATCTATTAGGTTCTCATGTGCTTCCACTTAAATTATTGCACAGGCAGTTCTGATTATTGTGGGGTTTTTTTTTTTTTTTGGTTTTTTTTTTGGTTTTTTTTTTTTTGTTTTGTTTTTGTTTTGTTTTGGTTTTTTTTGGTTTTTTTTGGGAATTTAAATAAGGATTTAAATTTAGATTTAGGGGACTTTTTTTAAAGTTCCCTGTGCATGCTAGATTGGCAGTGCACAACTCTGGGCTGTAGGAGTGTCTTGTTAATAAGAATTATTTCCCTGCCAAGTTGTCTTAATTTACCTTTGGAATGTGGCGATGGCAGATAGTAGTCACACCATAACCAGATTTTTTCCAGCTGGGTGCAACAATGATTTTGACAGCTCTTTCTTTTTGTTGAATGTAGCATATGAAATTGGAAACAAAGTTAAATGATTTCTGATGTGTGAAATTGCTTTTCCGGAGAGAACTGAATTATTTAGTTGACTGGGAAAAAAAAAAAACCAAAACACAAAACCAAGAAAAAGCACAACGAAAACCCCTCCCCCAACAAACCAATAAAGCAGATGTGCCAATGAGAACTGAAAGTCCATATGTTTGAAAATTTAGTAGGCTTAAATCTAGTTATAAGTGGTCTTTAGAACATGATGGCTCACTAGTGGCCCATGTAATTAGATCAGCATTCAAAACCACCCTGTGAGAAAATTCTGTGAGAAACTTTTCTTCACCTGTGAATAATTCTGAGTGTTACCCAAGCAGGTGAAAGTAAGTACTGTCTGTAGTAGCTTTTCTGTTTCTAAAAAATGTAGAAACTATATAAGAAGTTGGTGGAGGAGGAGATGGGCTTGTGCTAGGAGGGAAAGTACCGGTGGCACTCGCTGTTGTAGTGCCTTTGTGGGCTTTGTGTCGGGGGAGGTGGAGCTGCAGTGTCCTTTGCAGGCTGTGCCTCCTCTTGATGGCTGGAAACCTGCACTTGCCTTCTTGCTGGAACATACTCAAAGTACATTAAAATACTGATTTGTGGTAATGCATAAGGACTTCAGTTCAAAAGTTAAATGAAGTGCTTGTTGATAAACACTTGTTCTGGAGGAAGCACTTAATCTTCTCTGTTGTTGAAGCCAACAGAAAGCCCTGTTGCTAATACAGCTTGAAGAAGGTATTAGTAATTGCTCTTTGACTGTACTATTAAAATTACTTAAGGCATCTCTGTGTAAAAATGTAATCTGTCTTAACGGCAAAGCCTGGGCTTACAGCATGTCCTGCAGCAGAGCCTGTGCTGCCCTAGGGACACAGCACTGCGAGCAAACCTGGCTGGGCCTTACTGAGGCTGAGTCTTGGGGAAGGAAACCTAAGGCGGTGGAGAGCGCTGGTGCAAGTAAAGTGATCAAACACCTGCCATGCACTCGTTGCTTCTGTGGTTTAATATTTGTTTAGGGTACTCTAAATGAGAATTTGAGAACAAGGGGATGTTAGGAGGAGGACAGTGCCTGCCTTCAGCCAATCTTGTGTGCAAACTGTAATCCGGACCCTGGATTGATACGCCGTGTGAGTGGGTGAGGCACCTGCCCAAGGAACTGAAGTGGGGTTTGCTGTAAGCATCAGTGGTATCGAGTACAAGACAAGGGATCTCTGGCCAGATTACCCTGCATCTGTGTTCCATCCTAAATTCTTCTGAACAGACTTACTAAGTGGAATGCAGAAGGGAGGATTGGTGCATGTGACAGCTGCTGGCAGCTGAAGTGCAAGTGCTGTATGGAGAGTACTGCACACCATGGGATTTTCCAAGTGACCTAGTAGCAAGGATTGGGTGCCATGAGGGCATGTGCTTCACACCCCAAAACTAAAAGCTGCTCTAGTTGCCTGAGTCAAATGGCCGTCAGGGATAACTGGTTGCTTTTTAGCAGTCTGGCCTTTTGTGTTACAGAAGTGCAGAGTTAAGGTTTGCCTTGGAGGAATGACTGCCATCCCCTCCTTAACCAAACTTCTTGGTTAACATAATAATAAAAATGCTTTCCATCTATTTTGTACTTGTTAGTTCTGGCTCAGGGGGGTTAGAAAAATTCTGATCTGGTAAGTGCTGGAGAAAACAGGGCTTTTGTACCGGTGGGTGAACTCTCTGAAGTGTATCATGAATCTGTTTGTATTTCATAGTGGCAATTTGTTTGAAATGTCTCCCATAAAAAAACTCAACAACTTGGAAATGCTGCTTCTTGTTCTTAAAAAAAAGAAGGAGCCCTATGTATAAGGTATATAGTCAATGATTATTTCCTTTTTTTTTTTTTCTTAAGAGCAGCTGCCCAGTTTGGAAAACGTTGTTTGTAAAGCAATATTTGTGATGTGCTTGGAAATCTCAAATTCACTTCATCTCTTCATCACTTGGTTTCTCCTTGTCATTTTCCAGCTAGCCACAAACCAGACTTTTTTTACTGACAGGATTTGAAGACTTGATTGTTTGCTGCAATACTAGATTTTCTTTAACTCAGAGTTTTGCCTCTGAGCAAAGTACAAGCGTGCATTTGAGCATGAATATGTCCATTTAGATTGTCAAGTCACAAGTGCTGATTTGTTCGCCTCTGTGCCTAAAGGATAGCTTTCCATGGGGTAGCAAGGCAAAAATAACACGGGTAGTGGTTTTATTCCACTACAGTGAAGAAATGCATGCTGTTTGGAAATGTAGCTAGGTGTATGTTGGTCAGAACTGTGGCTTGTAGGAATCACTTTTTGAAACAACGATCTTTTCTGCCCTGTGCTTATTGGTTTGCTTTAAGGAAGACTGGAGAGCAGGGAAACGAAGGTAATAGCCATAGTTAAGTAGAGGCTTATCTGTGTTTTTTACTTGCCGTGGCTGTGCTTGGCCTTGGTCCTCCTCAGTGGCTCAGGAGTGCCGTGGCTGGCTGGGTGTGGCAGTGACAGGTAAACAGGAACCTGCTCTGTTCCTACAAGGTACCCATGGAGAAATAGCCCAGGTTCTGCACAGCGTCCAAGTACATGGGTGGAACACGTGCTTGCCACTGCCCTGCTGGGGGACTGGTGTTGCCAGTCCTTCCCTTTTTGTGTCCTGCCTGTGACATCACCACAAATTTTGCATTGCTGAAGCTGAGCTTTTGGGAGGATATTATATAATTGAGTTTCATTTGAATAATTCATACATACACACTGGTGAAACTTGAAAAATTCTGTATTTTTTTCAGTTACATCATGGAGTGACTGGCTTTTGATGAGTCTGTGTATTTTCAGCCAACATAAATTGTTTTTTAAACAGTTTTTTAAACACTCATGTTAACAACCACAAATTTAGCTAAAAATGTAAACCTGTCTTTAGGCAAGATTCTTACTGAAGTTAGGAGAAATCTTTACAGGAGCTTAGTTGTGTTGAAGCTCAGTGTTCTTTCTGTTGAATTTGTTGGATTTTTTTCCCTGAGCACTGAAGACTCACTTTTTAGTTTCGTCTAATTTAGTAGAACCTACATTTTTAAGGCTCTCTGGTGCAGAGCTATGCTGTGTGGCTTAAAGAGGGAGTGTGCAAAGGTATGGATTAAGAGCACTTGAATAAAACATAGTGTTTTGTTTCAAAAAATCTTTTAATATGCAAAATGTGTAATGGGGAGCAGGGAGAGTGGGAGAAGAGCACTTGATTGAAACTTCTTTACCACTCTTATAAAATAATTCTTTTTTTTTCATATTGAGATATGACACCCAGCTTTAAGCGTCTGTTAATTATATATTTTCATTACTTGCTTATAGAAGTTTGCCAGGGTCTGTCTGCCTTAATGCTTTGTAGCATTATGTGTTAAAAGCTCTGATTTAAATGTCATTATGAATTTGGATCATGCAACATCTCCCAGTATCTGTCAGTTTTACTGCCAGTGCACAGCAATTAATGTGATTGCATTAATATGCACTAAATCAGGTTTTATCTCTTCCATGGAATAATGGTTGTGGGGTCTTCAACTTCTCTGTTTCATGATGGAGCTGTGCAAAGGCCTTTTTTTTTTTTATAAAGTATCTAAACTACATAATCTTTATTCTTCTTTTCAATCAGACAAGATGGAGTATTTAGATTTAAAACACATATTGTCATCCTGTTAGGCTTTGTTCAAAGGGCCTCTAGTCCCTTCAGTTTTGCAGTGAATTGCTGGCCCATGGGATGGTTTTAGCGTTTGTAGGTTTTCTATTGCTATTTTCAGTGGAGAGTTCTGGTTATACCTTTTGCTGTCATCCAGGAGCCCAAGATAAAGCTGAATCTCTCACCTGCACTGATTTTCACAAGCAGCTGGTTTCATCCAGCTCAGCAGGGCTGTGAAACCTCATGGAGCAATAGCTGCTTACCTGTAGCCCCCTCTGAATTGAGGCTGGGAAAATGCTCAGTGGCATAGGAGAGCCATGTCCCTTCTTGCACTCAGGTCTCTGCGGATGCGCCACATGCTCTGTGCCGGCCTGGTGCCTGCCCTGCCGCTGTAGGTGCTGCACTACCGCCCTGCCTGTGCCGCCCTGCAGGGGTTCTGATGTCCCGCCATGGATGATGACAGCCAGGATGAGCTGATCAACAAGAACGCTGCTCTGGGAAAGGGCAAGAGGCAATGTCCCGTGCTCCTCAGCGAAACAGGTAAAAGCAGCCTCTCTGCATGTGCAGAGAAGTTCCAGGTTGCAGATTTACCCTCAGAAGGCTGGTAAAGATGTATTTGTGACCATTTGTCACCTTTTCCCTGACAATTTTTTTTGTTTTGCTTCACTTCGTTTCTTGTGTGTGTGTATCAGACCGCTGCTATGCTTCCCTGGAGCTGCCCTGCCAATGGGCAGCTTTGATACCACTGCGGAAATCTGGGAGTTCATTTTATCCATAATGGCCTTATTAGGGGCTCTGGTACCTGTTGTGCCTCTCTGTCCGCATCAAATAGTTATTTCCTCTCCTCTTTTTAAGAAAGCAATGGTGGAAATAGCTGGGATTCAGAAGATGATACTGGTAGTGAAGAGGAAGATAATGACACTGAGGAAGAGGGAGGTGGGGAGGATAAGGAAGAAAGTGAAGATGAAGAAACAGAAGGTAAGGTCTGTTCATGTGCCTTAACAGGCATTTTTTAATAAGTGAGGGAGAGCGAGATGAAGGCTGTTCTCCAGCAACTAACAATGAAATGTAAATCCACAGATGCTGCTCTGTCAGGCCGATGCCAAAATCCTACAGTAATAAGCAAACAAGCAAAAGTGCCCAATTTTTAAGCTTTTAAAGCATTTGCATGTTTAAAGACTATCTGCTGCTCAAAGTAGTGGAATTGTATTCAGCAGGAGTGAACTCTGCCCCAGCATGAGGAGGGAAAAAAGTCAAAGTTGCAGCAATGGCTCATGCTATTTTTTCACTTATGAAAAGCATGTTTGTTAGTTTGCTTTGGCATGGGGCTCTAAAGTGAATGCTGTGATGGAGAATTCTGGAAATAAATTATTATTGCTGTAATACCTAGGGAGGGTGGAAGAAGACATGACTAATTTTTCTTTGAAAAAGGAGTGTGAATATTATTTGAATTTGTTAATTTTACTGAAAACATACTCTGGAGATAAATGTACTTCTGAAACTGCTACACTCAAATTAATATTTGCATAGACAAAAATAGATTTTATTGGATCTAAAGCTCGTTGAGGTGGCAAGAGCACAGTTTTCCATGTTACTAGTTAGACTGATTTAAACACAGACTAAAAAATTGATGCCAGGTGCCAAAAAGCTTTATTAATCCATCATTCAGAGTATTGTCTGTTATGTCCAGACATAACAGAGAATTCAGTAGAATTCAGTGGAAAAGACAAAAGTCCCATTCTTATTTAAAAAAAAAAAAAAAAAAAGCAGCCCAACAACAACCATCCCCAGTCCTCACTCAAAGTAGGATTTTAGGTACTTTTCGTTGCTTCTTGAAAACATCAGCTTAATTCACAGGTTTTAAGGAAAGACTAACACATCTTTGTATTTGGTACTAAAAATAAAAATACCTTTCAACAATGTGTGCTGAGTGTTTAATTTTACTCAAAATCAAGTTTCTTTAAGCGGACTCTAAGGCACTTAGATCCCTTGGCTCACAAAATCATATTTTACTGGTGAAATCTTTCATTTGCTGTTCTGCAGTAGAGTGTGTTGCTGCTGCTTTTCCTCTGAAATATCTCTTAAACTAAAGTTGGGTACATGGTAACTTTATTTTAACTTTATTTTTTAACTTAATTTTTCAGTACTAGCCTGGCATATCTTAACTGTCTTGTTTAGATAATATTTTGTTTTTCTGGTGTCTGTGCTTTTAATCTCTTGCAAGACTACTTACATTATCAGGCTTTATTTTCCCCCAGAGTAATCCATTGCTTTTTAGTGAAGGGATTTAGGAAGCAAGAAAACAGCAAAAATTATTGCCTTAAACTGAGGAAACTCTGCTTGACCCCTGCAGCCTCATAAAATAAGCTTATTTGGAATTTTCTGTGAACTGGAACCCTGTCCTGCCCACCCCCTCTGTCCCTATTGCTGAAGCCCTGCAGCACACACAAGCTGTTTTTTATCTCTTGCTTCTTAAGATTGCGAAGATGATGAGGAGGAGGGAGAAGAGGAGGAAGAAAGTGAGGCCACTATGGAAGGAATGACTGATTCTTTGAAATCAGAGTCACACTTGAATGGAGTGAGCATCTCCTCTGATGAGGATGGTGAAAACTGCCCCATTTGCCTCAACACATTTAGGGATCAGGCTGTTGGGACTCCTGAGAACTGCTCCCATTACTTCTGCTTGGACTGCATCGTGGAGTGGTCTAAGGTGAGCTGTTTTGTCTGTGATGTCCTGTGGCCTTCTGGTGTGTTCTGCTCTATCCCCTGTGATCATGCTGTTGTGCTGTAATGAGAACAAAACACTGTAATATTGGTATTTCTTTTCTTAAGCTTTTTTTAAACAGGCTTGGGTTACTGCTCTGTTTGGTAGGATTCATATTTAAGTTTGGATCTGTTTTTCTTGTACCCATGCTGATTTGTTCTGTTGTCTACAAGCTGTAAGATCACAAGCAAGTGTGCTTGTAGGCATCTACAGTTCTTTTGTTTTTTTCAAGTTGAGATAGTAATTTTTCTTTATGCTTGGCTATATTTATATTTCTCTGTATATCTGTCTTTATATTTTCTTGAATTCTGTATTGTGACCATTGGATTGGGATCTGTTGCAACCCTGAACATATAAGCATAGAAAAGATGTAAAAGAATACTGACAATCAACTTGCTCTGAATTCAGCTTTAAGTCAGTTCCTTGCCACCTGTCTAGCTACCATAGTCATAATCCACGGTGAGAATTACAACAAACTTACAGAGCATGCAGCAGTAGCAGTGGTGATTACATTTTTTAAAAAGCAAATAAATTGCTCTCACTGAATATATTTGTAAACCATTTCTAGTTGCTCCTTTGTCCAAAGGAAAGTAAATGCCTTAAAACATGAGCACTATTTCCAGGCAATGTTTGGAAGAACTTTGATGTTGCTTTGGCAATTGAATAATAATTAAGTTGCTTCAGTAAAATAAATGCTTCTCTAAAAATGCATGTTTAATAGAACATGTTGTTTGTAAAACAGATAAGTCAGTTTTAAGTACTTAAAATGTCAAGATCAATAGCTGTTAAAATGACTACTACATTAATTTAATGCTTATTACATCAATAATTTAAGATTATTTTTTAAGAATTGAATAAATTGATGCACTTATTAACTGTATTGGGAACCTTTTTTTTTTCCTAGAATGCAAACTCCTGTCCAGTGGATCGAATCCTCTTTAATTACATTAACATTTGGGCGCGTTTTGGTGGTAAAATCTTAAAAAAGGTAAGCCTTTTACTGTAGCAAACCACCAGGCCATTTGGCACATCAGTGTTATTCAGAGGTTTACCCTGCTAGGGTGTTTATGTAATACTTGCCATCTGAATGAATTTTTTTCTTTTTCTTATTTTGAATTTGCCTTTTAAGGAGCTCTGATCATTTTTCTTCCTCCTTCACCTTACTTCCTGCAATATCGTGTTGTGGCATCATTCGTGGTGGCAGAAAAGGGGTGTTTTTTGTAACTGCCTGTTTTGTATAATGGACATTTGACTGAAATCTGTTCTGCGTGGATAAGCCTGTCTGCATGTGGAGAGTGTGGACATGTACTTCAAGTGCTGTTATAGGATGAATAGGAATAATCTAGACTATCCACGATCTCTTCCTTATGTCCTGCTGCCAGCAATGCTGTGTAGCAGTTGGGTCTGTAAGGGGAGAGAGGCACAAGGCAGTGGGAGAACCCTGAAAGGCACTGGTTGAGTGTGCCAGTAGTTGCTCACAAAAGAACATTAAAGAGTTGTCATTGCTCTTTATTGATATCAGAAAAGTGCTGATTTCCAGGGGACACTTCAGGGTTTGATGCTTTGTTTTCATAAACTGATGGTTTATTATTGTTTGCATTTTACAGAAGTGAGAGTTAACATTGAAGTAATATGGGAGGCAGCAGAGTTTGCTCTCTTCTTTAGTCTCGTTTTTGGCATCTTTTTGTTCGTTTGACTACTTTTCATCTTATTTGTGAATTCTTGTTTTGCCTATTCTTAAAATGCAGTTTTCTATAGTCATTGGTGCCTGACAGTAGACAAGTTAAGTAAATGTTGTCAGGCATTTGATCATGCCCTAGGTGTGCTGAAAGAGCTAAGTGAAGGTTAGTAACAGCCTGTATGTAACAGCCATTTGGGTTCCTTCACTTTTAGATTTTGCTGCAGGTACTACCATTAGCATGACAGTGGGTTTTGAAAAGTGCCACGTTCTGCATAAACTGAATCCCTGCTTTATTTAGATTCCTGTTGAGAACACGAAAACTCAAGGCACTGATGGAGAGGATGATCCAACCTTCTGTGAGGTGTGTGGCAGAAGTGACCGTGAGGATCGCCTGCTGCTCTGTGATGGCTGTGATGCAGGGTAAGAGGCTGAAATGAATGGAGCCCCTGCATGATTGCACATGGCCAGAGTTTGGTCCACAGGCACTGTCTGGTATGCAGGCTGCCCCTTGATGCTCTCTTCAGGCTCGCCATGTGGCCAGCCATGTATCCATGTGTTCTAGTGCAGACATCCATCCCCATGATGTGATGGATCCTTTTCTGGTCATTTAGCAATGTATGTGTGGAGAGTCCTTCACACATCAAGGCTGCGGGGCACCAAAACAGTTGGCCACACCTTCAAGTGATGAAGGTATTTGTGCTCATCCATGCAACATCTGTGTGTGTGAAGGGTAGAACCTTATATCCTATATGTCTCCTTGAGGAGAGGACGCATGACTTGTCCCAAGTGACTGGGCATTAGCGCTGTGCGGAAATACTTAAGATTTATGAAATGTTGAGGATTTTCTTTACAGCCACAGCTCTTAATTATTCTCTTACTCTTGCTTATTTCTGTTTCTGCCCCCTCCTTGATTAATAAAATGAATGTTTAAGTAGAGTCATGAATATACTTGAACACAACTTTGGCCCTACAGTTTTCTGCTAGAATTTAAAGCCCTTGGGTTGTTTAATCAGTCTTCCAGCATTGTCAGTTTGAAGATGTCAGAAGTTACCCACTGAACAAAGAGAGATGCTAGCAATGAGTATGTAAAATAACTTGTCAAAAATTACTTCTAGCAAGCTAACTAGACATCTGATAAGTCTAGTTTTTCCTTTGTGTTCTGTGTCCATACACACTGATACACTGTCCATATACACATATACACTGATTCATCTTCTGGGAAAAAGACAAAATCAGGAACACTAAAGATTGTTAAGACTATCATCAGAACACTGAGTTTAAAACATTAAGCCAAAACAGTGTTTCATAGATCTTATCTGAAGTCTCATATTTAAGTTCTTTCTGAATTTCCATAAGCCTGTCTCAATTCAGGGTATTGCTTCAGATTTTACATCATGATCTCCCAACAGTTACTATAATTTTTAAAATATGTTGTTACTTCTAGTTTGATACAATTGTTTGATTTTTGTTTCCTTTTCCTAAAGTAAGTTCCTTGCATATGCTTGATTTCTAGAGTTAGCACTTACAGAAGCACTTCCTGATAAAAAGAGCTTGCAGTCTTTACTAGCTCTCCATGGCTGAGATTAACTCTAGAAAAATGTAGAATATTTGCTTCAAATGCTCATAAGTACAAGTACTGTTAATACTGTGTTGGTTCTCAGGAAGCTGATGTTTTTTCTTGGTTGCCTGTCTTCCCAGCACCTCTATACTTCTCTTGCCACCATCAGTTTTGGCTCTGCCCATTTCTTGCAGCTCAGGTTCAAATGGCAAGTGATTAATTACACAGTGAGGGGAAAATGCTCAGTTTTCTGAGAATTTTTTGAGCCTAAAGTGATGATAATACCATCTAGAACTGAAGCCGCTTGTATAGCTATCAGGTAGCATCATTTCTCTGCAGATTGGTAGAAGTGGTTGCATGAATCATAGTTTCAGGCTTAAGAAAATGAGTCTGCCTTATGTAGCACTGGATAGAGATAAAATGCTGTCTTCCCTTGGTAAGGAGGACACTGTTTGAGTTTCTTTTTTTTTTTTTTTCCCTCGAGGTATCACATGGAATGCCTTAATCCTCCTCTGAGTGAAGTCCCTGTAGATGAATGGTTCTGCCCCGCCTGTGCCCCCATGGGTGCCAATGGTGCTGCAGGTAAGGGTTTCATGGTAGCCAGTCAAAGTAAATATTTTTCTCCCAAGTTAGATAATGTGAATCATGTGGTGTTCTGAAGACATGTTTAACCTCCTGGCTTTATCTGTTTCAAATAATTGTTTTGATAAGCATTCTCTCTTGAACCTTAAGATTAGACTTGAACTGTTGACTGGTAAGAGGATCTTGTTTATGAAGATTTTCATCTGCAGTTACAACCTGTGGAGCTGCTTCTTATAAGCATCCTTTAACCTTTCCAAGGCAATCCCAGCACCGTAGTGTTACACCGTAGTGTAACACAGCACTGCACTGTGTTACATTGGAAAGAATTTATTAGTGTCCTGACCTCAGATTGCCAAGGTAGCAGCAATTTCTGTTACCTAGAAAAGTGTTATACTGTGTAACAGTCGGAAGCAGTGGTATCTGTGCTAATTTTCTTTCGAGAGGGTAATGGCTGCCTGCAGAGGTGATTGGTTTAAGAAAGAGAATGCTGATTTTTTGTTTTGTCTGAAATTCTTTAAATTATTTCACCTGTAGAAAGACAAGTAATCTTAGCCTATTCTCGTTCAAGATGCAGATCATGTCAGTGAGGAGGAGGTGGCTGCTCTCATGGCTGATGTTGTCCCCACCACCAGTAGGCTCCGCCCTCACGTCCGAACCCGGGCCATAGCAAGGACTCGGCAGAGTGAGCGCGTCCGGGCCACAGTGAACAGGAACCGCATAACAACAGCGCAGCAAATTCAGGTATCCAGGGGGATTTCTGAGGGAGCCTCTGCAAGAACCCTGGGGAAGAGTTACTGAAATAAGCCCCCTTTCAGTAGCTCTGCTGTCTGTGTTGACTATCCATAGCACAGTGGTTAGTAGCTGTGGAGCTCTTTTAATCTGAGACATACAACATGTGCAAATGGAGTACAGCACATGACCAAGATGCTGTATTTTGAAATGCTGCAGGAACTTCCTCTCTTAACCTGCATTTTTATCACCTCCTGGTGTGAGCAAAATTATTTTTTTATTCCTACTGGCTATTAATACAAAGTCTGTGCACCACTTCTGTTTTTTTAGTATGTTTGTTTGACAGTCGTTTCTTTTCCTTTGCCCTCCTACCTCCTTGCCCATAGGAATAGAACATGTTGAGTGCCTTCAGCCCAATTGAAGAGAAAAATTTTGTATATTTAAGGTTTCTGTCTTTGTGAAAATCAGTCCCTTGTTGGAAGAGGAAAAAAACAGATGTTAGTGTCCTCAATAATGTGGCCGCATGAGTACTAACATATTAACAGTACCAGAGAATCTCTGCAGGACAGTATCCCAAATACACAGGGTCCCTGTCTTACTGTATTAAATATGTTTGAGATAGCTGTCATGAATGACAATCCAGCTCACCTTAAGTTTTTATCACATTTTCCCTTGATTTAAGGACTTCCCAGAATGCTTTAGCAGTTGTTAAATTCATTATGTCCTCCATAATGGAGATGATCTTATTTGACTGCCAAACCCCACTGTCTCCAAACCCAGATGTTTCAATTTTAACTTCAGAAGAATTAATAAAATAGGAGAAGTTGATTAATTATTCGATTCATTGTTGTTAGCAATTACAGCTGAGTAGTCAGGGCTATATGTTGAAAAAAAAAAGAGGAAAGTGTTTAAGTGAAAGACTCTGCAAGGTAACTGGTGTTATTTTTCTTTTTTTCCCTACTTGTTGTTTTAGAAGTAGTGTGGAGTCATCTCCTGTGGGTGAGAGGGGTGGTGCTGGGGGACTTTGCTATTCCATGGTACTGTAATCCTGGGAACCCAGCACTTCCCATTCAAGAGATAGTTCCACTTCAGGTTCCTAGCTCCACTTCTCAGTGTGCAGGAATGATTACAAACTATACATAAAGGCACTGTTATTTATTGCCTTTGTCTCTGAACAAAAGTGCATCTTATTTTGGCTCATACCTTGAGTTGACTGAAGTGTAGTTCCCCTGGTTGAGGGAGTGTAAGTTGTCCTCCAAGCACAGTGAGAAGCTGGGAGCATGCATGTAACTCTGAAGGAGGCTGAAGGACAAGGTCCTTAATATGCCAGTCAGTAGATTAAAAAAGTGACATAATTGCTTAACTGGCAGCTTGGTGATGTCACGGGTTCCCTCATTTGAATCTCAAATCCATTTTTTATCAAATGCTTTTATAAGTCAATGTTGCTGAGCTTTAGGTACCTGTATGGTGTAACTTCTAATCGTCCCCACAGCACGTGCCAGGGTACCTCATGTCCTCTCTTCTGGATGAAACAATTGAGGCAGTCGTAGCAGGCCTGAACACAGCGATCTACCAGCGTCCTCTGGCACCACGTGCTCCTACCAGGCAGAAGAGGAAAACTGGTAAGGACATCAGGCACCTTAGGGGAGCCTGGATCCTACAAAATACTCTACATCAGCTGTGTGCTGCCACACCTGCACAGCTGTGGAGGTATTCCATGTACATTTTCTTCTTTCCCTCTACCACCTCTGCCCAGAAGTGTCATGAAGGTTGTTTTTAAGTGAATCCTGATGATGTCATTTTTTCTGCGTGCTGCTGGTGGCATGCTGTATGTCTCTTTTAGCTACTTTGTGTATCGTGGGGGGATGAGAAGGGGAGTACAGTGTAAAATACAGTGCCAGCACTTAGCCAGATGATTGGTTTTTGTCCCATCAGGAAGGCGGAAGAAAGTAGGAGGCAAAAAAAGAACTCAGAAAAAGTCTGCTGCTGGGAAGAAGAGTTCAGGGGCACAGCTGAAGAGACGCAAGCGTCTGACAAAGAAGAGAAGGGGGAAAAAGATGAGAGTAAGATCACATGTGAGTGAGTTTCTGCCAGTCAGTGTCTGCCAGGCTGTTTTCAGCCTTCTGTAAAAGCACGATAACATGGGATTCAGCTGGAAGAAATGCCACCTTTCAATCATAGCAGGCACCTTTCTTTCTGGTGGGAGTCTGTGCAGGATGTGTCCAGGGTACTCCAGAAAGATGCTGTATGTGGAAGTGAATTGCAGCTTCCAGACAGGCTTGCTGGCTATGCTGACATATCCTGTTACCTGGACAGTAGGGATCAGATTGTAAAGCATGTCCTGCAGGCTTTGTGTCCTGCCTTGCCATTCATCTGTAGTGTTTACTTGGTACTGGTGCAAGCTCAGTTAAAATTGCCAGCACCTATTCTTTCTAATAGGCTGTGGGTGTTTGTGGCTGTGTTGTTGCAAACCCAGCTTACCAGCTGTAAGAGCTCTCAAACTCCCTTTCAGTTGTGGGTAGTGTTCTGTTGTAAATTACTTTGCAGAATACTCTGCACCAGCTTGATTCTTTTTGTCAGATACTTTAACTAGAGTCTACATCTTAGAGCCAGAACTCCAGCATTTAATAAGGGACCAACAATTTTGAATTGACATTATTAAAGATTTTTAGAAGCTTAATTTATCTGGTCACTTGCATCTGATACGTGCAGTCTGTGTTTGAAGTGACATACGGGCCATAGTTACAATTTTCATAAATGTATTAAACATAGACAATAAATGCACACTACTTGTGCTGCTGATGGTAGTAACCTGATGACTGTACACAGCTTAAGTGAAGAATCTGGGGCTTTAAACACGAATTTACCTGCCCTAACATAAAAATAACCCAATCTCTTTGGCTATGCAGGGAAAAAATGAGGCTACTACTCGCTCCCGTATTGCAAGAACCCTTGGTCTCAGTAAACCTGTGCGTGGGGCCTCCCTTCCTTCCATGTACAAACCAACAGAGCCCTCGCTTGGGCTGATGAGAGCAGATATTGGTGCAGCTTCTCTCTCTGTGTTTGGAGATCCATATGAGTTGGATCCTTATGAAAGGTGAGAGATGTCTGGATTATGATCAGGGACCTGATAATTTAAAAGCTGTTGGGTTGTTTGTACATATGTCTCCATGTAGAGTGTGAATCTCATGTCTGAAGGCAGCTTTGGGTACACAACCCATGATAATACACAGTGGCCTGTTCTTTCTTTCCTTCTAGGCTGAGTTGATAAACTTGTAAGGAATCAGCCTCCTCTAAAGGGCTTTTCTGAAATAATCAACCCCCTGAAAACTTGCAGTAAGATCTATGGGGTTCTTGAAACGTTAGAATCTGAAGGAGTCTGGTCCTAATCCATTGCTTTTTATTTATTTATTTTAAGTGAAGACAGCTGACATATTTGGTATACAGTAAACACAAAATTAAATGGACTTCTGGAACCTTCCATGTTTCTCCTTTCCTTCACTTTTCCAGACACTTCAAATTCAGGAGAAATCTTACTATGCTATAGTTCATATCACTCATAAACTTTGAATTTTTGGGGGGGGGCATCTGAAATTATTGTTGGTGAAATTTAGTTTTCCACTGAACACAATTTTTTGATCCTTTCATAAAAGAAAATTGTCCATTTAACATTTTAGATATGAAAATATACACTTGAGTCTCTGCTGTTTGAATCAAGCTGTTCTATTTAGGCAGAATAGAAAATAAGTATATTGCAAATATTACAAATATTTTTTAATATATCATAATAAAACACGCAGTGCTCTCTAACTCTATCTGTCGTAGCGGTGTCATCTCTTTGATGTGAAAAACATTTCAGACGATTTCAGGGTTCATGTTTTATCACAGTAATGAAGAGGTTCCAGCAAATCCAGATTCGCCAGTGAGTGCCAAAAGGAGAGTTCTCTCCCAGTCAGCCCTGAGGTCTCACCGTCCTGTAGCTAGACCCATTTCTGTGGGACTTCCCAGGTAAAAGTCCATTGTTTTTTTATTATTCTTAGTTGTATAATGACCCTGTCAGAAGAATAAACCTAGTGATCCTCTTTGTTTAACCCTTTTCTTACCCTTTGTTCTAAAGAGTGCATATGTGTGTGTACATGCATGCCTGCACAAGTGTAGATAAATAACTACATCAATTTGTGCAAGAATTATTTTTATGTTCAGCACATACACTCTTTCATCATGCCTTTAATGTTTCCATTGAAATTTAAAGTTGGTGTTTTCACCCTAATCTGACTCTTCTTACTTTCTGTTTTGTGACTATTTATTAACCCCATAAGTATGTTTTAAACTCCAGTGTCATTAACCTTTAAAAAACCACTTGCTTCTTTGAGAGGCCTGGGGAATCCAATTGCACATCCTGAGGAGGTGAGGGCTGTTCCCACCTCACCCAGCATCTGCTGCTGTTTGTTTGAGTTCAGAAAATTGAGGAGATCCTGTAGTTTAACAGTTGCTTTGCTCTGTGTGTGTGTGTTGCCAGCCTGCCAAGGCCAGGGAGCCCTGACCGCCCCCCACTGGCAGCCACAGTGAATTTTCAGGGCTGATAGGTATGACACAGGGAATTGGGAGCATGATGAGAAGAAAAGGGATGAGGAAAGTCACTGAGGCAGGTACCAGTAGAGTCACAGAAAACTGCAAGGCTGAGGAAGCTGAAGAGAAATTAAGGGAGCTCAGCTTAAGTGGTTAAAGATGTGAAAGGGTTACATAGCTGTCCTCTAATGCATCTGACTCATGGTGAAGGTTGGTTTCTCAGGATTAAGGTAGTCTATTTCTATGATAACTTGGATTTGTCTACCTTTCCCATTTCAATCCTGAAGGGAGCCTTTCAGGAAGCTTTCCATGTCCTCAGAGTTATTTGAGTAGCATGTTGATTAGAAGATAGAACTGTTTAGCTGATACTCAGCTCTTCTAAAGGCTCCATTGGCCTGGGCTACACTGAGTTTCCTGGTCTGGTCTTAGCAGCTGATTCCTTTAGTGTTCCCATTTTTTTCTCTCTGTTGTATGTTACTACAGGTGTTTTAGTGTACATTATGTCAATGAAGTTTCCTTTGTTGTCATACAGAAATGAAATCTAGCTCCCTCAAAGAGAGCTGTGTCCCTTTGGAAGTTTGTTTTCTAGCAAACTCAAACAAAACAACCCCCCAAATCCCATCAACACAAAAGCAAAGAGAGAAAAACTGAAACACCCAACAGCAGAAACACCTTATCAGTCCATATTTCAAGAACTGAGAACTTAAACAATCTTCGTAAGATCAAGCAAAGCATAAAGGGGAATGTGCTGTCCCACATGTGGGAGTATTGCAGCTATTTTTCAGTGTAATTTCTCTATGCCATGCCCTTAGCTACCTCTACCAGTGGCACCTTGTGGTTAAACACTGGTTCAAGCTCTGTCATTTTTTTTAGATAGAAGTGTAGGCCTGAGGAATACATTTGTGTTTGTGATTTGCTGGGGGCAAGAGAGGCAGCTAGGATAGAAATATCTCTGAAGTGGTAATTAGTGCTTTATCCTCCAAAAATGCATTTAAAATGCACTGGAAATTTAATCTTGATATACAACACAGTGAGCACCAGTATTTGCTAACCAAAAGTCTAAGGTATGATTACTTTCTTATCTTGTGTTATTCCTGTGGGAAGTCAGTAAAAGCTTCACCTTCTGTTTGTCAGAGAAAGATGGGGACTGAATGACTCTGGTGAAGCCAAAACTACAAGTGAACTTCCCTGGCTGATCTCTGTTTATGCCCTTGACTTTGGTTTCTTTTTAATGTAATGTGTGTGTATAGAACAAGTGCTGTAAGAGTAAAGGAAATGTAATCCTTCTGAAACATGCAGAAGCAGTGTGCCTGCCTTGAGTCCTGATCAAGAAGCAGAAGCTGCTCCTGTGCCTGATCTGTTGGGAAGTATCCTGTCTGGACAGAGCCTTCTCATGATGAGCAGTTCAGATGTGGTCATCAACAGAGATGGTTCACTGACAGCAAAAAAGGAAGGTAAGGACTTGGCACCTCATAGTGTTATTTGCCTCTTTGTTTCATCCACATCTGCCCTGATCCTACAGGCTGCATAGCTTTAAGCTTAGGGATACTCTTACTGAGCCTTGGAATATATAGGATAGATTCAGTAGCTGCCAACAGTAGTCCGTTTTATAAGATGGATGTTCTGAAATAGTGTTGCTTGTCTGTGTTTAAATGCAGACCTGAAATGATACTGGAGGATTTTAGTTTTAATACATAGTTTTCTTCTTTCAGAAGAACTGCACTGTGATTTCATTATTTGCTTTGTTATAAAAAATGTAAGACTGGATAGGCCAGAGTTAGCTTAGTACCCAATTTTTCTGGCATGTGTCATGCATTGCTGCCATGCCTGTGATCTGTACTTTAGTTGGAAAAGCAGGATGAAGGACCTTAGCAAGAAATTTCTTTGCAAAAGTAGAGTTCTAAATATGTGCTATCATCTCCAGCTGTGTCTTCCCTTGGCATGGCATTACTAGAAAAGAATCTGTTCAAATTGAAACTTAGAGCTTTATTCTTAAAATAAGTACCTCTAACGTCCTCTGTTACAGTCATTTCTGTCAATCCAGAACAGAATCATTTCTTTCCTAAACGTTAGTGTTTGCCTCAAAGATGTGGTTGTCTGGCACTAAACTGTGAGTATCTGGCCAAAAGAACTGTTGGACTTCCCTATTACTGTGTGGCATGTCTGCAAACCACAGTGGAACTTAAAATAATTAGCTTA
The DNA here is from genome assembly GCF_024509145.1 of Vidua macroura. Classification (NCBI taxonomy): domain Eukaryota; kingdom Metazoa; phylum Chordata; class Aves; order Passeriformes; family Viduidae; genus Vidua; species Vidua macroura. The sequence goes on along the minus strand of NC_071576.1, from coordinate 47,662,032 downwards.
GTACTTTTGTTAACATTGGCAGAAAATGTCCGGATATGTCCTGAAAAGCTGAATTGTCTGTTTGTGTGCCATAGCTCCATTTCACAGAAAATCAGCCAGTGACTCGAGAGTGGAGGATGGTTCAGGGCATAACATCCACCCAAGTACAGTGCTCTCAGGGACCACAGCAAGCAGCTCCACGGCCAGACCTTCCGTTTCCTCGGGACTGAGTACTCACTCCAGACCCTTGTTCTCATCACCTCCACCGTCATTGAGCAGGAGCGAGTCTGCAGCAAGCCCTGCACAGACTGCACCAGAAAAGGCAACTGTAAAATCAGAATATTCAATGACACCTAGGTCTGTCCAGACTCAGAATACAGCGACTTTGAGCAGGCATGGCTCAAAGTTAGATGAAATACCCAGATTTAATGGAAAATCTAAAAACTTTGTACCCACTGATTCGTCTTCAAAGCCCCTGGGCTGTAATTTGAATTCTGGCTCAAAAGCTGTAACTGTAAGGCAGCCAGTAAAACCACCTTCCCAGAGAATTGACATCTTTGAGCTTCCCAGGATACCAAAGATTAAAAAAGAAACCAGCAGCAAGCAGGTGGAGCCAGAACCTGCAGGAAGCCAAAGCTGTAATATCCCCAGCTCCTGTATAACCCAGCTGACTGGCAAGGAGAGCACTAATCAGCCAGGAAAGGGTAGCAGGGTGGAAAGTCAGAAGTCAAATTCCAAGGAACCACAGCAACAGATGCATCCAAGCGGATTGTCTTTATCCACCCATCGCAGCGGTTCTAGCGGTTCATCGCTGCTGGGCACTTCGAGGGGCAAAGGCCCAGGCTCTTTTGAGAGCTTTAAAATCAATATTCCTGGGAACACAGGACATCCCAGCAGGCTGTCTAACCCAGGATTTTGTAATACCTTCCACCCTGTGGACGATGAAGTGCAGCAGAAGGGGAGTCCTGCACCACTTTTCTCAGTAAAGAAGAAGCAGGTTAAAAGTGAAATCTATGATCCCTTTGAGCCTACAGGATCAGACTCGAGTTCAGCAAACAGCAGTCCTGAAAGGCTTGGCTCAGGGATCCCACTAACTAATATCACCAGGACTATTTCCATTGAAAATCCAAAAGTTCAAACATTTCAAACTGTCCGTCGTTTCACCCCTTATAGGGTAGAAAATATATTTGGATCTGGGACTGACTCTGATGTGCCATCTAGTAACACAGAGTCTTGTGATGACGTGACAGTAGCAAGCAGGATTGTAGAACAGATCTCTGATACAGAGGAACGAGACAATGTGGATGAGGAAGATGTCCTAAGCAGTCCTTGCACTTCATCTGCTGTTAAGGAAATTTCTAATACAAAGTGTTTAAAGGAGGAAAGCAGAGAAGGACCTAATGTATTCTTTAATGCTGAGGAATTGATTAGACCTAGTATTAATGTGAAAATAGCACCAGATAGTCCCTCAAAGAGTGATGAGCAGCAGAAAGTCCAAAAGGTAGAACAAGCAGAGAGGCGATCACATTCTAGATCCTGTTCAAACTCCAGCTCCCGAAGCAAGAAGAAGATGAAAAGGAAAAAAACACTTGTCAAAGAGCATAAGAGATCACGTTCAGAGTCAAGAGATAGAGCACACTCAAGGGACCGAAGCTCCAGATCTACCTCTTGGTCAGGTGGGGAAGAGCACAGCAAAACACACACGTTAAAATCCAAGAGCAGGAGGTCTTCTACTGACCGTTCTAGCAGTCACGAACGATCTAAAAAAAAGAAAACAAAGGATAAAATGGCAAAAACTTCTTGGTCTAGGGACAGAAGGAAATCTAGGTCACATTCGGGTAGTCCTGGAAGTACTTCTGATTTTTATGAAAATAGGAAAAAGAAAAGACGGTCTCGCTCAAGATCAAGGCGGAGGGACCGCTCCCGGTCGAACAGCGCTGAGAGGACTAAAAGGCGGAAGCACAGGAGGGACAAAAGCTATGAGAGGTATGATAAAGAAAGTAGTTTGAAGTCAAGGGACAGAAAGAGATCAAGATCCAGATCTCGGGAGAGGAGAAAGTGGAGATCTCGGTCTCGGTCTGCATCTCGATCTTGGGAGCACAAAAGTAGCAAATCAAAGGAAAAAAGAGTGCGATCCCGATCATGTTCCAAAGAAAGGAAACACAGATCAAAAGAGACCTTGCTTCCTCCTGCGCCAGAAAAGGATCAAAAGCTTCCAGCTGAAAATGTGATCAGGTGTCTGGAGCAACCCCATTCTCTGAAACAAGAGCCGAAAGAGGAGCTAGTAGTGGAAGGGCTTTCCATAACCATCCAACCAAATGTCAAACTCGAGGAAATACAGACTGAGACCCCAGTTCACCTGAGAGAGGTCCAAGAAACTGTAAAGGTAGAGCCCATCTGTCAGGAAGTGAGCAGTGAAACTGCATTCCCTGCGCCAGAGATCACGAACATTTGTGTCCCAATTGGTGATGTGGATTCTTTTGCTGAAACAGACCTAATGAATTGTACTGATGCAGCAGTGCTCGGTAACTGTAGCAATACAAACCTAGAGATTACAGTTAAAATAGAAAATACTGCATTATGTCCATCTCTGATGGAACAACCCCCAAAGAAGGAAGTTATCATGCACGTTCCAGCTGAGGCTGCACCGATTCAAAGCTCATCCAAAAGCAAAGTCGCAGATTGTGTGAGGGAGGTTAAGGACGAGTGCCTTGTCTCAAATGAAAATACAAGTAATTTCAGTAAGCCTGAACTGGAAGTGTTACCTCAGGGTCCTGCCTTGAAATCAAAAGCACTAGTAAAAAGAGTTACCTGGAATCTTCAAGAGAAGGAAAGTGGTACATTGTCTGCTGGAAAAGCTCCAAGTAAGTCTCTTTTGGAAAATAAACAGCAGTTGAAACAAGCTGTGTAAGGCTTAGGGTTTTGGTACCTGGCCAAACGTGGTTGTAGTGTAAGAGCTCTGTCATCTGAGCTGGGATGATGCTGTGGTTTGCAATCCTGAGAGCTGGCATTTTGCACTGGTTGAAATCACAAGGTGAGTTGTGTTAATGAATTGGAGAGGACGTGCTGTCAGCACAGCTCAGCCAGTGGCAGCTTATTTGCTTGTGAAGCGTGTGCAGCAACCCCATCTCTGTGCTGGCAGCCCATGTCCCACCCTTTCTGCACTTAACTAGAATGCTTGCTTTGCCTTTGGAATTTATAAATGTTTCTCAAAATCAAGGAGCATGACAAGTCTCTGTAGCTCACTTCTGTGAATGCTGCTAAACCAAAGCTGCCAGAAACAGTTTGGCTTGGGAACCTGTGCTGCTTGTGTTGACAGAGTTGCCTGTGTTGTTGGTTACTCTCAACAGATAAACCCAGTAGAAAGCAATTGCTCAAGGGGATGAGAAGTTCTCTATTATCAGAAGCTTTAAAACATGAATACTAAAAAAATCCTTTTATAGCTAGTTCTTTTGTTTGATGCTTTTTATTTTAATTCTTAAAATAGAATTGGGTTTGAATCTTTGACCGATTATTTTGTTCTTAAGATGTTTTCTTTTCCTTCTCTTGGGATACCTAGGGATGCCATTTTACAAACTGCAGCGAGCAAAAGAAGGGGCCTGGAAAGCAGAGGACTTGAACCAAATGTTAAATCAGGTGCAGTTAAATGAGCCTCCTCCAACCAATTATATGATTCCCGAGCCTATGTTTCCTGATCTAGATTCCTCTCAGGTTGGTTCCTATTCCAGCTCCCAAGTGTCATGGAAGGCATCCCATCTCATCTGTGCCCTTGTTGTGCAACACCCTCCTTTCATGGCAGTTTGCCTTCCTCTGCGTGTGGTACATTTCATGTAGCCTATACACCTCAGCAATCCTCCGATCATTTAATCTCTAAGGTGCTCCTTAAAATTGAAGAAACATATTATCTTTTAATTCTGCTCTGTACCTGCAGCTTCTGCTTTCATCACTAGCTTGCAGAAAGATGGTGCTGCCTGAGAAGCTGTGAGCTTCTTCCTGACTGTGATCAGGCTGTAAATGTTGGCTTGGTAGCCTTGGTCTGAGCCATCAGTCTGTGCTGTTCACCAGTTAAAAGGGGGTTGGAGCTGGTGGTAGCTCGTGGTGGATGAAGGTGCTCTGAACATCCTGCTCTGATGTTGTGTCTTGTCAGCACAAGCGTTGACAGAGTGGTGTCTGTTTCACAGGTGTACTGTCAGAACATCCCTCTGGCGCCGACTCTGCCCTCCAGCCTGCCCCCCTATGCCCCAGTGAGCCAGCCCACGGTTCAGTTCATCATGCAGGGCAGTCTTCCAGCTTTGGGCTGCGTGGCAGGACAGAGCCTCACCCCAGAGCCGGGCAGCCTGGCTACAGCTTCTGAGCCAGGAAACCAAGCTGCTTCTGTTGGAAGTGCGGAGGAAAAGATCAAAGCACCCAAACCTCCAGTGGATAAAAAAAAAAACGAGGAAGTGAGTGACTGCATAAAATTAAAGAGCTGTTTATTTGAACGTTTTCATTTGGGGGATATTTAAACTTGTATTGTACTGTACTGTATTTTCCCAGTCCTGCTGGTTTTGGTGACTGACTGTGCTAACCCAGGAGCAGCAGACCCAAATGAATTCTCTTTGAATTCATTTGGGTCTGCTGCTCCTGGGTTAGCACAGTCAGTGCTAACTGACTAATGAATTCTCTTTGAATTCATTTGGGATTTATTTCATTTGAGGGTTCTACTTTCTATTGGTTCATCACAATAGGACAGAGAGGGATTATAACATCTGAAATACATTCTTAAACTTCTGAAACTTTCTTGCATGAATGTTTGGAAGGGATTTTCCAGAAATCACAATGACCAAGTTTCTCTAAACACCTGTTTTTTTCATTTCCCCTCCAGCTTTGTAATTAATGTCAATTCTCATAACAGTCCTATAGATAGGTAGGACTGTATTTTGTTCCTTATCAGCACTGAAAATGCAAAGATAATAAAACACTTCGGAGATGTTTCAGTGCAAGTCTCTTGCTGCTGAGTTTTGGGTTTGCTGCACAGACCATCTGCTCTAGGCACAGTGGATGCTAACACAAGAATGAAAACAACTTAGCCCATTATTTTGCTTTATACCATAAAACCAAACCAAAAGGTGCATTTCCCACTGAGCCTCCATTTATGAGCAACAGTTTTTATAAACTTGTTTCGGTGGCACCTGTAATCATTACTTCTTAGGCAACTCTGCAGTTTTCAGATTGTCTTTAGAGCTATCTGAAGCCTCATATTCACAGTTGTGGTTTGCTGCTTTTAGAATCTGATGCCTTTTGTTGGGTGTGTGTTTACTTCAGAGCTGTTGGAAGGAAAGGAGGAGACCAAAATCAGGAAGTGTATGTTGTAGTCACTTGCTTAAAACACATTCTTTAAGATACATAATACATGTTCCATAAAGCAAGGGCTCCTCATAGTGAAAACTGATACTTGTTCCAAGACAGTAATTGACAGTAAAGGAAATAACTTTGAGGTGATTTGAGGTTGTTGAAATTGTGAAATGAGAATTTTCGTTATTTGAGCGTTTCTAAGAAAAACAGATGCAGAAACCATTCCCAAGACAGCACAAGGTAATGAAGTTCTCTTTCCTGTGCAGTACATGAAGAAGCTTCACATGCAAGAAAGGGCTGTAGAAGAAGTGAAACTTGCCATCAAACCTTTTTACCAGAAGAGGGAGATTACAAAGGAGGAGTACAAGAGCATCCTTCGGAAAGCAGTGCAAAAGGTGAGGGCCCAGTGAAAGGAAGTGGAGAGGAGGAGCTGGGCAAGTCATTACACAAGTGGCAGTACTTTAGACTGCATTTGCCATTTCAGCAATTACATGCCATAACTGGGCTAGCAGGTCTTTGGACCCTGACTCATATTCTGCAGTCCTGTGGTGAAGCAGTAGTTGCTTTAAGCCAGACTCTTTGGTGCCATTAATGAGAGCTGTCAGTCTGTTCCTTTTATGAGGTCATGTTTTCAGTGGACAAGAACATTGCTAAGCTTCAGTTGAGTGAGCTGAAATGTTACATGGTATCTGCCTGGGTGAGAATGGTCAGATCCCCCTCACTAGGACCTTCAGCCAGAATTCTGTTTCTGATAAAGTGAGAAAATACTTTGTGCATTAGGTCCTTGAGCATCTGTGGTGTCCCTGAACCTTGGAAGAGGGCCTTGCAATTTTGCTGATACTAACTTTTGTCTCAAATCTTAGTGCTGAGTAGATCATGGCTATGAAAGACGCAGTCAGCAAGTAAATGTTGTCTTGTGAGGGGAAGTAATGCTCCCGTGGTCAAGGCAGTTAATTGAGATAACTTGGAGAACTAATTTCTCCCTGCTCTGTATTCTTGCTATCACTGCGAAATTCCATCATAAATAAAAATCCCCACGGTAATGGCTGCAATTTCACATCTTCTGTGTGAGCCATATGTTTGCAAGAGAGCTGAGCAGTGCCAGTTGCTACTGAAGTCATTCTGAACTCCTCTCTGAAGAGAGATAGTAACTTGTGTAGGGTCTGTTCTTTCTCCCCTGTCTCAAAATGTGTTCTCAAAACTGCCAAATTCTTTTAATCTGAGCATTGCTTCCTCAAAAACATCCCAAAACTGGGATATCAGCGCTTCCTTGGTTACCACGTGTTGTGTAAAACTGGATGGATGGGTGGAAATCCTGTAGTAAAAATGAGTAATTTTGCTTTGAGATGCCTCTGCCTTCAGTTGGTGCTCTGAGATAAGCTCTGGGCCATTCCTGGAATGCTTGAAGGAAATACTGCTCTTGTCTTTGTTTTCTGCTTTATGTATCCTGCTATGAGCCTTGGGGGTCTGTGCAGGAATTGCCTTCCCTGGACAGCTTAGGGCCTCTCTGCCACTTGCAGAGCTGCTGTCATTGACCAAGTGCCCTTTCTGATCCCCTGCAGATCTGCCACAGCAAAAGTGGAGAGATCAACCCTATGAAGGTGGCTAACCTGGTGAAGGCATATGTGGAAAAATACAAACATATGAGGAAACATAAGAAAACTGATGGTGAAGACACACGTAAAGTGGAAAACTGAGAGCAAGCCACAGCCAGCATGACTTGGACTGAGCTTGTCCTAGCTGTGGACACTATGGGAATAACAGACCTGCAGTTGCATCCCATTGTAGGCAGAGTGCAGAGAAACAAGATGATAATAGACTTTATCTATGGAACCTTCTCTTGAATTGTTTCCATATGGGAATGAATTTAGGATTTTTTTGGATTTCTACAGCTGTAGAACTAAATAACAATCAAATGCCTCAGAACAGCAGAGTAATTTGAGGGGAAACACAGAAGAGATTCATGTTTGGAACTCACGGATTGCTGCAGTTTTCAGGGTTACTTGATCACATTTTTGGGCTGTGCACTTGTCTTGCTAAAGTTTGAAACTGGACACCACTTTTCATACAGTATATTGAGAGCTGTATACTGTTTCCTTTGTGTTTGTTTATCTAAATATGGATCGTCTTTAGAAACTTCTGATTTAATACTTGAAATGTTGTATTTTTAGCCCATTGGATGGTGAGCGAAGCTTTACTCGCCCTGACATTTGGGGATTGCAGAAATGAGCTAAGCTTTATAAACTGACTTCAGAAACACTGCTCAAGCTGTGGTGTTTATTTACATGCTGTTGGAAGTACCTTGTTAGTGAAAAAAATTAATTTGGGGGTGGGAGATTGTGTTGCACTTGTGTAAATAATGCACTGATGGCTGGTTTTGTGTCTGTGTTTCAGGAAAAAGCGAAACAAAAAGCAAGCATTGTCAATTTTCCGTAACAAGCCCGCAGGATAAGGTTGAACTGATGTACAAAGCAGAAATGTGACAGAGTTTATAAAGTTATTTTGAATGGTTTTTGTCCTGTAGCAGGTGTCATTTGTCTTGCATGTGCCTCTTGGCCTGGCTGTTCCGTGTAAACCTGCACACGTGGCTCTCGCGTAAGGAATACTGTGTTTGTGAAGAGGATTGGAGTTGGATTAGTAATTGTCCCTCCTTCTCTGCAGGAGAACTGCAGGTTCCTATCAAGAATCAAACCAGTCCAGCACACATTCTGTTTTCATCTTGATGGCTTTAGCAGACCTCCTTGCGTGCAGGTACTGCAGAGCAGCAGGTCTTTTAAGTGATTGTCTGAAATACAGGCCCTTAAATGATACAGCACCCTTAAACCTGACTTGAATCATTCCACATCAAATCCTGCTAGGGAGGAAATGTTTCACAGAGAAATTGAAGAGAAAACCAGTAAGTTACAACTCAGAAACCGGCTTTCCCTTCATGGGAACTGGTTTGGAGAGTTTATTTTTTTACTATTTAAACAAAACAAGCCTATATACCAGTAGTATATGGACTGGCACAATGCTTCACTCCCATCACTCACTGTGCTAGAGGAGTGTTTATGGATGAATCCTGAGCATTTTGGAGTTAATCTTCCTTGGTTCTGTATGCTTCCTCTATGGAAGTGCAGCCTGGATGGACCATTAGGAAGTGATAACTTTGGAGTTGCTTTGTAGATTTTTGAAAAAGACACAGTACTGACTGCAGAACAGCTGTCAGAGTAGTTACAGTTTTCAAGCTAAACTTGGAGCTAGAATACATACATGGAACATGGGTGTGGGGTTTTAAATACAAACACAGCTGATAGATTACAAAATAAAAATTCAGAAACTTTAATGGCACTGTTAGCACAAGAATGAGAGAATGTGATCTAGTTGTGCATACATTTAGGCTGGAAATTGGACACCTCTGAATGTCTCAGAGGTGCAGTTCTGCCATAACATGTCTGTAGACAGAATGAAAAAGGGTCGGTGGTATGAAAAATAAGGCTTGACCAAATAATAGAAGCAACTACACTATTTACCAAGAAGACAGTGTCAGCCTATTTCATTCCTCAGGCTGTTTCACTGCTTTAAATTATTGTTTAATGTTACCCTTGAACTGGCAGTATAGATAACAGCCTGTTGCAGGATGCATTAGGAATGCCTGCACTGTAAGGTCTGTTAAATTTGTTACCTCTGCAACTGTCATTGCCTAAGGAGTGCTGAGACTAACCTTCTGCATGAGCTTTCTGCTGGAGTTACATGAATAAGAATACTGGTTCTTTCATTCTGTCTGCCATTAAAATAAAATTATCAAATTGTAAGCTGCTTCCTGGGAGAGGCAATGAGAAACATACCTAAAAATACCTCTTTTGGTGTGTTCTAGAACAGTAGTTCTAGTATACTGTGTATACTAATTGCTTTTTTTCTTTTTCCCCTTTCTGGCTGGCCCTCTCAGATCAGATGCTGTTACCTGTTTAAGGGAAGAAATCTTATTTATGCAGTAGTTTGGTAACAGTATAACCTCTTTTTATTGTCCTTTCATTCCTGTGCAAGAGTGGTGGTGCCAAAAGCTTGTTCAGCACAGGCAGGGAGGGATGCTGCACCAGGCATTTGACTTGGGACCTACTCTGCCACCATGGTTGTCTCATAGATGACCTCCAGTACTGCTTTTGGGACATAACCCTGGCCCTGCCATCTGGCCAGAAATGTTCAGGTTCTTGAGAGCTGCTCTGAGGTTGGATGGAGAAAGAGAGGGTGGGGTTCTCTGGCGGAGCTTGGGGAGGCGGGAGCGGCACAAGAGGAGGAAATGAAAGGGGGAGGTGAGTGCCTGGAGGATCCAGCTGGTGCCATGCTGCAGGGTCATGGCCCAGCCCAGAGCCTGTGAGAGGCTGCCCTGGCTCTTCACTGCTCCGGCTCAGTGGTGGTGGGAGTTCTTTGGGTTGTCCCTGAGGGAGAGACTGGGCATTTGGGAGAGGGTGTGAAGGCTCGCTTTCCTGCCGGGCTTAGAGCATATCCCACGTTTCAGTGGTGATGCTGAGAAATGATGAGTCAGTCCTGAGCTGGGTGCATTGCATAAGGGGATGCTGTGCTTGGCGTCATGGGAGGAAGTGAAACAAGGGAGTGGAAAGCAAACGTAACCATGTTTTGCTCTGGTATCGTGTGATGCCCATCCCATTGATGCTCTCCTCACCTGCAAATCTCTCTTCTCTAAACACCCTCTGGGGACATTCTCAGCCGTCACTGAGTCCCTTCCTGTCTACCCGGTCCTTTGGGAAACCCCATCGTCCCTGCGTTATTTCCCCAGTTTCCCAGGGCTGGGAGCATCCCTGCCGGGAATCACAGCATCATCTGGAGGGAGGAGGATGTGAGAGAGGAAGTGTCTGAACTCGCTGGCCCTGGCCTCAGTGCATCCCCGTAGCTGTGGTCAAGAGCTGTGAGTGGGCTGGGTGAGTTATTTGGGGAGCAGCTGTCCTGGGGTGGGCTCTGCCCCCACAGCCCACTGCTGGGATTAGAAAGTTTTGGGGTAGATGCATCTGTGGCTGGAGCTCTTGCAGGGCTCAAAGCATGAGAGCAAATTTGTTAACGTGACACTTGGGCTGCAGGTCAACGTCTGATGGGAACTGTTCCTACATCTTCAGTCCCAGCCAAGATCCTCAGCTTCAGTTCCTCTCTTGAGAGGACACATGAGCTGTTCAAGCAGAAATTGTGGTTGCACTGTTCAACCAGCTCCTCTGCAATTCCAAAGGGTCAAAGTCTCTTTTAACCACCTTCCCTGTCCCATGTGTCCAGGTCAGGAGCAGGAGGACAGATTGTGTGAAGTGAATCTCTCTACCCAGAGGCTGCGTGTGCTCCCTCTCACAGTCCTGAGCAATTCCATGCTGGAGAGCCTTGACCTCGACAGGAACAAGCTCAGGAGGATCACTGGCATTTCTAAGCTTTGCAACCTCAAGAGGCTGCTACTGTCCAAGAATGAGTTTGTGGAGTTTCCCAATGAAATCCAGAGTCTGGTCTGTTTGGAGAGGCTTGAGCTGAATCAGAACCAAATCCGGATCATCCCAGAGGGGGTTTTCTCCCATCTCCCCTGGCTTAAGCACCTGCAGCTGAACAACAGCCGTCTCTGTGCCCTCCCCAGGGACCTGGCAGCTTGTCGAGGCAGCCTCCAGTACCTCAACATCTCCAACAACCTGTTCTGCACCTTCCCGCAGCCCGTCCTGCAGCTGGCACGTTTACAGGAGTTCCATGTGCAGAATAATGCCCTTCGCCAGCTCCCCAGGGAGCTCTTCCAGGGACAATCCCTGGAAATGTTTAAGGCCAGTGGGAACCCCCTCCAGGAGCCGTCCAGTGAAGTGTGTGCTGGTGGCATTCAGCAGATCCGGAATTACTTCAACCAACTTCAGCATGGTTTGGGGCAGGAGGACAAGAGGGTCAAGACCATGTTCCTGGGGGCCTTGCTGGCAGGGAAGTCCACCATCTGCAGAAGCCTGAAGCAAGGGCAATCCAAACTGGTGCCCAAGGAAGAGCGAACGGTTGGGATAGAGATTAGTGAGTTCCAGATCGAGGACTTCACATTTCTCTTCTGGAACTTTGCTGGCCAGCTGGAATACTACATGACTCACCATGTGTTCATCACCCCACAGGCTCTCGTCATCCTCGTCATCAATCTTCACATGTAAGTGCTGAGCTGGTTTGGATTCCAGGTAGAGTGGGGGAACCAAAAAATGCTGGGGAAACAGCGCTGCACAAATTCACACCATTTCCATTGGACCTTGAGGCCTGGTCTTCTCGCCATTGGCATAGTTGGCTCTCCCTCTAGCCCTTTTTGCAGATCAACCTTTTAATCCATCAGCTCTGTCATCACCTTGCCAAAGGCCTCTGTTTGGAAGGGTTTAAATAAGTATCAACTCCTTATGTGACAACTGAACCCCATCTAAGTGGACTTGCTTTCTGCAAGAAGCAAATCCCTGTGATCCCTCCTGTATCCTGTGGTGTTCCCTGAACATGGAGGGAGCATCAGGCTTGGGTTTGGTGCTACAGAGGGATGCTCTTGTCCACAGCAGGGTTTGACTCTGCTATACCCCATAGCATAAGGATGGGGAACTGAAGTATGAACTTGGATAGAACCCATGTCAGTGGGCTGTATCTCAGATTCTGAGATCTGAGCTCTTGTCCAGTGAGCTCCTGGGACAGCACAGAGTGTGTGGTCAAGCCTGTACTGGTAGAAGTTGGCTGGAGATCTAGAGAGTGAGATGTGAATTTGGGATTTTCTTTTTCTCCCTCCCCAGGTACCAAACTAATGACAAAACTTTCAAGGAGCTTGTTGGTTTCTGGATCAACAACCTGTCCATGCGAGTCTCAAACTCAGTGGTGCTTCCTGTGGGAACCCATGTGGACTGCTGCCAGGAGCAGGAGGTAGCAGAGAAGACACATGACATCACGGCCAGGATCACAGCCATGCTGGCAGAGAGAAAAAGCAACCTTGCTCACTTCATCGACAACCTGGAGGGCAGTGAGGAGCCCAAGTTTTACGTGGACCAGTGGGAGAGGCTGAAAGAGATGGAGAGCTGCACGTTAACCGTAGGGCTGAGATTATCCTGGGTTCTGGCTGGCTTAGGTCACCCTGTCTGGCAGCCCAATGTGCTACTGGCTAAAGTGACCTGGTGCAAATGCATCAGGCCACTGCTGGAGCCCCTCCCCAGGCTGGGGTGGATGTGGTAATTCCTGGCTGTGACCTGCAGCGTGCTTGCCCCTAGTAGGTGATGGGCATCTCCTCCTGTGGCTTGTAACTAGTGCCTGAGGAGGAGTGTGAGGGGTCATTTACCATCACCAGGTGATTTTCAGGAAGTGGTGTAGAATAGAGGTGTCAAGGAAGTGCCTCTGTAGCTGAGCCAGTGGCATGTCTCACCCTGAGTGACCTCATGGGCATTAGGTCCTTCCTTTACCTCACAGGCTAAAAAACTCCTCTGGATGTGCTTTTGTCAGGTATGTGCTTCCTCTTTTCTAGATCTTAAACTTAGTTGCTGTCAACTGCATGGATCACCATGACATCAGAAAGGTCAAGGCCATTTATTTTGAAGCATGTGAAGAACGAGGAGCTCTTCCCTGAGGTTGTCCGAGTGCTGCCACCCATCTACAGGCAGGTGGAAGCTGCCATCGTGGATATTGCACAGAGCGAGGGAATGGCAGACCATGGTGAGTGCTCTGTCACCTCTGCTACACCTTTCTGAGAGGAGCTTCTCTCCTGTGCCTGGGATAGGCTCTCTCCAGGGCTTTCCTGAATTGGGGATGGGCTCTCCAGTGCTTGCTGCACACTCTGGTCCTGTTTGTGTGGCAGTGGAGTCACTGCTGAAGACCTTGCAGTGTTAATGCTGAAGCATGCCTGAGCAGACCACATCTGGTTTCTTGCTTTCCAGTGATGTTTTTTGTTCTCTTCTCTTCCCTGTATAAGCAATTAAAAACATCTTGCAGGAAGGAGCTCCACAGCTTTAATGCAACTATATGGTTTTCAAATCTACATCCTGCTAATCTTATTTAATGGCCCCTACCTTTCCCTAGACCCTTTTTCCATGTGTCCTGTGACTTAGCAGAACCAGCAGGCAGCTCCAGCCCCTTGCTTGTATACCTAAAGCAGGTATGAATTCCACCAGTTCCCAGTGACATCTCTGGCCCCTCTGGCCAGTGTAGGATTAGAGAACAAGGAGCAAATGCTTTTCTTTTGTGGAGATAAGCCAGATCTTGTTGCCTGTCTCTCTACATTGCTGAACAGCAGTCTGAGGTTTAACTGGCAATCTGAGGTTTTCTGGCTGGAAACAAACCTGCTTCCTCAAACAATAATTAAAAAAAACCCAGCATTAGCCTTGTTTTTCAGAAAGTCCTGGCAAGCTGTTCCCACTGCTGAGGCAAGGCAAAGCTGTGGGGGCTTCAGGGTGGCAGTTGGACATCTGAGGAGAGGCAGAACATTTTTGGTCACAGTCACTGAGCACTCTGATCCCAGCTACTTCCCCAGGGATGGCATAGGTGACGTGGGTGTTTGCTGGCTCTCTGAAGCATCTGCCTTGAAATGCTGTGTCTGATAGATGCATGCTGAGCTCCTGCATCTCCCTCTAGGCATGATGGACCTCCAGTACCTACTCAGCAAACTCTCCCAGCGCAAGCATCTGGCCAGCCTGGACAGAGAGCTCCTCCAGGACATCTTGTGGTACCTCCACCGCATTGGGCTCGTCGTGTGGTATGAGGAAATCAAGCACTTGGAAAGCACCGTCTTCCTCCAGCCTACGTTTTTAATAACGATGTTCAAGGTGAGTGTGGGGATCAGGACCATCTCTGTAGAGCCCAAGTTCTGCAGCTTTGCTGGGCTCCTCTCACTGCCACCTCATCTCTCCCTCTCTTCCCATGCAGTTCCTGCAGCGGCACCACCTCGTTCAGCAGCTTGAGAGCATCTCTGTGGAGACGCTGATCGGGGAACATGCCACCATCAGAGACAGGGCCAACTGGGTGTGGACCTTCAAGTCAAAGGCAATGCTGTGCCACCAGGCTGTGCGTTCCTTGGTGAAGCACCAGCTCTTTTCGGAAGGGAGGTGGGATGTCTTTGAGGAAATCATGGGACACAGGCCTCACAGAGAGAGAGGGAAGCTCTTCAGCCTCCTGGAGTACTTTGAGCTCTGCCTGGAGTTGAAGCACACTGAAGCACTCAACCCGCAGGCCAGGGAGTTTTTGCCTGGGAAGCCGTGGGAGACAACACGGAATAAAGGCAAGTCCGGGTACTTGTTCCCAATCTATCTGAACCAGACAGAGGAAGTGACTGAGTTCTGGGGAGATCACCCTGAGGACCTCCACATCTGTGCCTACTTCTCACCCGAAATACCTGAGGGCTTCTTCCAGAGGTAAGCACTGGTTTCCAGCAGTCAGTGAGGTTTGAGTTTGTTCAGTGCAGTGCCAGGATGACTCTCAGCAAGCCCTTGGCTCTTAAGACTGTGTCTGCTGAGGCCTGAGGCTGGGAGTCAAGATACCAGGGTGGCTTCTCAGCTGCGCCACACACATGTAGGGCCCTGGGTGAACTCCTTGTGATGTTCACTGCCTGGATGTGAGCAAAGGCCACGCTCCTTCTGGTTCACCTTTCATCTGGAGGGGGTGTTTGGATAATCTGTGTCCATCCAGACAGGCAGAGGTGTCACAGTCTCACCCAAGAATGTTCTAGTTTCTATGGGTGTTGGAACTATACCCAACTATCCAGTTTTTGGAACTTCTCCTGGTTTTCTGGACTTGTGTCTAGAGTTTTATCTGATGGTGTTATGGTTAAACCCTAACCAGCAACCAAACACCACAGAGCCACTTGCTCACTCTCCCCAGCTGGATTGGGGAGAGAATCAGAAAAGGGAGAAAACTCATGGGTTGAGATAACGACAGTTTAATAGTTGAAATAAATTATAATAATAACAGTAATAGAGATAATAATATTGTAATGAAAAGGAAATCAGCAGAGACAGAAATAAAACTGAAGAACAGGTGTTACAAAAAAAAACCCAGTTCCTCAGCACTAACCAACTCATGCCCAGCCTGTTCCCAAGCAATGGTCCCCCAGCCAGCTCTCCCCCAGGTTTATATGCTGAGCATGATGCCACTGTGTATGGGATAACCCTTTGGTCATTTGGGGTCAGCTGTCCTGGCTGTCCCCTCCCAGCCCCCTCGCTGGCAGGGCAGCCTGAGAACCTGAAAATCCTTGACTTGAGGTAAGCCCTGCTCAGCAGCAACTAAAACATCAGTGCGCTATCCACATCATTCTCATCCTAAATCCAAAGCACAGCACTGTACCAGCTACTAGGAAGAAAATTAACTCCATCCCAGACAAAACCAGGACAAAATGGCCAACTCTGGAAGGATCTCTTGGTTTAAGAGGCTGCTCCTGGTGCTTGAGCTTTCAGTAGGGGAAGGTACTCATTTGGTGTCTGTTCTTACTGAAACTTGGTTCATATTTTCAACTTCATCCAGTTTCTCCAGCACTAGGGATAAGCCAGGGGCAATCTCCTTGCAGGTTGCTGGTGAAAGCTTGCTCCTTTTATTCCACGCACTGGGTGGCCAAGGTGACCTGCCTGCTTGTATGCAATGGCAAACCTCTGCTCATCAAAGAGAATAACCAGAGGGCCTACAGCTACCTGGAGCTCCGCAGCAGAAAGCCATCAGAAAGGACAGGTAAGATCCCTGATCCATATTTCATGACTCCCAACCCCATGTCTCTCCTTAGCTCTGCTCCTGCCACTTCCAACCCTATGGGAAGTGTCCCAAGAAGCCTTTGCCACATGGCCTGGGTCCACCAGCAGTCCACTTAAAGGTTTCCCATTTCTCCATGGAATTATGTTCAGGACTCCTCTAGAGGTATCACATGAATGTGGAAAGCCAAGTTTTCATTCTCATCATGAAACAAATGGGTCATCCTTCCCCAGAAGGCCCCAGCAGAGAACAGTCTAAAGCTGGGTCTTCAAGTGATAAGTAAAAGAGCCACCCAAGTTGGGGAGCTCTTCCAACATATTAAATTCCTTACGGAAGTTTGGTTAACTGTGGACGGAGCTGGTCTGACAGTTGAGGCTGTGTGCTGGAAATGATCTGCGGGTCACAACAGAATCTCCTGGGCTGCTGTGGCTGGAGGCTGTAAGAAAGAGACCTTCTCCTTTTGCCTGGAAGGGTTCCAGTTTGCCTGGGACTTCCTCGTGGCAGTTGTGCTCATCATCCAGAAGCTCGCTGAGGAGTGGCCGGGGCTGCACGTGTGTGTGAAGACTCCCTGCCGAACGTCTGGCTGTCCTGCAGAGCTCCTCTGGCCAGACATGGACGGCACAGGTGGCATGTATGTACACACTGTGCCCTCCAAGCAAGGGTGGCCACTGCTGCAATGCTCGTGCAGCTGGCTTCTAAAAGCCTCGTGAAATTAGTCATGAAACTCCCGACCATAGCAGCTCGTATCCCAAGTGGTGTTAACACTGGTGTGGGAAATTGGAGCATGGAGGGAAAGGTGAAGAAGCTGAGACTCTGGGGCTCAGGCACATAATGTTCTCTCTGGACATGTGCCCACATGTCCCTGTTTCATGAAGAGCTGAAAGTGCTCAGGCACCTGGGAGGGCAGCGGCTGTCCCACCAACAGCTGCACCTCAGGTCAGGGTGGGAAGAGCAAGCCTCTTCCATGGCCTCAGCATCATATTCCAAGGGAATTGCTGAGAGCAGCTCCTGCTCCTTCTTTCCTGGGCTTTTTCCTCCACAAGACAAAGGAAGACATTAAAACCTGCGGGACGTGTGGGCACTGTTTTGGTGCAGAGCTGCTCCTGCCCAAAGGTGAGCCCGATGTCCCAAGTTTGTGCCGCAGCTGTGCTCAGGGGAAGGAGGGCTGAGGGTTTCATGGAGTAGAGGGGCTAAGGGCGTCCCATTCCCACAGTACCCAGACCACTGGAGGAGCCCCCGGCACAGCCCTCTGCTCACTATTACGTGACAAGCTACGGGACCACCACCTTTGGGCCCAGCAGCATCCATGTCACTCGGCAGGTAAGGACACTGCTACCTCCCCTTGCCCAGGGACCAACAGTGATGGTCAGGCTCCTGAAATGAGGGGGTGCAGTTGCTTGCAGCCTGGGGAGAGCACACCCCATCTTCAGGCAGCCCTCTGGTTTCCACACTCCCCCCTGAGATACCACCCCTTCTGCACCTCTGAGCTGGTGCTCTGGGTGTTTCGTGTTGTACTTACTGCCTTATTTTTCCAGAACATCTCCAATGAGTAACTGGGCAGTGCTCAACGAAGAATTACTTTTGTTTAGCCCAAGCCAAGCTGTCCTCAACACATTCTGCTTGCGAGTCATGTTTGCAGCCTTAATGCATGGAAATAAATGCATTGATAAATGCATCCCTTCACACTGAGAAGTCACCTCACCCACTCAAATTTAAGGGGAAGAAGGTGCTGATAAAGCTCTCTGATACCAGCCCACCCCTGCCAGCAGGGACTTTGCTGAGACAAGGCTGGGCACGGATCCCCGTGGTTTTGTGGGTAGAAAGGGGTGGTAAAGATTTCAGACTGATAGAAGAGGCAGATATCCAGGCAAGAGAGAACTATGTTCCTATATATATATATATTTTAACTTGGAAAAATTAAGAAAATAAATCTGTAAATGACCACCCTCCACAAAAACACACAGTAGAAGCTGACAGAAAGGAAAAGCACAAGACGAAAAGCAGTGTGAGCTCTAGGACTGGTCAATTAAATTGTCCTCGGGTTGGGGGGTGCTGGTTTGCAGAGCCTGGGATGCCCAGTGGTCCTGCTGTCTGTGCCGGGGCCATGGGGAGCAGGGCAGGGGGGCTCAGCCCAGCTGCATGTTGTACTGCTCGATGAGCTCCATGAGGTCAAAGGAGTTGGAGAGCTGCAGGCTGATGGTGTGGCTGTCCAGGGAGGAGGCTCCCTCCTGCAGCACCTGCTCGTAGTAGTACTCACAGAACTTGGGCACTAGCTGCAGCAGCAAAACATCAGGGTTAGGGGCTGCTGCTTGATATAGCTGCAACAACCTGCATGGCCCTGTCCTCCTGGAATGCAGGGAGGAGATATCTGGGGTACCCTTTGTCTCCCCCAACCCCTGAGAGTCCCTGTCCCTGGGCATCTGCCTTCCATACCATCCCACCCAGACCCCTAGTGTTCTCTGGCCCATTTTCAACCCATGTTTTCCCTGGTCCCCAAGGGTTCCCTCCCTGGTCATGCAGCCCCCCCTGTCACCAAGGGTCCCCCTTCCTGTCACTCAATTCCCCCACCTCTCTCAGCCCACAAGGTACCCCCTCCTTGGGTATCCAGATATCCATCTGCCCCAGATCACCATCTCCACTGCACACTGAGGGCTTCCTTCCTTGTGCACCCAAGCACTCACCTCCCCAGCCCCTGAGGCTCCCCCTGCCCAGTCCCAGAGGAAACTCCATCTCCTATCCATCACCTAGAAGTTCCTATCCCTGGGCACTCAGAATCCAACCTGCCTCAGTCCCCAAGGGTCCTTCTTCCGGGCACCCAGACCCTCCATCTCCCACCCAACTCGACCTCAAGAGTCCCCCTCCTCAGGCACCCAGAGTCCCAGCTCCCCTGGCCTCCAAGAGTCTCTCCCCTTCCCTGGGCAGCAATGGGATAGTGGTGGGTTTTGGATACTGCACCTTGACCAGGATGAGCTTGGACTCCTTAGGTTTGGCCTTGGAGAAGGCCTGCCCAAAGCAGAGGTAGATGGTGAAGTCAGGGGATCGCTGCCTTTGACCGTTGCGGAAGTCCCTCAGCTCTGTGAGGCAAAACAGGGCTCAGTTTTGGGGTGAGCCTGGGGGCACAGAGGGGCTGAGAGGGTTTGGATGCTTGTAACATCCTGGAGCTGGCTCCCATGAGCCCCAAACCAGGCTGGGCAGGAAACAACACATGGGGAACTACATGACACCCCTTCCCACCTGTGCAAAACTCATGGAAGTCGAAGATGGGCGTTTCCTGGTCTCGGCAGAGCAGGTTGGGTGGGGGCTCCTCAACCCCCTCAAGCTGCTGGGACAAGGCCCAGAACACCTTGCACTTCTCCCGGCGGGTGGCAAAGACCTTGTAGGCGCGTTGCTCCAGCTGCAGCCCCGCGATTCCCAGCAGCTCCTCGGTGATGCGCCGTTGCTTGCCGTCAGCCAGGCTGGCGGGGCTGGGGAAGTGTACCACATGCCAGGGGCACGGGGCCCCCAGCAGACTGGGGGGCTGGTACGTCAGCAGGCAGTGGCTGCCCCCAACCACCTCGCGGTGGAACTCCTTCCCCCGGTAGTAGATGGTGACATCCAGGATGGAGACAATGCCATCTGCACCAGGAAGTGATCAGCAGCTGCATCCTCCAAACCGAAACATTCCCCCTCCCCAAAGCACCCCCCAAGCATATTTACTGTTAATAATTGTAATAATAATAATTTATAGCTATTAATAATTAATAACCCTCACCTGTGTTATCCAGCAGCAGCCGTGGCTGTGGCACGGGGCTGGCAGAGGGCACGAACAACGTCGCGCCCGGCACATACTGCACGGGGACTGTGCCCTCCGTCAGGTGGCACGGCGGTGGCATGGCCCCTGCAGCGGGAGATGAGCAGCATTGTATCACCATTCCAGATGCCACCCTGGCCTCTTCCCACCCCATTATGGCATTTCCACAGCCAGGGCCAGATCCTGTCCCATGGCACCCACCTGTCTCCTCTGGTGGCATGAGGCCCGTTGGCAGGTGGGTGTCCAAGGTGGGCTGCTCCACCGTGGGCACCCATTGTGGAAATGTCGTGAGAGGAAAGCAGCTGTTTTGGCTGGTGTCTGAGAAAGGCTGGAACAGGGGCTCCTGGTGAGGCTGGAGTACAATGTCCTGGTGGGAAGTGTCACTGGCAGGGAAACCATCTGTGGGAAGGTTCCAGGGTCACTCACCCAGGTAGTCACCAACTCTGCATCCCGCGAGCAGACCAACTCTCACCTGCGGGTACCCAGGATGGGGCCAGCGAGCCAAGGTTGCCAGAAGAGATGTCACACTGCTGCAGCAGCTCCTCCAGAAGCTCTGTGGGGTCTGTGCTTCCTAAGGGGGAGCACAGTGGGTATTATGTCTCATAGCCAAAAAATTACTCCCAGTTGAGCCTAGTGGGTATCCTCCCCCAAAAAAAAAAGATTGTGGGACTAGTGCTTACCTGGGACAGCAATGGCTGAGGCCATGTCTTGGGGGTGGAGCTCCAGCTGGAAAGGGAAGGAGAATGGGATCTTACTGCTGTGGTTGCCAGGCACCCAGCCTCCCTCAGCCCAACTTTTGGCCAGGTGCTGGGCTGCAGCTTGGGAGCAATACTTGTGGAGTGGCAGCAGGGAGCCCCCCTGGCCTGCTGTGCCCACCCAGCTACCTGCAGCTGCTGTTGTGCTGCCTGCTGGTCCACCACAGGGTTGGGGATGCTGGAATTTCCCTCTTTGCTGTCCTGGAGGGTGGCTGAAAGGAGAGCACCAGGAATGGGAGGCCCTGAGATTGCCCACCCCATCCAACACAGCCCCTCCATGGGGCAAGGCTCACCTGAGACAATGGAGAAGACCTTGTGGGGGTCATCACCACGCTTGGAATGGTCCTGTTCCAGCTTGAACAAGCGGGTGCTGCTCAGGGCACAGCGGAAGTTGGTCTTCCACTTGGCCGGGTCCTCGGAGCCTTCCTCATACCGCCCACTGACCTTTGCCCAGGCCTGGGGGTACAGGGAAGTGAACATGGGCTCCCTGGCTCCATGAGAATGGAGGTTTCCAGGGATGACTGGTCTTCCCCAACTCCCCAGCTCCCACCTTGAAGACCTCAGCTTGCTGCTGGTCACCATCCTATCCCACACACCTTGAAGATCCTGAAGCTGCTGCTGGCGACCCCCCACCCCGCCCACCTTGAGGATCTCCGCGTCGCTGCTGACGACACTCATCCCACCCACCTTGAAGACCTCCAGGTCACTGCTGGTGATGTCCTTCCTGGCGTTGTGCTTCCAGGGGACGCGGAAGATGGTGTGGGCAGAGTCGATCCAGCGCAGCCCCCGATAGCTCCCGCTGTTGATGGCGTCCAGCAGCCACTGTCCGAACCGCAGCTTCTGGGCTTCCCTGCGGGCGGGGAACGTCACCGGGGGGGACCGGGACCACCCGGAGACGGCGACCCGGGGCGGGCCGGGGGTGCTGGGCGCACTTACCCTTCCTTCTCCGGTGCTGCCATGGTGCCGGGTCCGCAGAGCCGCCGTGCCGTGCTGTGCCGTGCTGTGCCGTGCCGTGCCCTCGGCGCGGAGGCGACTGCCTCCTTCCCGATCCTTTATCCGGCCCTCTCGTTTTCCTGGAAATCACGTGTCCCTTCTGAAAGTGAAAGTGCCGCCGCTCCCGCGGCGGGGCGGTGTCGCCGCTCCCGGGGCTGCCCGCGAGATGCTCTGGCCCCGGCGACGCCGCTGCGCAGCCCCGCGCACACCCCTCCCCAGACTATCCGTAATTAAAATGAATAAACCGGACCTAAAGCTGAGCGTGGGAATCCCGGAGCGCAGGGGGTCAGCCACACCCGCTCCAGCTGGGGCTTCCCGCGGCTGGAAACCCCCGGGCCACGTCCAGATGTTTATTTTAATCCTTCTTCTCCCGGCTGCCTTGGCTTGCACGCCAAGGCCGTGCTGCCAAAAATGACAAACCAGTAAAGTGCGGCGGGCAGCGCTCGGCACCGAGGCAGAGGCGAACCAGCCCATGCCCCCGACAGGAGACGGGTCAAGGGCAGCAACAGTGACCACCCGGCTCTTCCCTGAGCCCTTTGATTTCTGTGGGGAGCAGTAAAAACAACCCAAACTCCCTGAGAGGTTTTTCGAGTTCCTTACCCAAGGACCAGGAAGGGGTGGGAGGGGTCAGTGAGACTGAAGCATGGGACTGCAGCCTTTTTCCCAATGTGCAGCTTGTTTTTGAGGAAATTTCTTCTTTGCAGGAACTGCCTACTAGGCACTCTACACGTTTTTTCAGAATACTGCCTGTTGTTTCCCAGGAAATTCCCCACTTCCTTCCTAAAAAAATCCCCCGTTGCTCTCCAGGAAATTTCCCAGTCACTTTACAGGCTATTTCCTCCTGGTTTCCTGGTAAATGTCTTTGTTGCTTTCTCGAGCCCTCCATCCCTGTCTATGATTTTTCCCTCTGCTTAGAGGATCTCCATTGCTTTCCTGGGAAATTTCCCCATGACTGTAACTCCCTGGTGAGAGGA
This sequence comes from Vidua macroura, assembly GCF_024509145.1. Taxonomy (NCBI): domain Eukaryota; kingdom Metazoa; phylum Chordata; class Aves; order Passeriformes; family Viduidae; genus Vidua; species Vidua macroura. The sequence continues at coordinate 47,639,530 of NC_071576.1, read as the reverse complement.
AAGCTCATGTGTTTACAAACAATTTGCTGGGTGAAGGTGTGGGTGTTAAGGTCTTTGAAATGGGTCCCAGTGTCTCTACTGACTTTGGGCAGTGGGTTTGCTGCAGAGCCCAAGCAGTTCTGCTCCTGAAACAGCTGCTCTGCACAGCCTGAGTTTCTGAATTTTAGGGTAAAATAGTAGGTTCAAAGTGGGATATGTGGTAGGCAGTTCCGGAAGGCTGAACCTTCCTAGTGCCTCAGCCAATGGGGAAAGGAAGAGGGCAACATGCGGCCTGGAGTTTACGATAAAAGGAGGGTGCCCCCTCTGAAACTTCGAGAGAGAAAACGCCACAGGTGTCTGCCCTGGTGGACTTTCTCACTTTATTTGATTCTCACTTTATTTAAATAAAGTTGAAGAATTCCTCTGCCTCCTTTTTGGACATAAACCTCTGGCGTTTGTGGATCTTCCTCACACTGGGAAGCAACAAATTATTTCCCAAGAAGTACCATTCATCCCCTCCAGGCAATTCCCCTTTTGCTATTCACCAATTCCTCCTTTGCATTCTGGAAAATTTCCCCTCTTGGAAATATCACTGTTACTTTCTTAAACAGTGTCACTTCTGCTTTTCAGGAATTTACCAGGTAATTGAGGCAATTTTCTCCTTGCTTTCTAGAAATTCCCTGAATATTTCCCCCTTTGTTTTCAAGGACTTGCCCCTAGTTCTCACATGGAAATTCCTACATTGTCTTACAGAAATTGTCTTGTCCCCTTTGTTATCCAGGATATTCAGCTTTCCAGGATGGTTTCCTTTTGTGTTCCAGGAATTTTCCTCTTGGCTGCCAGGATTTTTCCTTTTGTTTTGCAGGAATTTCCCCCCAGTATTTTAGGAATTTTAATCCTTCTATTCCAGAAAACTCCACAAAGCCAAAACTGGCTGGAGCACCTGAACCCAGGACAGGGACATTCAGCAGATCCAGCAAAATGTATTTAAGGGCAGTGAACACCATGAAACTCAAAGAGGAGCCTGGAGAGCCAGGTCAGGTTGAGAGCAAGGGACAAGGCTGACATGGACAAGGTAAGGCTGGAAAGAGTGGAGGGAAGAAGAAGGAGTGGTGCTGGCTGCTGGCTCCTGCCCCAGGGACAAGCAACACCTGCAGGGAGGAGAGCAGAGGAGTGTTTATTTACTTTCATTCCTCAATGCTGCAATCAAATGCAGAGTGGTTTCAGTTAATAGGTGATTAATTAAATTGATGGGAATTCTCCCTTTTTTTTTTTTTTTCAAGCAGGACCCTACCTGCCTGGAGACGGGGTACCTGTCCTGCACAGCCACAGCTGTTATCCCCTGCCACCTCCCCAGGTCCTGCTGGCTCAGGGACATGTCCAGGAAGCTAAAAATCAGCCTCATTTACATCACCAGCTCCTGCACAGTGGAAGAAGAGCTGGAGATTTCAGGAGAAAGAGTCTGTTTTACAAAGAAGTTTTTTAAAGCATCCTGAAGGACAAGGAGAGCTTTCCCTGAACCTCAGGCCTTCACTGCACCAAATTTTCTTCCAAACTTAACCCCACCATACCAACTTGCACCCCACACACATCCCCACAGCCACAAGTCACCCAGTTTCTGGGGATGATCCTTGCAGGAAGAAAGGCAAGCTGAAACCCCACAAGTTTTATCAGCAAGGTCTCTTTTGGGGACCCTCCCTGTAAATCAAAAAGCAGCAAGGAATGGGGCACCTTAAAGAAAAAAATTAAAATAAACCTTTCTTTTTTAATTCACCCAAGGAAAATCCAGAGCAAGAGCAGCATCACAGCACTACACACAGCACAGACATCTATCATTGCCTTTGCACAGATTCCTTTCCAGATACATGGAGAAGTCATTAAGAAAAAAGAAAATTATTCACATATGCAAAGTGACAAGTAACAAATCAGCCACAGAACAACTCTTTCAAAGAGAAAAAGGATGCATCAAGGAAGAAGGCCCTCAACATACAGGTTTCATGAAAACCTAACCAAAGAACAGTGAAACAGAGGTGGTTTTCTTTTAAACATTAAAAACAAGGATATTTTAAAATTTAATTTAAATACACATTCAAAACACAAACACCAGGCAGGCACCTGGAGAATAAAGCAAAAAGAAGGAATGAAAATTGAATTCAACCAGTTTAATTTCAAGACCAAAGTTGGGTGGATCGCACCAAATGGAATAAATAACGGAGAAGATCACACTGGGTTGGCAGATCTCACACTTAAGATCATTTAAACTAGAATTAATTACACAGCCCAAGATAGTACTGAATGAGGAATTCCTCTGACAAGTGATATTAGCTGGGACAGTGTCCCTTTGACAGAGCAGGTTGTAGGTGTGAATTTGCCCCCTGCCACCCACCACCGATCCCCACCCAGGGAGCAAACAGGATTTTCTTGTGATGCACAGGACTCACCCCCTCAAGTGATGGACACACAGACAGCTCCCTGCTCAGAGAATGTGAACCCTCTGCCTCTTCCACACCCACTGGCTCCAGTCACACCTAAGGCAAACATCAGAACACAACCAGACCTTGTGTTCTCACCTGGCAGGGTGAGCCCACAGGTGCAGCATTTCTGCTGCAGATCCACGAGGTTGGGCAGTGCCAGAACTGGAGCCAGTGCCTCCTTCCATACACCTGGGATCAGGCTGGGAAAAAATCAGATCAGCTGATCTACACCTGCAGCCACAGCTTTATCACTCTAGGGGTGGGCAGGCTGAAGGAATGTAAGTGGGTTCTTTTTGTTTGGGTTTTCCTCCCCACAACCCTGAATAAAAAAACAAACAAACAAACCAACCAAAAAACAAAAACAAAAACAAAAAAAAAACCAGGAAAAAAAAATAGAACTAAAGAAAATCCCCACAAAAAAACCCAAAAAACCCCAAAAAACCAACACCCCCCAACAAACTAATAAAACAAAAACAAACCCCCCAAAAAAACCCCAGAAAAACTCACCCCAAAACAAAAATAACTTGATCCCAAGTTCCTCTCTGTTCCGTGCCTGTAGCCAAGCAGGGAAATACCTTTGGACATTCATGTGATCCCACAGACATGTTCCCTACAGAACAGACACCTTATTTCTGCACCTCACCCGGATGTGCCTGTGACACCTAGTTAGGAGGGACATCCCTTTGCTTTAAAACAAAAATAATTACAAAATCAATAGGAACAGTCAGAATTCATTTAAGTCCAACTAGTTTTCAAAAAGGGAGAAGGAAGGACTGAAGGTTTCCAGGCTAAGGAACTTGCCAGAGCCAGCATCCCCCCACCCCTGCCTCCAGCAGCAATGAGATAAGTCCCCTTTGTGCAGCTTTCACTTCTTGACCCGAGGTCAGCAGAGCCAAGGAGGTACTGAGGGGACACAGCTGCCCCTCCAGCTCCTCCTCAGATGGCTGGCAGCTCCAGGTAGAAAGGGAAACTGAGGTGGATGAGGGTTGAAGTTACTTCTTTCCCATCTCTCCTCCTCCGCAAGACTGAGAGAAGACTTCTGGGTCCGCAAGCCCAGTCTGTGCTTACCAGTGTCCTTAAGAATGACAATTTAAAACCAAAAAAATGGGAAATTAAAAGGAAAGAGATAGAGAGAGGAATAATTAAGTATTGTCCATGGAAGGAGCGGGAGGGGGCAGGTTCCAGACGTCGGCAGAGAAGGGACTCTCCCTCCCCACGTCTACCCATCTGGGCACCAGGTCCCTTCACGTCCCTGCGTGAACCCTTTGTGCTGTTGCTCTGACATCGATCGACACGGATGGCGAACACGGGGATGAATCCAGTGCTGCAGAGGGCGGGAGGGCACACGCAGCCACTCCAGGGCTAGGCCTGGTGCTTGGGGAGCATGTCCAGCAGGAATTCCGCAATGCCGACGAAGTAGACAACTTGTGCAATGCCGAAGAGAGGAGCAATGACCAGGGCTCGGCAGTAGGCCCCTTTGAAGAAGGCCGTGGGCCCTTCCTTCTGCCAGATCTTCCTGGGGAGAAATTGGGCAGACGGGTAAGTGTCCATCCCACCCCTCCACCGTGCCAGGAGAGCCCCTGGCCATGACCTGCCTTTCTGCCTCACTCCAGAGACTAAACCCAGGCAAGCACTGTTGCCTGGCACAGCCTCCACGGCAAATCACCCATCACTGCCCAAGTGCTCTGTAAGTGGCCACGCAGAAACTTGCCCCATCCCTGCATCTGGCTAGGTGCAGGAGTGGCTGCCTGTGTCCAGAAGTACAGCTAAGACAACCCCATGCTTGCAGCAAGAGGTCCTCCTACTCAAAAGCTCCCTCAGCATGGTACAGAGCCACATGGCAACAGATTCTGCTACCACTGAAATACAAAAGCATAGAAATCCCTTTGTGTTTTGAAGCAGCCAGACCATAGTTTAGCAAAGGATCAGAGGGTGATGAAGCTGGGGACAGCACACTCTGGCAGTGCTCCTGCAGACACTATGCAGAGCAGTCCCAGGAGGGATATGAGACTCAATACTGTAGGATTTTCCAGCAGTGGGGCCTCGGGAGAGAATACAACATCGCCTCCCTTTGCAGAAATAAAATCTCAGTGTTATGACTACTGGGATTTGGACAGAAGTATTTAAATATAAATGCTATATTTTTCTTGCTCAATATGGGAAGAAGTTCTCTTTTATAAAACTATATATATACATCTGCTCATATAGATCTCCAGACAGACAGATAGATTGATAAAAGCACAGGGATAGAGGGAACATGAAGCACAGCTGCTGGTTGGGTCCAGAAGCTGCACTGCCTGCCTGGCAGCAGGTAGAAGCAGCTGCCAAACACCTGATGTGGTGCCTCTGTCATGAGGAGTCTTACTTGGTGCAGTCCAGGATCCCCAAGTAGGTGTCCTCATTCACTCCTCTCTGCAAGGACTGCAGCCGTGTTTTGATCACTGGGGGAGGGAAAGAGAGGGGAGACACCGGTGAGCACTGGAGGCATAGCAGGCAGGAGCCACCCTAAGAGTAACATCTATTAAATGGTCAAAACAAAATTACCAAGAATACAGACCATTTTCATACATTTATCAGGGAAAACAAACCCATTTACAAATGGATAAAAGAAACACAAAGCCACCCAAAACCCAACCCCTCCCTCCCTCACTGTGATCAAGGTTTCAAAAGCTGACTTAAGTTTTAAACCTTCCAAATTCAGATATCTCTCTGCAAAGTGGGAACTTATTTTCAGCTGCTCATCTCCTTCAGGAAAAGGTATCTAAAATACACAATTCTGCTCACCACAATTTCTTCACACCTTGGAGTATGTGCAGTGTTGGGGAGGGAGCAGTTACTTTCTGGTGTTTTTCACAGCAGAGAAACCAAGGTGGTATTTAAGGCAGATGCTGTGGAGCAGGAGAAAAGGCCACAGATCTGAGGCTTCCCCTGTTTGTCCCAGACAATTTTAAGTCCACTTGGTCGGCATATTATCGCTCCACATGGAAATATGCCTTTCCTGCCAGGACTAACTGAAATGAATAACACTCTCTTCCTGATATACCTAGTAAGTACTGCAAACCTCTGTGTAAGCTGTGGCCAAAGTTGTAACTCAGCTGAATTCACACCATCAGAGCTGGAGGCAGCAGAGCTGTCCCTTTCTGTGTGCTCATGCTGCAAAAAGGCTGGCACAGTCACCCACCTCCTCACCTGCCCAGCCTGGGCCTCTGAGTCCTGTCACTTGGCACCAGGCCACCAGCACAGGCTGCTCAGGACTCACCATCACAAGGATTGACAGCCACTGCAGCCGTACTGCCGGCCACACATCCAGAGAGGAAGGACACGTAGAACGGAGCCTTGACATTGGGGTCTTTTTGGCCCAGCTTGTTCAGGTTTGCAAACAGCGGGAAGTAAACAATGGAGAATGGGACATCCCTGCAGTGGGACGGGAAGAAAAGGAAGAAAGAACAAGGATGAGCAAAGTCAGTATGGGACACCAACAAACGGAGCAAAGGAGGGGCTGCAAGCATCACACATTGTCAGCACAGCCATGAGTGCAATGCAGATATCCTGGCTCTGTGATTGCAGTACAGACAGAAGCTGAAACTCAGTAGGGCAAAAGTGACTGCACAAAGGACAACAGGCCCATGGGAGGCATGCAGCCCTGCAGAATCATTGGGCTCCCCCTTTTTTTTCAACACTCAAACCATGGACACCAGCACATTCAGAGGTCAATTGTTTTGACCACTTTTGTTAATTACGAGAGGTTCCATCCTGCCCTCCATCCCCGTGGGTGCTGCTTTAGCTCTACCTTTGTTAAAGCTAGAGGAGAGTCACACTGTGAAAGCCCAGGCAAAGAGTGTCAGAGCAGGCATTGGTCCTTGCATCCAACATGCTCTGTGGCTCAGCTCCCATTGCACACCCTGGGGTCTCAGGCTGATGGTTTTACTTTGCCAGCTCACAAGGACTTCTGCACAGTGTGAAAATACAGACTGTGGGGCAGACAAAAACCTTTCACAGAAAGCAGCAGAATTAAATCTTCCAGGAACAAAAAGATACCCTCCCTCACTTCTCTGACCATCCCTTCTTTAATGTACAAAACCTGTGCATGGAAAATGAACTAAACCAAGCCCACATCCACTGAAGCCAGCACCTCCTTTGCAGGCTCATCCCTGGGATGGGTGGTGCCTTAGGTCCAAGACTGGGAACGCCAGCCAAAGCCCTGTGCTCAAGCCCATGCCACCCTACCTTAGCAGCGTGGCTCCCAGGCCCTTGTAGAGTCCTGCGATGCCTTTGCTCCGCAGCAGCTCCCTGGTTATCTGGGTTGCTGTGGGGCGCCTTTCCACAGCCGGCTCGGCCGCCGCCGCATGGGAGGAGGAGAGCTGGGCCTGCGCCGCCATGAGCTTCTTCTGTGCCGCTGGGGAGCAGAGTGTAGCACCGGTCTGCAGGTGCCCCACAGCAGCTCCTGCTGCCCCGTGCTGCGGGACATGGAGCGAAAGGGGCAACGCAACTTGCAGACCAAGGCCAGGCAGGTGCCCTGCAAGCTTTTCCCCCCGTCTGCCCATCTCCCTCAGCCTGTCCCAGTCTCTGACAGTGCTGCCACACCAGAACACTGTCAGCTGCGCTCTCCCCCCATCTCGTTTGCCCAAGCCTGTCACACACCATCTCTGCAGTGCAGAGAACAGGAGCTGCTGTGAGCAGGCAGGGGACAGTCCCTGCTTCCAGGTGTGTCTCTGAGCTGCCAGTGTAACAAACAAGATGTTCATAAATGAGACAGTTTCCCCAAGTTCTGTTCTTTGCCTCCCTCCCCTGAAATCAAACATTAACCTGGGGAGTTTGTCTCAGTCACATTTATAAACACATCCTGGTTTCTCCCACTTTTCCAACTGATGCACTTCGGCCCTTTGGCCAGAAGATGGAGAGCACTGCACTCTGTAAGTAATCCCTGGCACACCACAGCTCTCCTGCCACACAGAGAACAGGCTGTTCACAGATCGAAAACCTCTCCTGAACCCACAGACCACGGCTTAAATCCTTCCAACATTTTAAAATAATACGCACAAAGAGGATAAAGTCTGCAGTAAAACCAGTGAAGAGAGAAAAGAAAATAAATCTGTGATTATTCAGGAATGCCACATCAAATGAGAGATTAAAGGACAAACTGGCCCATTTTCCAGGAAGAGCCATAAACATGGTATCTAACAGTGTCATGCAGGGCTCCGGGGAAGTGAGGCTGTAGTCCAGACTGACCTCTGGAAGAGACTAAGGAAAGAGCAAACAGCTTTTCCCCCCGGAGTCTCCATGCCAGACTCTGGTCTCTGTTCTCACCAGAAACACTCCACAGTGCTTCAGCCAAAAGGCTCACACTCCCTCCTGCCTCTGCCTGCCAGCTCACACCCACAGTCCCAAGAGCCTGATCCCAAATCTCATTCAAATCCAGTGCAGTGGGAGAATTTTATTTACTGTTTCAACCAAGACAACTGCTGTTTTTGTCAGAGAGGAAAAAAGAGTACAAGGGGAGACAAGTCATCTGGAAATAACACATCCCCTTGGGAAGCTGTTAGGGAGGTGCTACAGGGGGGTAGAAGAGAGAAAAAACAGACATCAGAAAACATGGAGATGGAGGAAGCAGCACAGGAAAGGCACTGGAGGATGTTAATCCCTTCTTGGGTGCACAGGATCTACCAGGTTTGAATCACCCACAAGCTGACCACCCAGTCATCTCTCCTGTCTCTCCATTCATCAACAGCATTTGCTGTTTTGCTTGCCAAGCCTACTGCTTTGAGCAAAAAACCCACCACCTTTTGTAACTGCAAGGGCCTCTGCAAAGCCAGCTGAGCCAAGTGTGGGGGGAAGTAAGCCGGGAAGAGGAGGAGAAACTTCTGCTATATCTGTGGTATCTCTGACATGGGAGAGCAGGGAGAGGGAAAAGGGTTTTCTCCACTCATTCTCTCAGCTCCGCCTTAGAAGCCCAGTCCCAGCTCCTTCCCCTCTCCCAGCTCAGGGCACAGGGAAGAAAAGCGCACGTACCAATGCGTCCTGCGTCCTGCAGCTGGATTTTGAGCATCTCCATGGGAGTGGTGACAATCACCTGGCAGGTACCTGCACCACAGCCTGCCAGCATCTCCCTCAGCAGTGTCAGCTTTTTCCTGCCCAAAGAAAAGAGAGAAAGAGTCCATCAGAGGAGGTGGCCAGCAATAACACTTGGGCAGCTGGGTGCAAGGCTCAGGGCACATCTCTGACCTTGGGGGTTAGAGGAAAGGCAGCCAAGGGGACAGCAGAACCTGCTAGGCCTGACAGTTCAGCACAACCCAGGCTTGGCATCTCTGCCAGCACCATCTGACCTGGAGAACAGACTCATTTTGTCCCCAGAAACAGAACATTCAGAAAAGCCACAAGCCCCATCAGAACAGCCCCAGACAGGAGCACACAGCCCCCTCCACCCATAGCCAGAGCACTGCAGCTCTCTTCCAGCCTGATGGTGCCCCTGGTCAGGGCACAGCTTTCAGAAAGGGTATCGCTTCAGAGGGCAGCAGAGGACCTGAGCATTAAGGGGAATAAGCAGCTTTCCTCCTGCCAGCCTAGTCCTTTAAAAATTGTCAACAAACACAAACCACAGGACAAGGAGCAAGGAGGGAAAGTATTCCACTAGCTGCTTTGGAGTTCTCTGAGAAAAGCAAAGTAAATAGTGAATATGAATCAGGGATGCAGTTACTCTGTGGTTAGGAACTGTTTCATGTTGCCAGGTTTTCCAAACCTGAACAATTAGCCTTTGCATTAAACTGGTCCTCCCTGAGAGACAAGGAATGGGATGGACCTCCAGCAATGAAGATTTGTGCATTCTCTGCACTACAGAGCAGGGACTATCAGCAACATGTTCTCATGCAGCAAAATGCAGCATTTCCTTATTCCCTCCATTCCAAATCTATGAAAGAGCCCAGCTAAGGCTAAAAAGAGGAATTCAGGATGCAAAACCTCATAAAATTTTCAGAAAGTGATATGTTTTTGCCCTGTAAAAAAACCTCACGCCTTGGCACCAGAAAACACAGACTTGATTAAAAAGTACACCTGACCTGCTCTTTTCTAAAAGGCTTTTAAAAGGAAGTCTATATAAATCACACAGCCAGAGAGAAACAGCCTCCTTTTTTATGTTTTAAATGCAAGTACCATTTTTACCTCCCCCAGCCCCGCTCTGCAGCAATACCTCATCTTAACCTGCTCAAGGCACATCCCCACACTGTGGAAGAAGGAGTCCCACAATGATATTCCCCATTTCCTTGCACAGCCCAGGCACACTCCTCTGCCAGTGGTTTCACAAGCATACATACAGCACAGCTGTGGGGCAGTGGGCCAGTAAAGCAGTTTCACTGCCAACCCTAGAGGAAAGGGAGGGCAGATGCACTGTAATCCTGCTAGCCCAGCACATAAGCTGCACTGATTTCCCCACCTCTCATCTTCTCCAGGGAGGATATGAGAGCAGGGGATTAAAGGCACAGAGCCACCACAGAGATTACCAGTGACTAAACATAGAGCTCTCCTATAAGGCTGAAAGAAAGAATATTTCAGTTTCCTCTTTCTGAATTTCCCCACAGCTGCAAAGAACAATCCCTCCCATGGAGTTACCCACACGGGTGCTGAAGTGTCCACAACAGACTTTCCTGGAGGTGTGGGGGAACTAGGGTGTGCAAATCCAGAGGTTTCCACTGCCACTTGTAGGTGGCCAACTTGTGCCTTTTGGGTGGCCTGAAGCACAGCACCAGTCTCTGAGTGGCTCGATACAGTCAGCAACAAGGCTGCACAATCCCCAGCCTGGCTGTGGGAGGAAGCACACCACCCAAAGGAGCTGGCTGTCAGAATCTCTCTTTGGCACAGCAGAGCATCTCCCACTTTAGCAAGAGCCCTGGAGCATCCCTGGTGTACATATCTTCTGGCTTTCATCCAGGGTGACTGCTTTGATAACCAGTTCAAAAGATCAGGAAGATTTGGCCTACATATTCATCTTGGACCATTATCCCAGCCAACTAAAGTCAGCCATGATTTGACTGAACTCCATGGAGTTATGCCAGTATGACCCAAGGAAGGATTTACACATGTGGGTGTATTTTAGAGACGTCAAACAAGTACATCAAAAGCATCTAGAACAAGGGCTTTCAGCTTTTGGTTTGCACATCCTGGGAACTGGGGCAAGTCCAAGAAAAAGAGTAGCTTAAGAGAAGCAAATCTTTTGACAGGAGGTTTAAAAGCTGCCACACAGGGGTCAAACTGCCTTTGCAAAACCTCACCAGTCTGCACATAAAAGGAAAGTTTGAAAACTGTTCCTCTCTATACAACAAAGGAGTTTAAATACTTAAGGCAGCACTGGCCTTATCCTCAGTGGTTTAAAAACTGGCACATCTCAACTAACTTCAAAAGCTGCAACACCAGCAGAGATCTGATCCTACAAATGCAGAAACCATCTTTTATCACAGCAAGAGAGTGTTAAATATAAAATATACACAATAGCCTCAAATTCTGCACTGGCAGAAATCAGTTGTTCTACATTTTTTACTGACATGCTATTAATTTGTGACAAATCAAAAATGTCAAATGGGAAGGGGAGGAGATTCATGCTTGATTTAAATTAGAGTTTCAAAGTAGAGCTGAAAATAAAGTAAAAAAACAGGAACTAGAGGTTTATGGAAGGCTTTTTGGGAGCAATCAGGATTTCTGACAGCATTGATATATTGATGTCACATGGGAGCAGTGTAGGATTTTTCCAAGTTTCTCAGAATCTTGACCATGTGGGAATTTACTGTGTTTGGGCAGGGACCAGAATCAGCATTCTGGAATCAGGATTACAACATTTCCAAAGAGAAAATCTCTGAGCTAAAGAAACATTCATACAAAGCAATCCATTTCTATCTCCTACCCAAAAGGCTACTGTCCCCATCTTGGACATCACCTTCGTCACTCATAAAATAACCTCTGCCTCTGTCTGTCAGCCCAAGAAGTTGCAGAAAGCTCCCCAGGAGTTTCAAAGCACACAAAGCTAGTTCCTTTCAAACAATTTAAATAGTGAGTCTTTGATATGGCTTAGAAGACCAGCACACAGGAGTTGTCCTTCAAAGGAAGAGCACACTCTCTGCCACAGTCACAGGGGGATGTGCACACAAACTACCAGTCACTCCCTTTAATCCAACCCCTGATTTTCCAAGAGGGAACAAGCTACTGCAACTGCACTTCAGAAATGCTGGAGCTATGATGCTGGAAATGTAAAAGCAATATAGTTCCCACTACAAGCTCCCTCTCACTTCTAGTGCCAGCTCAAAAATGCCTCAGACAAGCCAAATAAAGTACTGATGTGGAACAGATACATCTCAAAGTAACACTGCCAGATTAAATGTTGATCTGGAAGTCATTATTCCAGGTATGTGTTCTGTGGAGTTCTGTGTTGCATGTTTGGACTAAGTCAAGAGGAGGCTGACTCTGTACCTGCATTAGGTTTGCCCTGGCAGCAAATCTCAAGTGTTTTGTTCCAATGTGAACATTTGTGGAAGTGAACAATGGACAGGGTAACACGACTGAGCATGTTGAACACAGACACAACCCACGTTTCATCCCAAGACATGTGCCTGGAATGATGACAAGGACAATGCTCCTCCCATGGGTGCATTCTGTGATTAAACAGCATATCTCTATCTCCCTCCAGATTAACAGTTGAAAGTGCATTTACTTTTTGGCTGACCTTTGATGTCAACAGCTTCAACCCACTGCAACTGCCTGGCCTCTGTGTGCTAAATAAAAGAGCTCTCCCCAGACAGCTGTTCCTGAATTGGCACAGTGACACTACCAGCTCCTGTCTCCTTCTCAAGGGGAAGGGAGAGATTTCTCCACTTCCAAGTCTCAGTGAGTTGGATGAGGGCTACCTACATTAGAGAAGTGTCTGAGTATCCAGGGGATAACTGCAGGAGAGGCTGCCTGGGCACAAAAGTGCCAAAGAAAGACCAAGCACTGTGCTCAGGGTGATACAGCAGCTCAACATCAGGACTAGCAGCAGCACTCCTTCTTCCTAAATTGAGAGCCTCACTTTACAGCCTGACTAAGTGTGTTCTGCAGCTCAAGGCTCACCGAAGCCATGCAATTGATACTTAAACTCATGCCACAGAAGAGATGGTCCAAGTATTTTAGGAGAGCCTGAAAGAGCAGATGAAGGAAAAAGCCCTGGGAAGACATATTAGCTGGGAAGGCAATGGACAACAAGCTCCAGTCTCGACATCTGCATAAGACTGAAGGAAAAATACCTTGCTTGTCCCAGGATTACCAGTTGGCTATTTCTCTTCCCTGTGCAAAGGATACAAGACAAGAGGAAGCAGAATGGAAGAAAATTTGCTAGCATCAGCAGAAGCAGAATTAAGTCAGTCAAGCTGGTCTTCCTAGGAATTAAAGCTGCTAAGACAGCAGATTGCCAGCCTTTGCTTCAGAACAGCAAACAAAATAAAGGTCAAGATTAAAGAGGACAGGATAAACAAGGGATTAACACCTTGGAGAAGAGCAGCAGGAAACTCATCCAGGGACACTGGAAGGTTTTTATGAGCAACAAATTGCTTATGTAAGAAGGCATGAGACACTTTTTACTGCAGCCAAGGCAGAATATTTAAGCATGAACCTGAAAAATGAACAAAACCTGGCAAACGCATGCCCAAAAAAACAGCTATCTGGCACTCCACACTTTGGGAGATAAACACAAAACCTTATAGGATACTTTAAAGGAACTGATTTTTTAAAGTGTTTAACATCTAGATTCAAAGAGGATATAAAAAGCAGGTAATATTTAAATCAGAGAGACCTTGCACACTGAGCACCCAATAATCAATGATGTACTTTAAATGCTGGTGTACTATCAATCTAAGTTGCCTTCTCAGCCTCACACCCAAATGCTTCATAGTCAAGCACTTCACTTAGCCCTGGTGACTCCTCACGTCCTCTGTTCTGGACAATGAAGCCACTCCTATTTTAACAGCAGCCATGAGACTGAGTCTCTCAACACATGCAGCTTCAAAAAGCCAGAGTTTAAAAAAATCCCATCTGTTTCCAGCAGCCTGAGGACCTGGGGATTCCCCTCTCTCCACCTTCTGCCTTCCCCAGCCTAGTGAATGACACAGGATGACACAGAATGACACAGCAACAAAGACCTGCCTGGAGACTCTTCTTTGGGCCACCTTCTTCTTCTGGGAATTGCAGAGGTCAAAATCTCCTGGGATTCTTAGGTCAAAATCATCACAGGGAATAACGTGACCCTTATCGCCTTTGTCAGTCATGGCCATGGGGTGCCCTTCAGGCAGTATCTTGGTCTCTCTCCTCTCCTCTCCTCCATGGCATAGCAAGCATGTTTTAAGCACACACACAACTCACTCAGGCCTCCCTCATTCCTAAATGACCAGGACAGCTTGGAAGGACCAACTCAGTTTTGGTTTTGTTTGTTGAGAAAAAAAAAAAAAGCTGTAGCTGTAGGCTGTCATAATGGCCTTGACATCAAAATAGAAACTGGCAAAGAGGCAGAAATGACCTCCCCCAGCCTGTAAGCACACATGCTGCCTGCACCAAAAGGAGGGAAAAAGCATGGTATGGGCAGGAGTGCCTCCCTGAGTTAGTCTCAGCGTGGAGAGGGCTGCAGGAACACACACCTGCACACTCAGGGAGAGAGCTGCACCAACAAGAGCATGAGATCCCTTGTGAGGACCTGCTGCCCCAATGCTCTACTCCAGCAGTGTCCAAGAGCAGAGTCAGGGAAAAGGGAGTCTAGCACAAACCTGTAGTGATAACATCCCTAAAATACTCTTACAGCAATGCGCAGTCAGGAGCTTCCTACACTGCAGGTGCTGTTTTCAGTCTGGCCTTTCAAAAACAGGCTTTACGCCACTTTTTTATCCTAGCAGTTTAAAAGCAATTTCAACACTAAGTTTTTCAAAGGATAAAAATAAATACATTAATGCACACTGAAAGCTGTTTAACTTGAGGCTACTTTGAGTCATGGTAGATTTGTCATACTCTCTCTGGTCCACACATGCTTCCTCCTCTTGCACACTGAGGTCTATTTTAATACCACATATTTTAATCAGCAAATACTGGTAGAACATGCATATTTTATAAAAAAAGGATTACCAATATGTGCAACATATTTCAAGCAAGCGAAGTGCTAGATGCATAGCACAAAGGCATTCAATGTAAACAGGTCTAGAAGACTTCTGCAGCTTTGAGTCAGAGCATCCTTTGGGATACTGACCTAAGGGCACAGCATCTATGAATATACACAGCAGGCAAACTGGCTTGTGCAAAAAGGACTTTGATGGAGCTGAACCAAGATCTTGCTGATCAACCCTTACATTGATCCTAACCCCCCCCACTGTGCTTTGCCCAACATAACACCTTGACTTATGCAATTACATATCAAGAAATGAAATCACATTCATGTGCCAGGCAGGTCCAGGCTTCACCTTTCTAACCCCAAGCTATTTTGTTGTCCATATCTAGGCTTTGGCTGGAATTGTGAAATAGGTGGCTCAGTCTTGTGATGTGCTAGCATGTATGCACCCTGTTGGGCCCTGGGTAGGAGAGGCCTTTAAATTTCAGCACTGCTAATCCTGCTCCATCTTATGAAGGCAACTGGGGAGGATGGGACAGAAGCATGCCAAGGGAGAAAAGTGCCAGATCCCACATTCATAGCCTATACCAGCTACAGCAAACCTGTATGGCATTTTTCTTCCCATCATATTTTGGGGTGACATTTCTAGGTAGAAATACCTCAGATCATCTACCACAGTAGTATCAAGGCTCTGCCTCTCTGTCCAGCTCACAATGGCTACCCTCAAGAGCACAGCTGACCAGATTTCACTCATCCAAGCTCCCCATGGTGGTTAAATGAGATTAGTGACTCTGACTCCACATGCTGCCTAGCTCTTATCACCTAACTGTGGTCCAACATCTCTTTTCTCTAAAGGAACTAAAATGCTCTGTGTTGAGACACAAAGACCTCCCACTACCTGGGTGGTATGCTTCTGTTCTAGGTCACTGTAGTGCCAGACCCATCAGTGTGTAAGATTTAGGAGAACAGCTAGAATTCTCTAGCTCCTTTATTCTGAATTAAGTGCAGCATATCACCTTTGTCATATGTGCACCAGCCAGTGACCCAAAACTCAAACTGGAAGAGGTCTGAGTGAAAACTTCAGCTGTTCGTGTAAACAGCTGCATCCCACTTACCCAAAGACTTGTTCAAAGCTGGACTCAGCACTGAGGCAGACACACACACTTATCCTCTGAGGAAGCCTTTACCTCTCATGGTGCAGGACATCGACTGACAGGCATATCCCCTTTTAATGGCAGAAACATCACAGCAGTGATTGCTCTCCCAGAATGCCAAATATGTTGCAATGCTAGTCTGAACTGTCTAGAACTGTTCCTTTAGTGGCAGTACAAGATGTGGCAGCCTGGCACCCTGTAGGGCCTGTACAAGCTACTAAGCCCCCACTTTGTAGGTGGTGGCAAAGAGCTGTGCTGCTGTTTACTGCAGTACACCAAGGTGTGCTGGGCTGTCTGCTGCAGGGATGAGACACATCACTTGGTAGAGGACATCATTACCTCCCACTGTCTGAACAGAGCAGAGAAGAGACACTACTCAAAGACTTGAGTCAGAAAATCACGAAGAGCTGTGAGCCGATGAGTCATACGGACATATGTTAGCTGCTACTTAAAGGACTCCAGAACAAAAGAAAAAAAAAAAAAAAGAAAAGGTACAGGAAAAAAAATGGATTCTCAATCTGTGTCAGTCCACAATCTCCACTGAAGTTGTTGATACACTGATCTGCAGCAGCCAAGACTGACGTGATATGTTTTGGGAAGTTGTTAAGCCCAGTAATTGTGCTGGCGCTTTGCATTTTCACTGAGGTCCCACCCCATAATTGTTGATGGGAATTGCTGGGATCGTATCCCAAGCAGGCTGTCATTTTAGCTACTGTCACTGAGGACTGGAGACAATACCCTTGGTCTGCCTCTGGGGAAAGGCCTCTCTCTGATGGGAGACACAACTATTTCCCATGCAATTTGGAAAACATCTTGGGGAAAGCAGCATTAAATATTCATGACCCAGCTCCTCTCAACTGCTCCAGCTTATGCCTTTTACTCACATTTAATTCACATGAACCAAACTCCACTTGAAAGCTGAACAGGTAATTTTATTTCTTTAGCATTTATTTGAAGGTCAGCTGCTGCAAGTGCCCTTAGTCAATTCAGATTTACCACCTCTCCAAAACTATTTTCAAGGTGCAGAAGAAGAAGAGGGGTGCTAAGTTTGGTATCTACAGAACTTGATACCTTTTTGAGCCACAAGGAGCATAAGAGGATCCAATAGGATGCTGAGGACAAGAGTCTGCCCAGCAGCTGTTTGAGCAATGATCAGTGACATTGGGTTCCTCTCGAATACTTAGACTACACATTCTGGATCTGCTAACCTTGACTTAAATCTGGGACTATTTTTAGAAGCTTGAATAAAGAGCAGTCATCTAGTGGAGTGCTTTACGCTTCCCATTTTAGACATTGCATCCTTAGCCTGAACGTAATCACCAGCTGAGCTGTTCAAGGTCAACTCATATTTCAGTCATTGCACTATCCCATTCCACCTTTTCCTGATGTCTCACCAGACGTGTCGCAAAAGTCGGTGTCTTTTAAGTTGACTGCAGAAGGTCATTTCCCTACTCACCCGTCTTTGGAGAGGTGATGCCGGAAGAAGTCATTGGCTGCCAATTTGATAGCCTTTTCTGGTGTCACTAGAGTCAGGTTCACTGCAGCCCCTGGGCAAGGAAAAGAGAAAAAAGGCCATTGGATAATGAGAATCACGGAATTGTTAACTGGATCTTTCAGGAATGTATTGTAACTTCTGCACAAAATCACAGACAGAAGCAGGAGAGCTCCCAGTGCAACAAAGGGATTTAGAAAAACAAAACACCACTGAAAATTAACAAGTGTTTCTGCTTCCCAGCACCTTGAGTTTGTGTAAACATCCCCAGATGTGTTTCTACTCCATTTGCCATATGTATTTTGTAATTTCTTCAGCTTCACTACTACCTCCTACCATGTATACATACATCCTTGTCTCTCATCCAAGGATGCACCCCTATGAATTCAGAAGGATGTAGATCAAAACTTCAGAAAAGGAGTACAAGATGGTTTAACAACCAATCCCAACTCCTTTGCAAATATTTTGTGATACTGAGAAGCAAAAGACCCCCTGCCCTGCCTTCTCAATGGATCCCTTCCCTACTTCCTCCCCAAAAAACACCTGAGCAGCTTGAATTCTAAGCAGCTCAGAAAAGGCAGAGCCATTGAAAGACCTGGAGGCTGGCTGAAGTCACCTGGCTCATCTGCACAGAATCAGCTCTAGACCAGCCCTTAGAGCAAAGTGGTTTCCCCTGTGTGTCACCACTGTGTGTCACCCCCAGAACAGCCACCGCTGAAGTGCCTTTTTGCCCACCACAAGCTGCAGCACACAGAAATTCCCCTCTGAGCTCCATGGCAAGGCTTGGTGGGGGACCTGGGGTGTAAACAAGCCTTGGCTCCCTGCATCTCCCACCCGCTGGAGTGCTCTTTTGTCAGGAGCAACAAACAGCAAATCCATGTATTGTGCCTATCACAACGAAAGGCCTGCATGGTCCATCTGGCTGCTGTGGGCCTGAACACCGGTATTAGTGCAACATTAGTGCAACACAGTGGCTGGGAGCAGCTTTCAAGCTGCCCTGGGAGAATTGGGGTGAGGGAAAGGCTAGTCCCTTCCCAGCAAAGTGGGGTTTGCACCATTAGATTAACACTCCAGAACTTTCTCCTCCATTTAAATCCCAAGGCTTAAAGTCCTCCAGTGGATAGCCTCAAGCTCTCCCTACCTGCACTGAAATATATTGAGCTCCAAGCCCTCTAAAGGAGCTACACTTGAGACTAGTTAATAGCCTAGAACACCTTTGTAAGAACAAACACAAATACAGACATTTATGCTTGTCTTTGAGATTTAAACAATTTATCCCAAAGATTCATATTCCAAAGGGAACCAGCCAGAGAAGCCTGCACCCCCACTAGGCTCCAAAGACCTGGTGGGGTTCATTTTCAGGACTTTGAATCCAAGCTGACAGTAGCTATAAGGGCTAAACACACCTAGAGAAAGTCAGCTCAATCCTTTATTCCTTGGGATGGACTCTCCTCCCTTCAAAAATTGAAAGACATAGGTTTAAGGGGACTTTCCTCAGATTAGGAAGCAAAGTCACAATGTGATGGACTTCTGGGACCACTACAACGAGGAGTGGGACACAGGAATCCTTGGTTCCACATTCTCTACTCAGAAGACACACCTCCACCATTCAGAAAATTGCAGCAAGAAAAGACAGCCTTTGCGGCACAGGCAGCCCAACACATCTTCCCCCTTTCAACTCCCATATTCAGATTTTGCAGAAAATACAGAGTAGTGCTGCCTTGTAGCAAGCCAAAACAATGCTTCATTCCACACTGGCCATGACATCCAACAAATGCCATCTTCTTTCACAGTACACAAATCAACTAGCAGGGAGCAGGGCAGGCCTCTCACACTTCTGGTTCTTTGCAAACTTTTAAGGGCACCAGTGATTGTGCTGCTTCAGTTTGATATTCTTCCTGCACATCATGTCCCCTCTGCCATGGCTCCTGCACACAAAGAGAAGCCACACAGAAATGACCTTCATGCTCCACATCCACCTTTTAATGCCAATCATATCAGGATCTACAAAGCAAATCCACACATCCTAATTTTAAGTGGAAGTGGCTACCTATGAAGTGTCTCCTCAAACGCCAAGTTGACGA
This sequence comes from Vidua macroura, assembly GCF_024509145.1. Classification (NCBI taxonomy): domain Eukaryota; kingdom Metazoa; phylum Chordata; class Aves; order Passeriformes; family Viduidae; genus Vidua; species Vidua macroura. Next base: position 47,620,247 of record NC_071576.1, on the reverse strand, counting down.
CAACTTCAACGACACTCCCAATGGCTGTGAAGTGTAACACCTGTACACTGACACAGCATGAATAACCCTTTCCTTGGAAAAACAAGAAAAAGGAAAAAAGCATAAACCTGCTACTCTTAACACTAGTGCAAAGGGTTCACTGAAAGAAAGCAAACAAACTCCAAACTATCAAGCAAGAGAGGTACACAAGAAGTACACTTCCACACTCTGACCTCCCTCAGGAACCAAGAGGCTTTCACAAAGTTTCTCTTCAATTGCAAATAAAACAGAGGGTAAAACCACACAACATACAGGAAAAAAGTTAATGAACCTGAGTTTTCTCCTGCATCTTTGATATTTTCAGTAAAGCTGCTTAGCAGAGAATGGATAATCCCTGTCCTGAATAATCCATAACAGCTTCAGTTTACTGGAGGAGGAGAAATTAGATACTCCAGCTGCTGGCTGTATGCTTTCCACAGCATCTTCTTCTTTTTGTAAAATCTCCTCAATTCTGTCCACACCAATGGGTATTTCCCTAACTAAAACTAACCTTGGCCTACAGGCAATGCTACATGTACCACAAGCAAAGACAGACAAACAGAATGGAAAAATAAATAGGAATCATTAAAAAACAAAGCTTTTTGAAAATAAGTAAGGAAGCACTACAAAGAACAAAATCAACCAGAGCAAAACTAGCTGTTTGCCAACTAAACTTGTAGGTGCCCTCTTCTCACCAAGCCCTGTTTTTTTATTAAAACACATTTCTCACAGAAGTCCTTATACACCACCAGCAACCTACATAACAGGGAGATTGAGTCATCCCCAGTGCAGCACTGGGAGATATTATTAGCAGAGGCCAGGGAAGGCTGCCACACTACTGCAGCTGAAATGCAGCTACCCTCCAAACGTCACCAACAGCAAAGGGAACTTCCTCAGCCTGATCTGGGCCTTTGGTTCCTGCCAGCTTGGCTAAATGCTTGGTCTGCAAACAGCAGTGGGGTTGCTCAGAACATGTGCTGGTATCTTTTGGTGGCTTCTGGCTGGGCTGCATTAGGAAGCTGAGAGAGCATCTCTCCAAGGTCCCCTATCACTGATGCCCATGGGTACCAGGAGCCCACAGGCACTATGGATTTATTCACTTGGCATCATATTTTAAGGCTGCACACCATCACTTCCTTGAGCACAGACAGGGCTAGACAGCACCATCCAGCATCGAGGCACTGCTGTTATACAGATGTTATGGGAAAAAACACAAGAACTCCTCTTCTTCCTGTCCCAAACAAATCCAAAAATCCCTGTAACATTTGGGGAAGAACTTGAGAGAAATGTTGGGATTGCCTTATACATCACACAATTTGCTATGGGCTACTCATACAAAGCAAAGACTGTTTGCCCACACAAATATCTTAAGAGGTGATTTGCAGAAAAGCATCCTACAAACACAAGCCACTCTCCCGTCTGCACTGAGGAGATTTGCTTCACCCATGAAGAAGCCCTGAAGTCACACAGCAGGAATGTCTATGCCCAAACAAACTCCTTCTCTCCTCTGACAGAGGCCAAGGGATTTGCAGGGACAACTGACGTGCTTGTGACTCCTCCATGGGGAGCAGCAGCTGCTACTTTAGCACATTAACATATAATCCTCCCAATTTCAGCTTAAAGCCTGCAAATAAGAGCTTGTGAGTCATTCAGCAAATTCTGCTGGGGAACTAGGACAGCTGGAGGGAGCAGAAACAAATCCCACCATCTGATTTCCATCTTTCTCAGTCAGCAAGGCTCAGGCATCTCTTCACCTTCTTTCCAGAAAAGTACTCACACAATCTTCATGGACCTTGGATGTATTTTACCCATCAACCCTCTCCCTGAGAGGGAGGGAAGGGCTGCTCATGTCAGCTCACAGAACTGAGGCACACAGACCAGGATTGCTGCTCTTGGGAGTACTCACGTTGGCACCATGGCCATGCTGAAGTATCTATAATTTTCTGGAAGGAGCTGGAGCTATTCAAAAAAAGGCCTCTCCAACCCAGCTCCCGATTTAATAGTCAGAAATAATTTCAAGCAACTATCAGCACCTTGAATAGAGTTAGGGACATGGACCAAGTTGACCAGACTTGGGAAAGGTTGGGAAAAGAAAGAGGTATGCAAAACCCTCTGCACGCTTCTGCTTGGGGATGCAAAGTGGCCTGGAAATTCACATCCTCTCTACCATTCTAAGCCTTAAAGGACTAAGCTGTCTCTCCCAAAAGTCTTGATTCTCACAAAAACTCTTGATCCTATAGTCTCCCCTGTAAGTTTCCCCAAACAGCTTCTTCCTTCTGCCTCCTGCCAAGCAGCCTGCCAGGGCACATTCACAGCCAAAGTTAACACAAGCTCAAAATCCTGGCTAGGAACACAGAAGCAGTCAGATTCTGGAAAAAATCAAAGGGGAACACGTCACTGCTAGCATCAAAGATGGAGCTTGACAGGGTTCCTTGAGGTTATTTGTCTTGTTGCCTGCTCCCAGGAAAGCTGATGCAAAGCCCCAATCCATCCCTGCCATCCACCACACTCCCCTGAAACGCCTACCAGGAAGTTGGGTAAGAGACACTGCCTGAACATCCAGTGCCTGCTCCTGGGCGGCCAGCCACAATGCCTGTGTTTCCTTAGGAGCAGGGAAGAAGCAGCAAAAGACACTACACATGCCAAGAGCAAGGTACCAGCATCTCTGGACTTCCACTTGAAAAAACAAAGAGCAAGGACTCAACTTAATGATAGAAGCATAACTTTAATCAGGCTTTATCAGGGATTGAGTGCCACCAAGAACACTATCTGAGCACCCCAGATAAAAACTGCATATGCAGGCAAGTGACTATCAGGACACAAAATGAACCAGAGCTCAGGGTCAATGAAGCCAGTTGGAGCGTGCTGCAAGCCAAGGAGATATTCCACGTTTTCCTCTGCTACAAGTAAAGTCATGATTTGGCCTGCTGGCCTCTTCTCCTAAAAATCTTTAAAAACTTACAGGGATTTTGTGTTTAAACTATAAAAGGTATAATGTCAGCTGAGGAACTCACTGCTATAATAGACAGCCTGAGCCAAGGAGCCAAGAGATTTCTAGCAGGTCAGCACACAACAACCAAACAGCTCCACTCTGAGCCAACCTCTGATCTTCTTACCATCCCAAGGGAGTTTTTTTGGAGGGTAGGTTATTTTAATTATTTTTTTAATTGCAGCTTGTCTTAATGCTTGAACAAGGCACTTGGGCATGCTTGAGACAGCAGGCCTGACCAAGCTGGTGGAAGATTTTGACATAAATTCAATCATTAACCACAGAACTTTAAGAGCTGGTTTGCTACTGCCCCTCTGTCAAAAGTTACCATGCCCAAGCTGGGAAACATAATATACAGTCCTGAAACAAAGTCCAGCAGCTTCACTTAAACTGCTAGTAAAGATGAAGTTCACTAAGTGGTGAGTTTTAACACCAAAACAGTCATGAAGAGGACTCAAGTCCTCAGTGGTAGGTATCTGAATAGACATCTGCATTGAAGAGTTTATTTTAGAAACAGCTGCACTGTTCAACCTCCTAGGATATTGGTAGGTTATTGCTTTATATGCCAGAGAACAGAGCTTTTCCTCCTACTTACGCACCAGTGCTTCCAACGCAAAAGCTGTGCTGTGCCTGAGTCAGCTGTACTCACCTCTGTACATGCCAAAGTAGCCTTCCGACCGAATTGTTTTAATGAGGCAGTCAGACCTGCAAACAGAACAGAGGGAGATGAACCACAGGACCTCAAAGGTGGGTGAGTGCAGAGAAAAACAAAGCAAATTTCTTGGAGTGGTTTCCATTTACGTTCTGTCAGCGAAACCCTCAGCTGAGATGGGAACTGAGTCAGCCACTGAATGTGCCATTGTTGAGGCCTGAGTCCAAATTCAACGCCTAACTCACTGGGGCTTTGAAACCCCTGGCTCACCCTGCACAAGCTGTCTGCTTTCTAGAAACACAAAAGGGAGAAGTGTCACTGAAAGGCTGTTTATCCAGGATCCCCTGTGGCAAATGCACTTGAGATGCTCTAACAAGCAGATGCCCGTGTACGCATTTTTAAATCCAGCTCCGGAAGGTAAATGAAGGGAGCCAAACCCTCCATGCTGACTTGTTTGTCTTACTCTGTGAAATTTGACACAAGGCACACAAACATGAGATGACCTGAACAGTCAGTCATCTGTGGCCTCTCACGCAGATTAAAGCTAGCACTTTTAACACATCAAGTCCCACAGCAGGCAGCAAGCACTCAGGCTCTTGCCCTGAGGAGAGTGCGGCAGGGTGCCGTGCTCCAAGGGGAAAACTGTGCTCCAAAGGGAAAACTGTCACCTTCCTTATTGCAAACACATTTACTACAAATGGGAAAACCCTGCAGAGCACTGGAATGGCTCAAAGGCTTTGGAAGGCACAGACACACACACACAGAGCAAATCCAAAGTCACGGCTCAGGAAGGTGGCACAGATTCCCTGGCAGGGTTTCCCTCTCTGGACTACAGCTGCATGAAGCTGGGATGCTGCCTTTAGGATCTTTGGGAAGAGACAGGTACTTCCTCTAGCCATAGAGGAATGGAGAGGTGCACATGCATGAATGTGTACATAATTTAAGGAATAAAAGGCTCTTTTAAGCAGTAGTAAGAGAAGTGCAGCTGATGAAAACAGGAATACATTCTTAAGAGATTGGGCAACACAAGGAGTAAACTTCTTCTCAGTTCTGCAGTAGTGCTGAGGTGGAAGAGAAGGAAATAGAGAGCTCCCTTGAGGGCTTTATAGCCATACCTGGGCAAAGACTGTTCTAAAGTTATTTGCGAAGAGCCCATCCTGCATTGCTACCAGTCATGGCAACGAGTTTCCCCTCTGCCGGGACTCCCTGAATCCTTTGGCATCTCATCTTTCACACATTCCACCCCAGCCCCTGCAACTTGCACATACTTACCTCCTTCCAAGCAGCCCCTCCAACATATCTGCAAGCCCCAGAAATCTCAGTGCACCTTTCCCCTGTCCCTTCCATCAAGTTCTCACACTGCAGTGCTGGAGGCAACACATTTTTCCTGAGCCAGTGATGCTGCTTTGAACAAGTCGCAGCAGGGAGAGGAGTGAGAAGAGCTGCTCCCCACCATATTCATACAGCCCTGCTGCATCAGGATAGAGCTTGCATGTCACTTAAAGCCCCTCAAGCTGCAGCAGAATAAGATGCAGCCAAGGCCACATCAAACTTTCTTCTCTCCCTGGAAAAAGGGAGCCAACAGCCAACTAAAATGATACTAAAATTAAACCTCCACAATAACATAACTGGCCCAAAAGCCAAGGTCCCTCCATCCCTCAGAAGTCCTCCAGTGTCTTTGTCTTTTTCAAGTGAAAGGCTCCCCTGATGCCAAAGATCTCTTGAGCCAAGCAGAAGTAAGGCATTTTATCTTACAGTAAGAGAACCAACATTTTAAAGGAACTTGCTGCCTTTCCTGGGTGTTCAGCAGACACCAGGTAATTGGCGTAATCAGGAAATGTAGTATTGATGGGCACACAGCACTTCCAGAAAAATAAGCCTCCGTAACAGGGGAAACTTTCGTAGGAAAGCTCAGCCCTTCCTGTTCTTAGAAGCAGCCAGTTCAAATATACAGGGTAAATCTTATGTATTCCTTAACAGCTCCTCATATCACAGCAATTCCTGGCTATGGAGCTGACTTGCACTTGACTGCTGGAGGTTAAAAGCCTCTCTCCTACCAAGCTCCATTCCAGGCATGAGACATCCTGGCATGCAGCCCCAAGGGGTGCCTACAATTTCTTCAACCTGCCCAAACTCTCCTGCTGGCAGATCACAAGGATAAGTGATCCTCAGGGAGGTGAAGCAATCTACAGCAGGAGCAGGACACAACAAAAGGGAATGCAAAGCAATATGGGTGGCCACATCCTGCCAACAAGCCAGGGCACAATGACAGTGCAGGAAGCAGAAAGCACAGGAACTATCAAGGGAAGCACCACAGCCTAAGTTCGTGTCATCACCTAGAGCAAGGAGGCACAGAGACTAAAGCCATCAGCATAGAGAGCATTTCCTTCCTATTCCCACTCTGTTTCAAATTCTCCTGGGCAGGAAAGAGGAAAAGATGGTGTGGAGGAGCAGGGATCAGGTTACACTAGTTCTAAACAAAGTGGTAGGAGGATAGGACATACCTCATCAGGCCCAGTCCCTTCTTCTGCTCAATACCACGAGTTCTTTTGGAAAACTAAGGCCTGCCTCTGGTTCCCAGAACAAAGCATCTTGTGCTAAGTGTGGTACAGATTCCCACAGCAGATATGCAGCCCTAAGCACTCACACAACCTCCAAGTGAATTTGGTGGGCTGGATACACTCGTGCCTTCTTTTCCTACAGGTGCAGTACCTGAGGCTTTTCTGGACACTGGATGGCTGGTCTAACTATAGCATGTGTCAGCCTGTGATCCTTCAAAAGGCCCACATGCAATGCTCTAGACTGGGAATGAGCAACTGCTTCCTCTTTTTAAAACTAACACAGCAAAGGAAGGATCTCCAATATCAGAGCAGAGGAAAAAACTCCCTCAGGCACCTGACTAGCTCAGCAGACTCCTTGTGTTTGGGATCAGGTGATTTGGATTCCTTCTGTTTTGGTTCTGAGCCCTGGCAGTAGTGAACATGCAGCTCCCAAGCAAGGGATGCAAACAGATGTGCCCTCTGCAGAGGTCTCCTCTGCTTGGCTCAGCAGCCTCAATAGCTGCTTTATTTGCTTCATCTGCTCTAGCACAGCTTGGCTCCAGACTGTCCCCTGGCTTTCCTGAGGACAGTCCAGTTCCTAGAGATGCTGAGCTCACCTGAAAGAGGTAACAAAGTGGAAGGACTCCCCGTGGAAAGCCCCAAGGGATGGTGCCCGTGTGGGCAGTACTCACAGGCTGGTGTACATTCGTTGACCATTCTGCTGGTTCTGCAGGCGAGTTTTTGCCAGGTCAATTGGAAATACACAGGTGACCCCGATCAGCCCAGCTATCCCTCCATTGATCAGCTTGGCAGGTAAACTGTAAGGGGATGAAAGACAGAGAGAAACAAATGTCTTAGCACTGGGTAATATCAGGGAAGGGAAAGAGTAAAAAGCTGAGCTCTTTTGCATGACTAGAGTTAATGCATCACTGTGAGACAAAGCTGTCCCCTCCAGCACAAAGGAAGCTCTTCCACAAAGCAAAGCCTGGTTCCTGCTGTGTATATGGGGAGGCAGAGAAAGCAGCACATACCATCAGCACAAACCACTGATGAGTGGAGTGGAGCCAAACACCTAACCCACACATCACCAGGAGCAGGAAAAAATCCTATTGCCCAGGACCTGGGGATTTCTGTTGTCCCTAGACGAGAAAAGACTGAGTGCTGGACCATCTACCACGTGGACAGCCTTCAGTTAGGGCCTGATGGCATCCGAGCCAGTAGGTTTACTGACAAACGCTTTCCTGCGCCAACATCAGATCTGCAGCTAATGAGAGGTTCATGATACATCAGCTGCTACCGTCATGTGGAAATGGGCTGAGCAGAAGCACCCAGCTGGCAGCCACAGAGCAGATGGCCGCAGCCACGGGAAACTGCTTCCAGACCCATCTCCCAGGGCCAGCGGAACACACACAAAGCAGCAGCCCGGCAAAACCACCAGGCTGGCAGCCTGCATGGCCGCAGATGCGGAGACGTGGGCTCGTACCTCTGGGGGAAATCAAAACCTGGCTCACTGCACGTGCTTCCGAAGCATGGGGCTTTTTCCACTCCCCTTTGTGTTCCCACAGAGAATTCTTGCAAGTGGCACTGAGTAAAAGCCACATCAGCTAAACATGGGTTCCCAGAAAATTCAATTAAGAAAAATGTCCGGCACTTACATGCTCAATAAACCACTGCACACAGAGACAAAGAAAGCCTGTTTGAGTCAGCTCCCTCCAATAAAGCACAGGATATGGCTCCCTGAACACAGGATGTGTCAGATATTAAGCTGGTGGCTGACAGCAGCCCTAGACTGCAGCTGGGTGAGCCTGCAAGGCCTATCCTCCCACCGGGGGAACTGGTCCACTGCCTTTCATGGCGGTGACTTGCTGTTCTGGATGGGGGGACAGACTGCATTACCCTTTGGAAGCAGCAGTGCTGAGGCTGGCCGAGGCATGGTGGGGTGAAGCCCTGCAAACATCTTCCCCTCAACAGCACTCCAGAGCACTCTGCATCAAGGGGCAAATGCAGAGAGGATCAATAAGCAGCCATGCTTGAGGGAAAGGCAGGATATGGAGACTCAAGGTTTCAACTTGAAGGGTCCCTGAGGGAAGCAAACAAATGAGGGCTGGAAAAAATATAAAAGACTTTGTCCACAAGGGCTAAGCATGATCTTGACACCTCAGGACTCACATACTGACATACCTTGACACACTCATTTCAGTCTCTGCTGTCCTGCACCTTAAGCTCCTTCCTCCTCAACACCTGCCAATACAACACACACACAGCCCCAGGGCTGGCAGAGCTGGAAGAAGAGGTGCCAAGGACAGGAAGACAGATCTGAGCTCAGCCTACAGCTCCAAACTCGACAGTGCTGAGATTAAATCAGCCCAGTACTTCAGGAAGGCAGGCCCAAATCAGTGCACAAGCTCAGTGCAGAGCCAGGCTTTCAGACCTCACCAGTCCAGACTGTTGCCTCAGGGATCTTTGTGCCACAGTCTGAGAACAGAATAGATTTGCCTGCAAACTCCTACACTCAGCTTGTTCTCAGGACATGAGAAAATTTCAAACAGTAAGCTTCACATCATTGTGTTCTCTTTATTTAATCCAGTCACTCCTCACTGAAGGAGGAGGTTAGAGACCAGATAAAAGTGTGCCAAGATGGAGACACCACGGAGAAGGAAGATGTTGAAGACAGGATCACCTCAGCCTCCCCAAATTCAGTTCTGAAGTCACTGTTGGCAGGTCACAGACTGTGAGGCACCACCAGTGCCCCCTTCCAGCCTCAGCACTGTTATCGCTTCTCTAAGTGTCCCTGAAACACCTAGGACAAGCAAACACTTGCCTTTCTCAACCTGTTCCAACAGTGAAATCATGACAGGGTTTATATCAGGTGGGACTGAGACACAGACACAAAGGTCCTGCCTGCTGCTACTGTAAGTGCAAGAGATTCCCCAATTTCAGCCCAGACCCCAGCAGTAAAGGGGAATCATCTGATGTGCCTGGGCAAGCCAAAAATTTGGCTCTCCCCACAGCCTCTCCCTCTGCCTGTGGGGGAGAAACCCTTGCTCAATACTCCCACCACACCTGAATCTAACCATCCAGATCTCCCCATGAACACTGCAGGGGGACACTAGTAGGGATGGGCACGGGCCAGTATCCAGCAAGACACTGAGATTAAGTTCCACATGCACTGCTGCAGAAATGCAGTGCCCTGGATCTCACCATGCAGCAAAGCACTGCTGTTGATTTTAATCCTTTGCTATCAGTTTTGTTCTACTAAGGGGTGACAGAAACAAATCCCCTTGGCTTGGCTGCCTGTGACCACTGCAGACACATGGTCCCATCAACTGGAGAGATGAACAAAGCAGGAGAGGTGAGGGATTTGAGGCACAGAGAAGAACATGAGACAAAGACCATTACACCTGAATCAAAAGCTTTTTCCCCTGTGACTGAGTCATCCCACTTCACACATCAGTGCTTTCTGCTCTCTCAAGGGATAAGAATCCACTGTGCCTGGTCTCTCTGTCCTATTTAGCTTCTGCACAGCTACTGCCTCTTGCTACCTACGCGTGCAGGGCTTAGTGAAATGAGGACAACACTGGCTAGCATGCAAATAAAGCCATTTGCTCAAGAATGGATACAAACACATCCCAGTTCTCCTCTTCTAGTGCTCCTCCTCAGTCCTTTTAACTAGTCCCTGTAGCCACCAAGCTCCTGCTTACACTGCCAAGAGCACACTGGAGGAGCCAGGGCACATCTTGTAGGACACATCTCCTCTTGTAGGACATGTCTCCACTTCCTTCAAAATACCAAGCTTCAGTCACAGACGTCTGATCCTTTTGCTTTGCTGAGGTTATCGGGAGCATAGACCTGCCAGACTCCATGGAGGTGAATCTCAGCATGCCCTTCATGGGTGTGTTGGAAGAATTCCAAGTGTTCTCCAAACTGGGTAGTGAATGATGGCCAAATCTAGGCACACAAACACTCCACAATGCTGTATTTTTATCAGCACAGTTCAGGATTGTTTACATTTGCAGAAGACAGGCTTACAGGAAGATATCCTAATCATGGCAAATGCTAAGAAGGGGCAGCCCTCTTGCTTGCAGCATTCGGGCACTGCCAAGTCCTGTCTCTCTGTCTCTATGTTTCATTCACCCACTCACCCCACCTGTTCTGAGCTTGTAACCTGGAAAAGTAGATGTTAGAAAAGCAATGTGAAAAACCCCACAGGAATCCCACAGCATGCAGGAGTCATTTAGCTGGAGCAACTTCACAAGCAGCAAAAAGTTAAACCCACGTGGAGGACTGTGCAGATCCACAGTTCTTAGGAAGCAAAGGGCAGAACTGTGTCATTCCAGGAAATTAATCCCAGTTCATTTCCAGGGAAGACTCAAATGCAGCCTTCACCAAAACCAATACTCCTAAGTTTCCACTGTGCACATAAGTGTCCTTAATCATTGCTGGTACTTCATGTTCCTGCTATCACTCAAGCCTTGACTGTCTGTAGAGTAAGGGCACAAGGCTGCACAAGGCTATGTGGACTTTGTCATTACAAGTACTGCATCCTTGGCTATTCAAGGACCTGGCTTTGCTCCCTTGATGCCAGCAGCTGAAGTCAGCAGGTCAGGGTGACCTTTGAAAGAAGAAACAAAAAGGAACCAGACACATGCAGGGTAGAAAGCAGAGGGTAGAAAGAAAAAGGCAATGAGAAAAAAGAACTGAAGAAAGCAGAGATGTGACAACATGGCAGAGACACAAAATAAGAGAAGGTTCAAAAAAAGCAGGTAAGAAAGGAGAAGAGAAAGAATCAAAACTTTTAAGGATGGAAGAGATGATCAGGTGATTTCCTCCAACCTCCTGGATCCCAAATGGAAATAAGTTTGAAAGATTTTAAAAGAAAAACCTAAAGCACAATTTAAAAAAAAAAAAGTTACCTGATCTGTTTATCAGCCATTTAATTCAAACTTGATCTTGTTAAGAAATGAATCTGTTCCTTCCAATTGTTCTTTTTCAGTCACGTCTTTCGCACTTCAGTTTCTTCCTGGGAAAGGACACAAGGACACCAAGAACACAAAGTTGAGACACTTATGCTCTTCTTAAATCTCAGGGGCTACTTGGCAGGCAGGCTGTAGGGTTAGGACAGCTGAGGCACAAGTGACTTAAGGGAGCACCTGATCTCCTCAAACAGGAGACTGAGCTCCAGAGGGAGCCTTATAAATGTATGTGTGTAAATATAAATATACAAGGACATATGGAGGAAAGAGTTGCCAGGGTCATCAGGTTCTTGCAGCATACGAGGAAGGGCAGCAGCAGCCAGGCGGGGCACAAGCTCTGCCCAGAAGCCAGGACAGCCATGTCTGTCACTTCTCTCCAACTTCAGAGAGCATTTCACACCATGCCATGTGCATCCCCAACCCTCTGCAGGTCCACCCAGACAGCCCAAGAGAGTCAAGTGTCATCACAAGACTCTTTTAGCACTTCCCTTCAACACACACATGCTGTGTCCAAAGGACAGCCTTTGAAACACTGCTCTTCCAGAGGTTACTATCTTTCCCCTATTCCCAAGCTTAAATAGACAGCCCCTGTTCAATCTTATGCCAACATTGCTTTTTAAGCAATGCCTCTCCCTCCCCAAGTTAATGATGCCACTTTGCCCTTTGAACCGCTCCTTTCAGCTCAGTGCCAGACTGCAGGAATCAGTTCTCTCTAAGACTCTTAATTGTTACTGTTTAATGAGAGCTGTTAGAAGTCACCACACAAAGAAATCTGGACACCAGAGAAAATTTCAGAAGCAGCCACAACTTTCAGCTTTCTGGAGATGCCTTCATCTCCTCACCACCAGCCTGGGAACCAGATGCCCTCTGCTTTCTGCAGGTGTCTCAGCCATATTCAACCAACTTCCTCCCTCTTCCCTTTCACTTGCCACCTGGATGCTGAGCCAGAAGCAAAGTACCTTTGCCCTTTCCCTCTGGAATGAAATTTGCTCCTTTACTGCAGATTTCCTAAGCCACACAGAATCCAGAATCTCGCATCCAACAGAGGGGCTTACAGGCCGGCAGTTCTGCTCTGGAGATAACTCTGGCTCTCAGTGCATTCCTGAAAATAGAAGGTCCCTGAAAGTGTGAAGAGCTAGTGATGGTGCAAACAGGTATGGGAAGGAGTTCAGGTCCCCTCCTGTTATATCAAGTGCCAAGGATAGGAGAGCATGAAACCATTTGTACAGTCTCACTCTTGGACAACATGAGACTGAAACTGCCTTTTCTGCAGCCCCACATTCAGCTAGAGCTGGGAGAGACCAGCACATGGAGCTCCCTAAGGAAAGGCACTCCCCCTCAAAACACTGCACACAAACCTCACCCACTGCACTATGCTGTTATCCCTTCTGTGACTCCTCTTCAGACAGTTTACCTAATCCCAAATGATCTGTGGCTGCAGACCTTAAAAAGCTCCAGATCAGCTAAGTCTGCACTTTCCAAGTAAAAATCACTTATACATTCTTTCTAATTTTCTATCAAATTAACCAGAATAAGACAAAAATATTAAAATATAGGAAGACCAGTAGCTGAAAGCCTGTAACCCTGTCATAAACAAGTCCTAAATCGTGAAAACTCACTTGATAATGTCTACACCCTCAATAAACTTGTGTTATTGAGCCAGGCCTGACAAAATACATGCACCAAGTGGTTCTGATAGCCTGCTCCAAGTTCTGGCAAAACACCCGCCTTGTTGCCTCTGCTGCACCCTTCCATGCAGAGGAGCATTCAGGAGGACAGGCATCCACCACAAAGGGCAACAGCAAGAAAAGACAGCAAGTCTGCCAATATTCACCACAGGCAGGTAGCCAAAAGAGTGCGAGACCAAGATGGACATACAAATACATCATAGGGCTGTTTCTTACCTGCTGACACAAGTAGGGCAATGGAGTCTCTCTGCACCAAGAGGGACTTGGGACAGCTGAGTTTAGTTCTCTCTGATCTTTTTTTCTTTCGACTTTTGGCTTCAGCTCCCCGCCTGCCCAGTAACTACAGAGTCCTCCACAGCTGTCTGATCCAGCTGGAAAACTGCTGTTGCTTCCCAACAGGGAACAGACACTCCTGCTGCAGCTACACTGCAAGATAAGGTAAAAACAACCTTCTTGGGTTTAAAACTGGGCAAAGTTACAGGTTTCCGTGGTGCCAGCTGTACAGCCAGCAAATACCAGGACTAGTATCATCTCCCCTAACAAAAGCCACTCAACTCACGGATGAGCGACGGGAAGCGAACAATGTGATCATTTTACAGCAGACACCAGCACTCGATAACTGTTTAAACAGCACCTGGCACTGCGGAGGCCTGAATGTCTGTGGCCAGGGGATTTTAATGAATTAAGGGATTTTAATGCAATGAAGTGAAAAGCTTATTTGAGCTCTGTTTGTTTAAACAGAGCTCCAACGAATGATCATTTGCAAAACAAACCCTAAGTCACCCCAAGCTCTATCTGACCACTTTTCTGTAATCTACAGAACTCCCTGAGTCCCTTGAAAGAGGGTGAATGATGAAGGCTCTAGTGGCCTGGTCAGGGAGTTTCTGAGCTGAGTCAGACCCTAGTCACTTCCAGGGCAGGAAAATAGCTGCTACAGTTCAGCAGTCTAAGAGAGGGGGAAACTTGCTGTGAAGAGAATGCTGGGAATTTTATAGGACATTTAAAAAACAAATCCAGGACAACATTATACATTTAACCTAGAAATGAAAGAGATTAAATAAAGACCTAAGTATATCTTCCCAGGAACACAGTGCTCTCAGGAGCCAAAAACTGCGCATAAAAGCAGGCAAGCATCTGCAGCCAAGCAGGGTGTAGCTCCAAGGCTTCCTGTGGAAGTGTCAGGGAGCAGGGTTTGCATCTTCCTAGGAAATCTGCCATCAGGACCTGCATTGGGGCAGCAGACAAGCCAGCAGCACCGAAGAAATCCTATGCCTCAGAAAGTCTTTGTATGGTTCTACATCAGGACAATGGCACTGCTGGAACTGGGAACCTGCATGGTAAAAGGAGTTGAGGAACTGGGAAGAAACTGGTTTAAGAAGTGAAATAAGAATCACCAGAGAGACACCTGAAAGCCAAAGAGGCCTTGTGGAAGGGGCTCCTAAATTGAACATCCCATAATTAAGAGAGTGAGAACAGCATGGGAGTATTTCCTTCCTAGAGTGCTGTTAACACAGTTAAGGCATGGATTAATGCCCCATTACTTGCACACCAGGACATCCCTCTTCAATTTATTAAAGTGATCAGGCAAATTAGTTTCAGAGCCACATGCACACCGAAGCAGTGCAAATGGCCCGAAGCTCATGCTGACACATAAATGGCCCAGGAGCCTCCTCAATCCTGCCTTTCCCTTTTCTCACCTCCCAAAAGTCAGCTCCAGACAGTGACAGAACAGCCACACTAGAAGTACCACAATGCAATCTTGGATGTATCTGGTCCTCACAGCCTATGTCACCAGCAAAGTGGCGCTATTTTTCTCCTCTGCCTTGCCACACATCTCAGACAGTGAGGCTTTCTCCAGGAAGGCCAACCTTTGTATCTGCTCTCCTCATCCCATGGGGCTGAACTTTTAACCTTCAGTTTTTGCCTTATCACTTGAAGGAAAAGTGTTTACTAGAGAATCACAGCCCAGCTTGAGGCATGGAGGGGAGCACACAGACCTCATCATGTCTCATTAATGCATCACACCAGTAAGCTTGGACTGGAGATACAGGCACCCAACATCTCCACAAGCCAGGACATCACAAGAGAAGAAACAGGTTAAACTTACCCACACATCTCTGACTTTGCTTATTGTATTTAGTGCCACCACACTGCCCTATAGCTGTGGGCTGCCACCTCTGCTCCAAGATGCCACTGCTCTACCCCCAGTCTGAGCCGAGTACAGCACCCTCCTTCTCCCACTCTTCCCCTGCCAGGCTGCCAAAGCCACAGCTGCCATCTTCCAAGCCAGCTGCGGGCTCCCAGTCCACCAGCTCCCCCAATCCTGCCAGCAGCACTCCCACATCTCCCAGAGGCCAGCTCTTCACTTCTGCCCTCTGCCAGTATTCCCATTTCTAGATCCCCTCCCCAGCAGCCCCAGTGCAGCTGAGCACATCCTCTCAAGCTCAGACTGCTGCACAGGCTGATTTATCTGAGCACACACAGGCTGCTGGTTTGACAGAAAATCTTTAGCAAATGTCAGCTGGTGCTGTGGCCGAAGAAAGCAAACCTGTCTTCCCCCTATACCCAAACATGTCCCCATCCCTGATTTCATGCACAAGTATTTGTGCCAGGCAGTCGGACAGGAATGAGACAGAACTGGAGGCCAGCACATGCTGGAGCTGTCACTAAAAGCCAACTTCTAAACTACAACCTTGACTTAAGAATAAACAGCAGAATGGGAAGGCAGGACTCCCTTCCACATACTTCTATCTGTCTTGAGAGCAGACAAACTCAAGAGCAGGCTTTGAGTTTGACATCAGGAGAGAAGCTGATGTCAAGAAATAGGGCTCAGAAGGTGAGCAGAGGAAACAAAGCTGTGCCAGCATCCACTGTGTCAAGAGGACACTGCCATGCAACCATTCACAGTCAGGGATGGCAAGGGGAAGGAATCAGCAACGAGTACCTGCTGGGACAAGAGAAACCCTCTGGGATCAGCACACCTTCCTTCATAGCACAAATGCATCTGAAGGTGCAGACACTGCCAAATTTTGTTAATGACAGGAGCAAAGCTGTCATCACAATAAGGTTTAAGGAGTGCAAAATAAAACTGCAAATATTTCCTGAGAGAAGCTGCTTTCTAGATGCATGACACGCAAAACGTGTACAAGGGAGTTGGCACGAGGTAATGTCACCTGGGGAGAAGCTGTTAATTTGGCTCTTGCCTGTTCAGAACAGTTTGGGACAGAGAGTTTAGAGAAAATAAGAGGCAGTTTAATCTGCTGCCTTCTTGCCTTTAGGCCCTTGAAAGCAGGGACTGCCATGAATTTCCTTGCAGGACCTGGAAAGGCCTTAGTCCTCAGGAAAACAAAGCAGCTTTCAAACACATTGGTGAATGCTCTCCACCCTCACAGAGAGTCACCTCTCCAGCTGCACAAGGGACAGCACGGCCCCTTCACACCATTCTGCCACCAGACAGAAGCCTTGGGGCTGCACATGCAAACTCACCGGCCTCGTGGTCAGCAGCCAGTTGTACCTGTAGCACACTGGGCTGTGAAAGCACCAAGCCAAAGGCAGTCTTCCCCCTTGCCTCAGGTGATAAAAGGCCAAAGTACTAGTGCGGAGGTGCCATCCCAGCCGCCTGCACCATTGGCTGCTCACACTCCGGGGACAGGCTCAGTGGTACAGCGCTCACTCAGCTGGCAAGGCACTGGATGCAGAGCCTCAGCAGGCAGGGCACTCCTCCCTAATAGCCCCTGCAAGGACTCTCAGCTCCAGCAGTCCCTTCCCATCCTCCACAAGTGACCTCTGTCTCGTGCAGCTTCCCTCAGGCTGGTCGGCATGGGTGCCCCCCCACCCCCTCCTACGACTGTGAGAACAGTCAGGCTGACACCCTTGCAAAACTGCAGGCAAACTCTGCCCCATGTCCAGCCTCCACTCTCCCTGCGCACTGGGGAGCCTTAACGTCATGCTGAGAGACGCCGTGATGAGAGAACGCCTTGGAACATCTCCCATGTGCCACAAAGGAACAGCCAGTTCCCTGGCTGGGGGCGTGCTGTAGAAGTGTTTGGCTTTGCAACTGCAGCTGGTGCAGTACAGATTTACCTCAACGCCCACAGAGGGGAAAAAGAGGAACAAAACTCTCGATTAGCAATGAGGACTCCTGAGCTCGCATTCCAGCTTTATCACTGACTTGCCCTTCACCTACAGGATTTCAAACCACAGTTGGCAGCCTGAGGAACACCCCGTGTCTATGACAACATTCCAGCTTAGGAAAAAAACAAGCTTCGAACAAAAACAGTCCAACATCTTAGCAGACATACTTACTCACCACATCCCAACCAGTGCAGTCTCCCATAATGCTGCAACAGAAGAGAATTTGCAACAGGGCCATGTTGGAAGTGTCCCAGGGGACAATCCCGCAAGCCCCTGGGACTACAGCAATATCCTGCATTCTGATACTGCATGCACACTGTTGCAACTATCCTCTCCACCAGGATTCACTTGCGACTACAGGAGATTCACACAACAGTAGTCAAGATTTGCCTGCTGCCCTTAGTCACCAGGGTCACCTCCTTGCAATGCAAAAGAGTTACCAAAGACATCAGGCAAAGCCTGGAGTACTCCTGGCAGTTGCCATTCTGTCTGCCTGGTCTCAGGCACCCTAGGAAAAGCCAGCATAGCTACTGACTCCAAAGCAAGGATCAAAGTGAGTGGAGCAGCAGGTATCACTGGAAAGCAAGGGGACTAAACAGCAGGGAAGCAGGTGGGGAATTTCCTGCCTCCAGGCAGTAAGAGTAGGAGTAACACACCCAGTTTTCCTACTCCCTCCCCTTTGGGCTCTCCATCCTGCTGGAAGCAGAGGTCGGGCCCCCACTCCCAGTACAGCAGCATCATGCAACTTCGCCTGCTTTGTTGAGAAATCTTTTGCAGTAAGTAAAGACAAGAAGACAACAAGCACCTGCTGTTACCTCTATGAGCACTAAAGCTTGGAGCAAGGCCTCCAAAAGGCACTGTGAGCAGTAAGAGAAGTGCCTTCCTGACATGGAGAGCTTCTCCAGGCCAAAAAACCAGCAATTTACTTAGATTAGAGCAGAAGCCATTTGCCCTACTGCTTTAAAAAAGGAGTCCCATGGAGGCCTCTTCTTGCATCAGCATGGTCCCTTTAATGCTGAGATGCCAAGCCATCTGCCAAGACAGAAAGACTTGAGGAACAGGCCTGCACTGGTCTGGAAGAAACACCAGAAACATCCTTCAAATCTGCATGTCTTGTAACTGCCCTGGATCAAGAGACAGAAAGCTAACGCTCATCTTGAAGCTGGGCATGGTTATCAGTACTACAGCACACCAAAAGGCCCCATCACCTACCTGGGATCTGTCATTTTAGGGACTGCTCTGACCTTCAGTCAAAGAAAGTCCCTGTCCTGGAGATTTTGCAACTGAGCTGCAAGATAAAATGAGTAAGGACAGCCTTTAGGAAAAGTGACTCACGCAGGGCTCACGTGGCAAGTCTTGGTATCAAAGACATTGGAGATGATAAGTTGAAGGAACCGGAGGGAAGGTTTCAGCAGGACAAATGAGCTTGCAGTCATCTTATTGAGAACACACTGCTCCACTGAAGGACAAGACATTAAAACACTCTTAAGGCAGTATCTTCCCTCACAGGAGAGAGACAACAGGTCTAAAAGTGCTCACAGCCTCCCTGGCAAGATAGAGGGGAGCAAAGAAAACCCATGGGAGCTGCTGGCGCTCTTCCCATCTCAACCTGCCTCCTCTCAAAGTTCTCAAAAAGGCAATTGGGTCAAGTCTCAAAAGACCTGGCTCTTCTGCTCTGCACAAATGCCACATCTGCTGCCCTGTCACTCCTCT